>NC_073745.1:130450321-131050321 GCF_029784135.1 Toxorhynchites rutilus septentrionalis
TACCTTCTCAGGTTTCCCAAAGTAAACAATCCGTCGCCGCGATTGGGGTTAAACACTACGCGCTGGTCCGATTGGTTTGAGAGGAGTTCTCTTGGTTACCTTCTCAGGTTTCTTACAGTTAAATTTTCGCAGTTGCGATTGAATTTCGACAACGATTGCGTGCGAGAAATCATTATTACAAGTTTTCCTTCTCAGGATACCTGAAGACCTCTTCCGCGTGTTAAAATATGAGTTCGCGTTTACATAATCACATCACTTACCACAGTGAATCCTGATTCTTACCTCTTCCCACTAACAACTATCCCTTCCATGATATTCGCTAGGGAACCACGCTATAGAGGCGACCCTTCTGGCTTTCCGGCGGCGAATATCATACTAACATTCCTTCCCTTCCCACGGTGACTGTAAGGACGTGGCCGGCGTCGTTATTGACCATTTAAAGCTCAAATCACCGAAAATTGCACAACGAGAATGATTTGCTAGTCCCAAGCGTCATTCTGTGTGTTCTTTGTGCAATTTGGTTGGTTCAGGTCAATCACGGAGAGCAACTACGAATTGTACAGTCTACCCAAGCTCAAGCTCAAGCTCAAGCTCAATCGGTTGAACAGTGAAGGTGATAGTCCATTCTATTACCAGGGCTCAGCAAAGACATATTCAACTGTGGATAGTCGGGGGACTATAAAAAAGACGGGTGGGTAATGTCGGGGACATAACCGAAGTGACGTAGGACTATACAAAGGGGACAGCTTTTGTTAAATATATATTTTAAATATATTGTTTTATTTTCTTCTCCTACGTGAATACCTACCTATCTACCTGAAAAATGGATTAGTTTACTGTTTACTCTTTATGAATATGTTGATGGTTCTGAAAAGAACCTTTGGTGTTGTGTTTTTGTTATCACTCGATATTCCCATCTTGTTCGGTTAAACCTTCCTGTTTAGCTATTGCGTTTGCCACTCGCCACAGCTTTCACAGTTGGAAAATTTCTTCCCATCCAGCTTGTGACATGTTGTTCAGTAAATTACATTTAATGCGACGTGCCTGAGAAACACTTTGTCACTCACTGATTGTTGCCTTGATGAGCGCCGAACCGAAGCTGCTCTGTTCTTGATGCGGGTTTTCTGATTGTCGTAAGCAGCTTTGCAAGCCAACTCGAGTACTCCGACGGCCGAAACTCTATAATCGCTGTTAGGTATACTGGTGCTCCGGCACCAATCCGTTCGGCCTAGTTACCCTTGCGGAGCAATCAGTGAATGCGACCAACAGGGAACTGGAGACCTGTACGGTTCGAGTGAGACTTTGCCTTTCCCTTAACTTGTCCTCCCTTGTTACGTCCACGATGCCGATGCCGTACAACCACACGGGTTTACGGTTTGAAAGAAAATAAGATATTTTTTTGTGGTCCGCGTGTTTTATACTCTAGCGGTACACACTCACAGGATAGAGACAAATCGGCAGACTCAGCCAGAGGGGCGAATCAAACGAGACGAACGAATGAGCGTTAAAAGGGAGCGATGGCAAAAAAATACATTCATTACGATTTGTTCGCTCGTTGGATTCACATGCAGGCTAAAAAGGGTCCTTTTCAGGATCACAAAATTATCTTCAATCTAAAGAGTTTATTGTTTGTTATCACTCGATATCCCCATCTTGTTCGGCTAAACCTTTCTGTTTAGCGATTGCATTTGCCACTCGCCACAGCTTTCACAGTTGGAAAATTTCTTCCCATCCAGCTTGTGACATATTTTACAATAAATTACATTCAATGGCACGTCGCATTACCACCACTCAGTGTCGGATTGGAGGTAATTTTAACCTGTAATTGAACATTTGCGATGACAGTGGTACAGTGTCGACTTTCAATGTGGGGTCATAATTTGGATCTCTATGTTTACAAAAATGTCCAACTAAATAAGTCGCATTACATGTCCGTCCAATTAGCTAAATGTTGAACTAATTGTAAATTACTGTACTTTCAATCTGGAAACAACTTAAGAATTGGTGAAAATTGAATAATCAGGAAAGTCCCCAACTATCAATAAGCTCAGAACAACTGCCAAATTCACATACTCATCAGATCCTGGCAAACAAATTATGAAAAAATCAATTTGTGTTTTATTATTATTTTGGATAATGTCTTAGAAAGCATTGAACTGTATTTCCTAAACTCTTTTTTGGAAGGTTTAATGGCCCTGAAAAGCGCCTTGTTTTATGGAAAGGTTCCAATTTAGTAAACTTTGTACTCGTGGTTTTGAAAAAAACCATTTCGAACGCCCTCGATGCCGCCTTGTTCTGGATTTGCCACCAAAGCAGTTTGTATAAAGAACAAACTTTTTTTCTTCTGCTACCTGATGCCGTTTTGCGATTGCGTTTGCCACTCGCCTGTTGTCTTGATGTCCACCGAACCGAATGTGTTCTGTTCCGAATGCGGGTTTTCTTATCGTCGCGAGCAGCTAACTCGATCACTTCGGCGGCCGAAACTATATAACGCCGGCTAGGTGGACTGGTGCACTGGTACTAACGCGCTCGGCCTAGCAACCCCTGCGAGGAACTCCAGATCAACACGGTTCGAGCGGGATTTTGCCTTTTCCTTCACTTTTCCTCCTTTACCATGTCCAGACATGGCTGCTTGGGTTGGTTTGTTGATGGGTTGTGATGCGAACCGATGTGGTGTACGGTTTGAATGAGAATGATCGTTACGGCAGCGGAGCGGGGATTTTTAAGCTGACTGGCTGGCTCGAGAATTACGCATGTGTGAGACTGCGACCAATGTTTCTTTCCTTTTTTCCTTTTTCCTTTCCAATCGTGCTTCATTCTATTTCGCTGCTGCTCTGGTTGCCCGTTTTGGTCGATACGATTTGAGGAGCACAAAATGGACCAATCAAAAATGGGCACATAGTGCATTTTGGCAATGCTTGATATTTCACAATTATTCAATTATTTATCTCATGAAAAATGAAATGTTATTCGTTATGATAGATGCGTAGATATATTTCCTATCAATTGATGCAAAAACCTTTGCGATCTATTGAGAAATGCTCGAGTTATAAGCGTTCCATATCTTGCATTTTTTCCTTCTTGTTCAGTGCCTAGATTTCCATTTCACCCCCTATATCTTCCGGTTAGACGTAGTCCTACGTCAAAAAAATCGTCTTCGTATTCAGTTGGAAATGCGTTTTGGCTTCTTCCAGCGGTTTCTCGGTCAACTTGACTCAATAGTCATTTGGGCGTTTAGTTGCTATCTCACTCTACGACTTAACTATCTCATTTCGTTCTTCCCCGTCAAATGGACTTCGTGGCATATTGAAGTGACTCCGCCCGAAATGAATTTGTTTATTTTATCATGTATTACGTATGCATGTATCGATGTTTGAGTTCAACGAGGTTTGACATATACTACAGGTGAGCTAATCTTTTTGTATCGTACACGAAAATTACTCTCGCATATAAAACAGCGTGCAGTTTTGTGTTCCGAAACCCTGACAAATTTGTGAATTTTGTTGATATGACACGTTTTTCTGTGTCTGTTTTTTTTTTCACAAAATAAACTCGAAAACAAAGTGAACTAAAAGTTTGTTTAGAATCCCTCCCAAACTGCATGCTATTTACTAGTATTAACGCGAGGACCTTTATAGCATTTATATCACTGGTAATTGGCTAAGTTTGTTAATTTGAGTTCACGGTTTTGTTTACCAATGGAGCCATCCATTAATGGTGTAACTGCTTTTGACGTGGGACTACGTCTAACCGGAATATATGGAGGGTAAAATGAAAACCTAAACACAGAACATGCAGGAAAAAATGAAAGATTTTGAATGCTTATAGCTCGAACATTTCGTACTGGATAGGAGAGATGTTTGCATCACTTGATAGGGAATATTTCTACGCATCTATCGCAACTAACAAAATGTTGTTTTTCATTAGATAAACAATTGAATAACTGTAAAATATTAGGCGTTATCTAAACGCCCTAACTGCATCGTTTTGATAGGCCCGATTTACGGTTTCCCTAACACAGCCATCAAAACCAAGCAGCCTTGGGGAAATCGGCATTGCAAATACATGAAAGTAGGGGGACTTTTGTTCTCATCGAAAAATGTTCCCTAACACAGACTTTAAAACCAAGCAGCGAAATCGGCATTGCAAGCACACGAAAGAGCCTAGAGGCGAGTGAACTGAAAAGTTTAAACCCTCTTAAAGCCAAAAAGAAGAAAAAGAACACACGAAAGTAGGGGGAGCTTTTGTTCCCACCGAAATGTGTTCCCTAATAGAGATTTCTAAACCAAGGTGCCTGGAGAAATCGGTATTTCAAATTCATGCAAGTCGGGGGTATTTTTGTTCCGACTGGAATGTGTTTCCCTAACACAGACTTCAAATCCATGAAGCGTGGGGAAATCGGCATTGCGAATTCATACAAATCGGGGGTATTTTTGTTCCGATTGAAATGTGTTTCCCTAACACAGACTTCAAAACCGAGGTTTCTGGGGAAATCGGCTCTGCAAATAAATGCAAACTGCGAGTACTTTTGTCCTCGCTTGCCTTTGTGCAGAGTGGAATATGTCTGTCCTAACATGATCTTCTAAACTTATGAACCTGGGAAAATCGTGCAGACACTAGAAGCGAATGAACTTCCCAGTTTCAAGCAAATTCGAGATTCGAGAAGTATGTACACTTTTGGGATGTAAACTTCAGAGGGAAATGTAAAATAAAATAATCGTTTGATAATTTTTTTTTGTCTTTATTGGAAAGATTTTCAGCCTTAGGCTGGTTCATCAAACGTTTGATAATTCTTCCGTACATATATTTTGTTCTAGTCATCATACCAAACGTAAAAGGTCCGTCATTAAATTTACTTGTAACGAAGAACAATCAATCACAATAAATGAATTGACTTTACACGGCATTTGTTCATTTTTGACGTAGGACTACGTCTTTCATTTCTATACCGGGGTGTAAAATCAAAGTTTCGAAAACGAATGCGTTACGCCGGAGACCGAGATTTTGATCGTCAATAGCTCTTAAACAACTGACCGAAATGGTATGATAAACACTTCATTCGAAAGATAAAATGTCTACGCGGTATATACTTGTTACTTTTTCATCCAAAAACTTGTTTCAATTGCCTTAAAATTGCTTTCAAAACAGGCTATTGAAATCACCAATCGGTATATAAGCGAGCACCGCTCGGAAATCCACTCAGTTATAATTGAACAGCGATTGGAGCATGTTGTCGCTGTTCTGGTGAAGCTGACTTCGTTCTCATGAAAGCGCTGGTGCGCTTATTACCTGACCTGACCTGACCTGACCTGACCTGACCTGACCTGACCTGACCTGACCTGACCTGACCTGACCTGACCTGACCTGACCTGACCTTATGTTTTCTAACCATATAACACTGCGACCAAATACATTTGCTTTTGTGATTTTTAAATCAAGTGCAATGAACTGGTGGTTATCGAGTTAGCATTAACCACTGGTGGGCTTCGAGTATCGAAGAGAATCTGGAAAGACGTTATCGTTGTTGAAAAATAATCTGCCAGTTCCCCTGGGAATTGAAAAAAACATTCAAGCGAAAGAGTTTATTTTGATGTTTTCTATCCATATAACACTGCGACCAAATACATTTGGTTTTGTGATTTTTCAATCAAGTGCGATCAACGTAAGACCACGTCTTTCGGGATGTTTACCCAACAATTTCTCAAAAGAGAAATGGGTGTTCTGAGAAAGGATGAGCGAACGCAAAAATAATGTAGACTAATTTGATGCAGCAGATATTTTGTCTATTGGAAATGTAATACAAATCATATCACAATACAAGCAATGTATTATGCATTATACGTAACGCTCTCGTTTTCGAAGTCCCCCAAATATTCATTTATTCATTCATTCAGAATTGATTCAAATGCAACTACAAACAAATGATCACTGAATCAACGATAGTCCTACGTCACCCTTGCGGTTATACCACAGATATAACCTACTTCCTGTTTTTTTTTTTTTTTATAGAGGTGAGGAACGCTCTTCCAGCCTTATCTGGGAAGGGATAACCCAGACGTCGAGTGGGGATCGCACCCACAAAAACCAAGCCCTCTACTCGTAGCCTCATTCCCCCCGGGACCACATCTAGGCGACTACTTCAGGGGGCGGCTGTGCTCATGCACTTCACGAGTTTTCAACGCTAACTAGCGTTGATCCTTCCCTTTTTCTCTATACATCTCATTTACGTTTCCGTTGTACTCCGCCACGCACCTCTGCTGCACAGGCTTCCTTTTACCCGTCGAGACGTGTACCGATTAGGAATTGCCCTCCAACTTGACGCGCAACCCGTCACAGTCACCCTCGCGGGGTTTCTCACCTGTCGAGACGTGAACCGATTAGGAAGCGCCCTCCATCTTGACGCGCGCCCCGTCACAGCCACCCTCGCAGGATTTCTCTTCCCAACGGAGCGCCGATTAGGCAGTGCCCTCCAACATAACGCGCACTCCGTCACAGCAACTCTCGTGGGGTACCCGCCGATTTGATGATGCTCTCCTAGGCTCTCGCTCCGCCGAAACGATCCTCGCAATGTTCCTCTCTCCATCCACCAACAGGCATTGCCAGCATTTTCTTGCCCCTGCTCTCCAGATTCCGCTTACCCGTCGAGACGTGTACCGATTAGGAATTGCCCTCCAGCTTGACGCGCAATCCGTCACAGTCACCCTCGCGGGGTTTCTCACCTGTCGAGACGTGAACCGATTAGGAAGCGCCCTCCAATTTGACGCGCGCCCCGTCACAGCCACCCTCGCAGGATTTCTCTTCCCAACGGAGCGCCGATTAGGCAGTGCCCTCCAACATAACGCGCACTCCGTCACAACGACTCTCGTGGGGTACTACACTTTGCAACAGCCCTCGCATTTGTTCCTCTTCTATGGTCAGGGGTTATTACTACGCTGGTCGGCCCTCCACTTCCGCTGTAGCTCGGACATGATGTGTATGATTACACTGTTCACAGCGTTCCAGGTGCCCTCATCGCGACACATTTTCTCTACTATGTTCCCGGCATGAAGGGCAGGCAGCCCCTCGCGTCTTGCGGTGAACCTGGGACACACAAATACCACGTGTTCTGGTGTTTCCTCCACATCTTCACACTCCGGACAGAGTGGCGACGTTGCGTGCCCGAACCGGTGCAAATATTGCCTGAAGCAGCCATGTCCAGACAGGAACTGTGTCAGATGAAAATTCACCTCCCCGTGCTTCCTGTTCAGCCAGGTCGATAGTACCGGTATGAGCCCATACGTCCACCTGCCTTTCTCCGCCGTGTCCCATTCCTGCTGCCACTTCAAGAGTGATTCTACTCTCGCTGTTTTCCGGATACCCCTGATTTCCTTTCGTCTGTAGCACTCTCTGTCTTCCGCCAGAGTGATGCCAATAGGGATCATGCCGGCGATAACGCAGACTGCCTCCAACGAGATCGTCCTATGCGCGCTCGCAACTCGCATCGCCATGAGCCGAAACGTACGGTCCAGTTTTCTACGATTCCGGTGGGTTTCGAGAGCCGCAGACCAGGCTGGTGCTCCGTACCGCAGTATGGACGAGGATACAGCAGCCAGGAGACGCCTTTTGCTACTGCAAGGTCCTGCGTTATTCGGCATTATTCTCGCTATCGCGCTAATGGACTTCTCTGCTTTCTCGCAGACGTAGTCGACGTGGTTGTTGAAATTCAGCCGGTCGTCGATCATAACTCCCAAATATTTCAACCTACGCTTAGAAGGTATCACGTGTTCCCCGACTGTAATTTCCGCTCGCTGCACGGCTTTGCAGTTACTCACCAACAATACTTCCGTTTTATTATGAGCAATCTGCAGTTTCGCTGCTTGCATCCAGTTCTCTACTGAGACGATGGACTCGATTGCAAGCATCTTCACCTCTTCGAGTGTCTCGCCTGCCACTGTGAGAGCGATATCATCCGCGAAGCCCACGATCTCCACGCCTTTGGGAAGCTTCAGATTCAGTACACCGTTATACATTACGTTCCAGAGCGTTGGGCCCAGGATAGAGCCTTGTGGTACGCCAGCCGTTATATTCAACGTTGTCCGCCCCATGCTCGTCTCGTAGACTAGGACGCGGTTCTGAAAGTAGCTTCCTAGAATTCTGCACAGGTACCCAGGAACCTTCATACGGTGTAGGGACTCGGCTTCCCAGCTAGCGCTGTTGAAAGCATTCCTCACGTCGATCGTTACTATAGCACAATGTCGGTCGCCCCTCCGCTTTTGCTGTGATGCCTTCTCTGCTTTTTCAACCACTGTCCGGATAGCATCAACGGTGGACCTGCCTTTCCGGAATCCAAACTGCATCTTTGACAGACCATGGTCACTCTCCGTACATTTCGTCAGTCTGTTGAGGATAATCCTTTCCAAGAGTTTCCCGAGAGTATCCAGCAGGCATATAGGCCTATAGGATGTTGGTACCCCCGGGGGCTTTCCTGGTTTTGGCAGCAACACTAACTTTTGGATCTTCCATTTCTTAGGAAAGTGACCATCATCCAGGCATTTCTGTAGCACTATCCTGAAGATGTCCGGGAACGCCTGAATCGCCGTTTTCAAGGCCGCGTTGGGGATTCCGTCGGGGCCGGGCGCTTTCTTTACCTGCAGTCTCTTCGCCACTGCTACCAGTTCTTCATTGGAAACTTGAGAACGTTCGGTAGCTATTTCGGCGTACGGTGTCGGTGGCCATATCGTAGGATCATGCATCGGAAATAAACCCTCCACAATGACCTTCAGCTTCTCGGGACACGATTCGACGGGCGTCACAGGTCCTCTGATCTTCGCCATCACGACTCGATACGCGTTGCCCCATGGGTTGGCATCTGCCTCTCGGCACAGCTCCTTAAAACAGTTCGCTTTGCTCATTGTAATTTCCCGTTTCAAGGCGGCTCTAGCTGCTCGGTACACCGTATTACGTTCCTCTCTATCAGCACTGTTTCGTGCTCTCTGAGCGCGTCTTCTGGCTCGAAGACAGCTAGCGCGAAGGTTGCGGAGAGAGTCGTTCCACCAGTAAGCTGGGCGTCTTCCATTTTTTGGTGCAACTTTCCTCGGCATGGTAGTGTCGCATGCTCTCACCAGTAGATCTGTCAACTTTTCTGCGTTCCAATCTGAAACTCCGCTATCTAGACGAAGTGCTTCGACGAAAAGGTCCTTGTCGAAAGCATTCGTCTTCCACTTCCGCTCACAGCTTGTTGTCCTCCGAACTCTCACGTGGTTTCTCTGACCGATTCTGTACCGGATCGCCTGGTGATCACTGTGCGTATACGACTCGCACACTTTCCACTCCGTACTCGCCAACAGCGACGGACTGCAAAAAGTAACGTCGATGATGGATTCGCGCCCATCTTTCCGGAAAGTGCTGGTGGTACCTCCGTTCAGTAACGTTACTTCCAGCTTTGCTAGAGCTTCCAGTAGACTGTACCCTCTGATGTTGGTGCATCTACTTCCCCACTCCACCGCCCAGGCGTTGAAGTCGCCTCCAATGACGATCGGTGTTCTACCAATTAGTTCCTCGGTCATTGCGTCTAGCATCTGGTGAAATTGATCAGTTGTCCATCTCGGGGGTGCGTAGCAACTACACATGAAGATTCCATTAATTTTGGCGATTACGAAACCTTCATGTGAACCTCCAACCACTTCCTGGATAGGATATCTGCCCATCACCTGTATTGCAGCAATCCCTAAACTATCCGTCGCCCAGCTGCCGTTATCACGGGGTACTCGGTACGGCTCAGCTATGATTGCAACGTCGCATTTTGTCTCTGTTGTCGACTGCCACAACAGTTGCTGAGCTGTGTTGCAATGGTTCAGATTGATCTGAATTATCTCCGTTACTGCGATTCTGCTAACGCCTTCTTATACGAGGGACACTTGAAGCTTCCTGTCGCATGGTCGCTGCCGTTCTCTGGTTTGCAGAGCAGGCATTTCGGTTGCTTCGTGCAGTCTCTCGCAACGTGCCCTTTCTCACCGCATCTCCTGCACAGTTCAGACCTGTCGGGGCCTGTGCAGCTTCTTGCCTGATGTCCAAAGCCCATGCACTGGAAGCATCGCTCCATCCGCTTGGTCACCCGGGGCACCATCTTCAGCGAGCAAACCGACCAGCCAACTTTTATTTTGGTCGTTTCTACCATCTTATTGGCTGCGACTGTTGAGAGCCGTATCGACGCCGTCTGCGTGCCACCATACGCCTTCCTCATACGGATCGTCATTGGTGTATTGTCCAGCTTACACTGTTCTATCAACTCGCGCCTTAGCTCCTCGTCTGTCGTGATTTCATCCAGATTTCTGCATTCGACCACTGATTCCTGGGAAAGAGCCCTCACCTTCACTTCCTCACCGAGCGACTTCGCAACCAGTTCCTTGAAGGCTGAACTTTTGACCGCCGGATCCCTCTTGAGCTCGAAGAGCATCTCTCCTTTCTGGGTACGCCTGGTTTTCACCACCTTCTCTCCCAGTTCTTTCAACTCCGGATCGTCCCTCACTTTCCGTAGGAGTGATGCATAAGTCACTACTTCCTTCACCTCGACGATCAGGGCCTCTCCCTTACTACGCTCGCGTCGGGGCCTAGGTTTTTTTGTCTCCTGCACCCCTTTCTTCTTTTCTTCTTTCTTCTTTCGTTTCTCCGTCTGTTTTTCGACAGTGCGCCATCCACTGCCTTCACCTTCCTTTTTGTTTCCCAGGTTATCATTTTTAACCTTCTTCAGGTCTTCTTCATCCCCTGGGGTATCCCTCTTCCTTTTGTCCGATCGTGGATTTCGTGGCGTCTTCGGCGTCTCCTGTATCTCGACGGACATCTTCACCCTTGCTTCAGCGAGTGCTTTTTCGACAACCTCTGCTCGCGTGATCATCTCCTTCTGTTCACGGTCAGCAGCCGTAACGGCCGATTTGATGCTTGTGACTAAATGTTTTATCTTAGTATGGACATTGTTTTTGTCCTTAATGAACTCGTAGAGTTCATTCACTTTTTTCTTGACCTCCATCAAGCTTGACCTCCCGACCTGCAGCCCTTCTAAAGAAGTGGTGGTGTTGGCTTTATGCGTTAGCACTTGTATCAGGCTACTCTCTCCTTGTTGTGGATCCTGTTGGTGTCCTGTAGGATTCGCTATGGCTGTCTGGTTGCGAATTGGTGATCTCTGGAGCTTACCGCTCCTTGCGAACACGCTCGCCTCTCCTGTTGGTGTGTCTTCATTCCCGTCGTTTCGTCTGTTGAATTGTTCGAAGGTATTCATGTCTGTTGGGTCCCAACTTCGGGCCGCTATCTCCGCTCGTTGTACATAGTCGCTATCAGTGATCCCATGGTTATCTATGCAAGCAGTGAGGCCATGCAGGTCCTGAGGTGAGGTTGACACGGTCCTTCATGGGGACCGTGTTCAGAGCCAGATCAGCGCAAGTCAGGAATGTGACATCTGACGCCTAGTACCTAGTGCCTGAGCCTAGACGAGCATCGAACGTACCCGAAGACTTGCCAAGTTATTACCGGGACGGGGGCAATCGCACTATTAGCCCACACGCCGTTTCAGGAAGGTGTCACTCTTCCTTACTCAGGGAACAGGATAGTACGACTGTCAGCCTTCAGCGTCGTGTTGAAATCGTTTCCGTAACGTGTCCATTTTCCATGTCGTAACCAGTATGTTGTAATCAGGATCTTACTGTCGTCGATCCTGATGTGCTTGGCACTCCTTGTGTTGCTCCTGTACACGGTATTTCCCCCGTGCAATCTCCAATAGGCTTTACCGCGCCCTTACTCGCGTTGTCACCCGATAAGTCGCCTCATACGACAGGGACAGGGACCAAGACCCGAAGTGCTATTCTAGGCCGGCAACTCCACGGCTCAACCTGACCTGACCTGACCTGACCTGACCTGACCTGACCTGACCTGACCTGACCTGACCTGACCTGACCTGACCTGACCTGACCTGACCTGACCTGACCTGACCTGACCTGACCTGACCTGACCTGACCTGACCTGACCTGACCTGACCTGACCTGACCTGACCTGACCTGATCTGACCTGACCTGACCTGACCTGACCTGACCTTATGTTTTCTAACCATATAACACTGCGACCAAATACATTTGCTTTTGTGATTTTTAAATCAAGTGCGATCAACGTAAGACCACGTCTTTCGGGATGTTTACCCAACAATTTCTCAAAAGAGAAATGGGTGTTCTGAGAAAGGATGAGCGAACGCAAAAATAATGTAGACTAATTTGATGCAGCAGATATTTTGTCTATTGGAAATGTAATACAAATCATATCACAATACAAGCAATGTATTATGCATTATACGTAACGCTCTCGTTTTCGAAGTCCCCCAAATATTCATTTATTCATTCATTCAGAATTGATTCAAATGCAACTACAAACAAATGATCACTGAATCAACGATAGTCCTACGTCACCCTTGCGGTTATACCACAGATATAACCTACTTCCTGTTTTTTCACTCACAGAGCAAATATATTGAACTCAATTGAATTTGGAAACTGTTTCATTCAATCAAGAATTTAATCAATACAAACGAATGATTGCTAAGCTAAGGTAGTTCCACGTGAACCTTGCGGTTATATCATAGATATAACCCACTATTTGCATCAGAAACCAAATTTTCGTTTCACTTCATATGAACAATAAAATAATATTAATTAATTAATTATTTAAATGGAGAAAATTTTCCTTGAATCCTACATTTAGTAAGCCTTCTACAAAAAAGCTTCGCCGTCCTGCCAAGCGGCCTTACGTCAGGCACTTCGAACTGTATATCTCCATGTTCACGCCAAGACCCCGAGGAAAGAACAGCGACTTGAGCATTCTCTTCTCGCTGATCGTCAGTCACAGAAGGACCTTCTTCGGAAACTTTGTGTGGGAGATATTTTTGACGTCATCGTGGGTGACGAATAATACCCGATCTCCTGCCGCCCACCGTCGTTGCCGCCCACCGTCTTGTAGATACGTGGCAACAACGTGGTCAGGTCTCCTACTCTGAGACGGTCGGCCTCGTCTGGCGCTTCAACAAAAAAAATTGTCCATTTTGTTCATTTTTGTCACTGTATAACCGGTTATTCCGACATTCCAATGTGCGGAACGATGAGGCAACCTTGCTCTCGGTCTTTCTCTTCAGCTTCGGCTGAAATTTATGTTCGCGTAGCACCGTCGGCGGAGCCAGGCTTCCGTTCGACACTCTTGCCTTTCTCCGGAAGGAAGAGGACGTTGTAAATGCCGGATCGGCCACATCCGGCGGACACGAAGTGCTTCATGATGTCCAACTTCTTCGCTGCGGGTTGACAACAAAGCATCGAGCGTAGTTTATTGACCGTTTCTGCCATGACTGCTGCAAATCAACTGATAAGAGCGTCGAAGTATTTCATAGAAGGCTCAGGAAATGTATGATTTAAAAAAAAATGTCAATAGCCTTAAAATTGCTTTCGAAACAGGCTATTGAACTCATCAATCGGTCTATAAGCGAGCGCCGCTCAGAAATCCACTCAGTTATAATTGAACAGCGATTGGAGCATGTTGTCATTGTTGTGGTGAAGTTCATCATGAAAGCGCTGATGAACGGTATCACCAAGAGACTGTTTGTGCACCTTAGGCCAGAAGGGAATCCATCAGGAGGAGAGTGATGCCACTGAAAAAGCGACCAAGAAAGTACCAGCATCGAAAAACGGTTCCGCTTGAGGCATCGAAGCAACCGCCACACACACGCAACTATTTTCGTTTGGTTTGTTATCCAGCATCGAGTATAATCTGGAAAGATGTAATCGTTGCTGAAAAATAATCTGCTAGTTTCCCTTGGAATTGAAAATTACATTCAAGCGAAAGAGTTTATTTTAATGTTTTCTATCCATAACAATACTGCGACCAAATACATTTGGTTTTGTTATTTTTCAATCAAGTGCAATTAGCAGGAGAGCTTCTGAAGATTATTCTTCCCCATCAGTAGATTATGTTCGTATCCAATATTGGATACATAAAACCTTGTGCCTCAAACGCAACGCTCTCGTCTTCGAAGTCTCCTAGATATTCATTTATTCATTCATTCGGATTTAGATTTAACTTCACCGTGAAGCGACGTTCGTTACCAGGCCCATAAATATATGAAAAGCAATTAACCTTTTGGCCATCTAGTCTCTACTATACCGATAACAAAACGAAAAAAAATCACTAGATGTCATCATTATCAAATATTCACATGTACACAAATATTGAGTAAAACAAAACTACTAAAGGGAGAAAAATAACTCGCTAGTTGCTACTCTTGGCAAAACATAGAGAGAAAAAATGCATGCAATTTCTTAGCTTCAATGTCCTGCTTTTGACGGTGCTGCGACATCCCAGTACACCCATACCTCGCTTTACGGCCTAGATACGTTCCTGGGCCGCTAAGAAATAAACCGTATAACGAATCAATTATTCCAATACAAATTCATACAAACTCTATCGGATCGGTTCCAAGTTTGTTCAACGAAAAGCCGTATAAAGAGCGGCCGTATAGCGAGGTATGAGTGTAGTGGTGATAGCATCACTGCGCATTTTGAATACAGCTTGCAAGTATCCCGGAGAATAGCTCGATATTTAGTTCTGCTCAAGCTGCTGCTTCGCCGCTTCAATGTAGCGTAGCGTTTCACTCACACATATACACTTTCTGTTCCACGGGAACACGAATGAACATGATTTCCTGAATCGGTCGTAAGTTAAAACAATTTCACATTGAAATAATGCCAGGAAACAAACAATAATGAACCCGAACTGATAATAGTTGCAGATATTATAATAAAATACTGTTTCGAAATGATTCGAAAACAGAACTTTTCCATCATACAACCGACGCTTCGCCATGACTCTTAGGCAAAATAACACGAAACAAAACTAAGCACGGAGTGAACGAAAAGCACGTCTACTCTCGACGGCTACCCGCGCGTAGATCAGAAGAAGAAGAAGAAGAAGTTAAAGAAGAAAAAAAAAGGAGTAGAAGAAAAAGAAGAAGAAGAAGAAGAGGAAGAAGTAGAAGAATTAGAAGAAGTAGAAGTAGAAGAAGAAAAAGAAGAAGAAGTAGACTAAGAAGAAGAATAAGAAGAAGAAGAAAACATGTTAGAAGAATATGAGGTAGAAGAAGGAAAAGTAGAAGAAGGAGGAGTAGAAGTAGGAAAAGAAGAAGAAGAAATAGAAGAAGAAGAAGAAGAAGAAGAAATAGAAGAAGAAGAACGGATAGAAGTAGAAGAATAAGTAGATGAAGATGATGAATAAGTAGAAGAAGAAGACGAGAAGAAAAAAAAGGTAGAAGAAGTTATAGAATAAAAGATAGACGAAGTAGATGAAGAAGAAGTAGTGGAATTTGAAGAAAAAGTCTAAGTAGAAGTAGAAAAAGTAGAAAAAGAAGTACAAGAAGAAGTAGAAGAAGAAGAAGTAAAAGAAGAAAAAGTAGAAAAAGAAAAAATCAAGAAGAAGGAAAAGAAGAACAAGAAGAAGTAGAAAAAAAGAAGTAGAAAAAGTAGAAATAGAAGAAGAAAAAGAAGAAGAAGTAGAAGAATAAGAAGAAGAAGAAGAACTGTAAGAAGAAGATGAAGTAGAAGAAGATGAAGTAGAAGAAGAAGAAGTAGAAGAAGTGGAAGTAGAAGGAGAAGACGAAGTAAAAATAATTAGAAGAACAAGAAGAAGTAGAAAAACAGAAAAATAAGTAATAGAAGAAGAAAAAGAAGAAGAAGAAGAAAAAAAAGAAAATAAAAAGAAAAAGATGAAGAAGAAGCAGAAATAGAAGCAGATGTTTCTACTTTTTCTTCTTCTTCTTCTTCTTCTTTTTCTTCTTCTATTACTTATTTTTCTGTTTTTCTACTTCTTCTTGTTCTTCTAATTATTTTTACTTCGTCTTCTCCTTCTACTTCCACTTCTTCTACTTCATCTTCTTCTTACAGTTCTTCTTCTTCTTCTTATTCTTCTTCTATTTCTACTTTTTCTACTTCTTCTTGTTCTTCTTTTCCTTCTTCTTGATTTTTTCTTTTTCTACTTTTTCTTCTTTTACTTCTTCTTTTAAGAATCCTATTTTTTATTCAAATAGGGCGTGTAGTTCCCAACATAAATACATTGATGGGCATAAAAACCCATATCAATTTAAAATCAAAGTGTTCCAATATTAAAACTTTTCGGTACACAGTCAATGGCCAGCTGGACTGCATCACGGCTTCCTCAGCGTCAAAAACACGTCACTATACCCGAAAAGTTGATTAAACATTTACGAAAAAAATGTAATGGGTTGTATCTAGGACACGACCGCAGTTTTCGACGTAGAACTATGGAATTATATTATTTAATCCACTTGTTTACCACTTTGGATATTATTTTAGAGTGCATCGAAATTTTTGTAATATCTTTTTAGCTATTTAATTTCAGTGACTCGAAAGAGTCGAGTAGAGTCGAAAGCTATCAGCACTTATCGTTTATTTGGTTCAACTCGCATCAGACTTTCACCTTCCCTCTCAGATATCGATCACAAACTATGAACCCTTTTGCTCACATATTCCGCTTGAATTGTGATCGAACCCCACAACATGCAACGACTGGAATTTGAAAGCATTCTTTCATGATATATCTAAATAAATGTAGTGTATATCTATATTCCAAAATTCTGGATACTCTTCCATATCCCCACTAGCACGAAAAATTCTTGTATGCTGCTCTTCTTTGTTGTAGCACACCTCGATACAGAGGGGTTCCTCTCCTTGTATTGAGCTGTGTGTGTATGTGTGTGAAATCAGCATTAGGCATGAATGATATCCGCTCGTTGTGTTATGCCAGCTCACTCGCTTCTGTGTTTTCATTCTATTTTATTTTTGGTTTCCGTCTCTAGCTTTGAGAAGGGCTCTTGTGGAAAGAAACTCTGTTCCATACTCCTCCTTCACCCGACAAGAAAACAATCCTCTCCCACTCGACGCTTTTCGGCAACCATGTTGCTTCGATAACCACCAAACGAGAAGTGGTGTGGCTTCAAATCGCGGATGGCATATTTAAACCAAATATGTTGAAAACGGGCAGAAACGAATGTATCAGTTGCTCGTTATTGACAGCTCTGTTCGGGAAAGCACACAAATCGGCAGAACTAATGTATGGGAAAATGGGAATACTCCCAGTTTTCATTAATTTAAACTATTTAGACATTAGTGGATTGTACTGTATAGTATATTAAACAAATCTTAGAGAATTTCCGATTTCATTGGTGTGCAAAGTATCAGAATTTGTTCGCTGTGAAAATAGTTATTAACGTCAACTTTATATCATAAAAACGTGACCTGTTTTCTGATTTGGCACCCTTCCTGAAAGACGTAGTTCTACGTCAAAAAACCCAAAAGTTTGAAAAAAACTTTTAAATATAGGAACACTTTGATTTCAAATAGGATTTTATTCCGCCCATCACTGTAGCTGCCAGTTCCACACCAAACAATATTTTTACTGTTCAATTTTTTTAAAATAAATCTTCAAACATACTTCAAAAACGCCGCAAGGAGTTCTAACCAAATTTCAAATGGCAGCATATTTCATCATAAACTCTTGTTTTCTTGCCCTCTAGTTTGGGATCCCCCCTGAAAAACAGGAACATGACATTGAAAATATCGAAATAAGTTAGCTGACTAAACAAAATTGCGAGTGATAGGAGATGTTAAAGTATAGGAACCATTAACTATGTCTTCATCGAAACGAAACTGTAAAATATTGACTCAAGTTAACTCTCAGACATTTTTGTGCAAACTTACGTCATTTTTCACGAATAGGAATCTTGTCATTCCAACGTAACCTAACCATCTACAAAAAAATGGTTTGTTTTTTCTCAAACATGAATAAAATATCTTGTAGTTCAATCCGTTCTATGTGATGTGATGGAATCAGTATCATAATTGAGTACATATTCACTGAATCTCCCGTGTGCATGTTTGGTAATTCGAAAAAATGTCGAAAAATAAAAAAAAACATTATTATGAATAATTAAACTTTTTCAAAATACAAACATATTTAAAACAATTAAAAAATCAACAAAAATGTTGAAAATGGAGCTCGAAATTGATTGTATCATTATTTTATTGGATGTATAATGTACTATCGTTTTTTTCATTTATTAGAGAGGTTTCAAGCCTTAGACTGATTTATCACTAAACAAAATACGAATTGAAAAACTTTCCGATTAGAAATAAAATCATTAGAATACAACTACTATAACGTTCTCCCACTAACTCAATTAAATTGAGCATGACTTCTTCATTAATAGAATCAAACAATGAGCAGGGAGATTTTCCAAATTACTACAAAGATTTTTTTTTTGTTTTCTGCGTCGGAAATTTAAATAAATTTATTCTCGTCAAAGCATTAATTGGTGCTTGTACAATTTTTTTTCAAAAAATCCGGTCGATTTACTTTGCGTTATGAAATAGTGAAAATAGCCTAAAAATATCCTAAATGAATTATCAAGGAACAAAATGAAAGCTTATTAATCATTTGAACTGGATTTGATATATATTTTTTTGGAAATATATTTTTTGAGTGTTGAATGAAAACCCCAAAAAATGCGATATGTTTTCTTTTGAAAATTTTCGTCCACTATGCATACATACATCAAATTAAAAGTATGAACATACGTTAATTAAAATTAGAAAATTTAGAACACTATAATGAAGTAGTATATTTTAAAAATAGCTTGTAAATTCCAATATCACACTTTGTTCCTCTAGTTGCATCATAATACTGAATGCTAAAACTTAAGTTGTCAAAACAGAATCAAATGACAATCCTGGCACAATGTGCTGACCGATTGATTCACGTTTTTCGTATCTTGGTTTTTTGTATCCCTTCAGAGATATATAGTCTCGAGAGTGACTAGAAGAAACAACATACGAGTCCGCAGCAGTAAGCCACCAAGATATACGAGTATATTGCATATTTTGCCCGGGTTTCCGTCGATGAAGCAACCCGGACCCGGAGACAGCTACCGTTGCAACACATTCAAAAGCAGTGTCATGTTGTACCGGAACATATGATTCCGCAGTGGAAAACAGGCACTCGGTTGCCATGATGCTGTGGAAAGGCTGCTGCAAAGGAAAACTCTTTTATATTTATTATTTAATATAAAGCAATTGTATTGCAACGGTTGTAACATCGCTTGATGTGTGCCTCTTGGCGTCTACAGTTTGAGAACGCCGGGTGCAGTGAAGCATACTGGCAGAATTTCATTTTGTGCTACCGAGGAAGCAATTCCTTTCCGAACCCATTGGATGGGTTCAGCGACAGCCATATCCTTGCAGTACTTTATTGGCCTGCGCACTGACAGGGGGATGCTGAAGATATGTTTTACATAACAATATCATCATGTAGGCATAGAGCAATTTCGCGAGTTACTGCAGCGAATTTCGGGAGGAAGATTGATGAAACGTGAAGAAATTGGCGGTGATTGACTGCCCTTTGAACTTTGTCTGTGCTGCGGAACAAGACGATTTATGCATTTTAATAAAAATCAAAACAGCTTTTGTATATTCAAATATCTGAAAAAATCAAAAATAGTTCAAAATAATCTACTAGTTCTGATTTCACTGAACCCAAATGGACAGAACCAAAGCATAGCATTTCGAACATTTTGTGGGCAAATGCAACACGTTTTGTCCGCCAAACACAGTGCTCGATTTTATGGGGCATCAGTCAGCCTGTTTTACATTGGCAGCATCAATTTACGATAACCTCAGCAGATTGCTACAAGTCCTTGGTGTTGGGTGGCCCTACCGAATCTCCTATTCGGGGCACCAGCTTCTCTAGACATCAAACGTACGAAACGTAAAATTTTATACGACCCATTAACAGGAGGAACACAAGTCAAAGCCTGCCAAATGGTCCTTCCATCTGACGGCTCATGTCCAGCTCTGCGGAGTCAACCAAAGTCCACTTTGTACTGCTTAATACTTGGTGCGAGGATGTGACTTGAATAAAACGCCATCACCGAAAATGCTCCGACCGTTTGAAGTATCATCCCATTAATAAACTGTTATTTCGGGGATTGTTCTTTGGACTTGGATTTTTGATATTCCTTTTTTTGCCGCGTCATCGTGCCATGAATGGAAGCAACCGATCGTTGGTGTTGGACTACAGAAGTGGAAAACTTTATTGCGAGGTCATGTTTCTGTCCATTGAAATTCCACGCTCTCATTTTGTGCCTCCATCCAGAGGGCGCCGGGAGCAGCGTTTGGGGGGAACAATCGGTAGCATATCTGAAAACCATCAAGAGTTCCGAGGTGGAGTTCGAGCGAAAATGGCTGATGGGATCAAGATTTCATAATTGTTTCGTTGGATTTGTAAGATTCTGGCTTTGGAACGTGATCGAGATGGGAGTCCGACTGTTATCGGCTTTTATATTTCAGCGCTTATTCTTTGCACTTGCTGACCTTTCATGATGCGAGATTTGAACTTCCAAAAAAAAAAACAGCGGTCGAGTCGATGTGTTATCCTCACGAAAGACGTCAATTAAAAATTGGGTCACATAAACGATTCGAAAACACGCTGTCAGGCCTCTCATATTAGGCGAGGTGCAAATTTCTATTTGGAAGCGATGACTTGCAGTCCCGCGCGGACTCCCAAATGTGCGGTGGTTAGAAAGCAGATTCATTTCCAAACGTTTCATTCGTTTGATGTATCGGCACACTTTAAAGTCATGTTTTTCTTACCTGTTATTCAAGCCGCCCCGCTGCCACGAATTAGGCTTCTCGAATCGGGCGGATTCCCAATTTCAGAAGCCCAACCCTTTTGCTGCTAACCAATCAACCTCAAGTCGCGATTGATATCGGTTCTATGAAAGCTTTTTTTTTTTGAAATCGTGATTACATCTCAAATGGTTTCGAGTTTGATTTGGATACTGCGGTTCGCCAGCATTTCACAACATGAGCACGACGTTTCGCTCTGACCCTCGACCTTATTTTGCATCTGTGTTTCGAAATAGAATTATTTATAACGGTATAACGAAAAATGGCAATTCCGCACGTCCTAACCGAAACCACATTTTGCATTTTTGAAAACTGGTATCTATCACCAGCTTCTAATGTACCCGAACAAATCAGGATGGAAAGTTATTAGTGTATTGTTTTTTTTTATAATCTCGCTGAATCGTAATACATTGATTCATGTGAAAATAACAAATGTGATGTGTTTGCGAATTTTATTTGAAGAGATTTGGTTTTGCAATTAGATTTAAATGGTTTCAGTTGATTTTGACGTGATTTGCTAGATAATGCACTGTGCTCGCATATAGTAAGTATTTATGAGGAAGCAGTTTTGTGCTTTCATACTATTACAGGTGTTCTATTGCCGCGTTTTGACAGCTACGATAGACATTAATCATTAATCATATATCCAGTTCGATTGATTAAAGTTTTTTCAGTTACGCTCTCCAGATGTCTCCAGTAGCTGTCGCGATTTGAAAATACGATAGAGTACCAAGAAGAGTTTTGTTTTTTGTAGATAAATTATCAATCTTTTTTCTTCGTTCCTAGCTGGTACATAAGTCGTTATTTTCGTGACGATTTCTAACATGGTGCGTAGACACGATGTGTGAGCCATTTATTGACGCCCAGATTGAAACAAACACGATTTGAACGATGAATTGATAACGCAGACCTTCATCCACTGGATTATTCGTTTTGAATCACGTAGGAGATTCCTGTGCCTGTGCAGGTTCTCATCAAAATTTGCAATAATCGACAAATTCTATCGAAAAGGTAGTCCGTAAACTTCGATTTGCAATAAGCCATGCAGTGATTGACAATTGGCCTAAGCGTTTACGACTCTGTGTGAAGAAGACCAGGGACCGTTTCGAATAATTTTGCCGAAAATGTTAATTTACCTTTCCATACCTAATTATATAATTTTACTAAGAAATCAAAATGAAATGTTGTACGTATAAAGTGGCTAATTTCGAAAACGGATTGACGAATTTATATTTTTTTTGCTTCCTATTCGGTTTATCGGTGACTGTGGGATCTATGGGTGTTGTATGTATTCATTGAAAGGTGTTTACATATCAAATACAAAATCAGTCATAATTGTGCGCAGATGAGAAGGGTTAGATGATCTGCGTTAAATTCACAATCAAAGCACTTCGTACATTAATAAGTGGAACATGAGACGGTATTGATAGTTACATCTGTACATATACAGCTCAAATAGGATAAAATATTTCCAAACATAATAAGAAAGAACATTGTGCTCCGGTGGCCGAGTGATTAGCGTCACATTCCGGGGGTTCGGGTTCGATTCCCGTTCTGGTCGGGGAAATTTTTCGTCAAAGAAAGGGCTTGGCCGGGTATGGAAGTAAAAAGTAAGTAATAAGTAATCTTCAATTTTTTGCACGCCATTCTCGATAGCTTCGAGATAAAAGTTTGAAAAAAATACAGAAAGTGCTTCTTATAATGGTGTATCGAGAAATATATAAAAAAAATTATAAAAAAATTGCGTAATGAAAAATTCTTGAAATATTCAATTTTTGGGGGGGGGGATCTAAAGATTCACTACTACTCTAATTCGTGTTTAAATTTGAATCCACACCTTTTCTAAATATGTGCGATCTTTTTTAGAATTTTAACAGTGGTATCACTTTTTTCCAAATTTTGATATATTTTAGAATTCTGAGGTTACAGGTTACAGGTTTAGTTTATATTCAAATATGTATATTTATTTGATTGTGTATTTGTTATATGTGTTGATATTGGTGATCTTTTTTCGAAATAGTTCGAGAACTATGCGATACGAAAATATGTCATAAATTTTTAATACTTTTTTTATTTCCATTTTTTGTGATTTTCCAGCAGTTTTAAAATTTTCCTAAAATCTAATATTGTATTGTAAAAGAGCCCCAAATCTTATCACCAGCGCTATGAAAAGCATTGTTGCAAATTGGAAAATTAGATATTTTTTTCTGAATCCCTATATGGTTCACCATAAGAGCTATGACTAAAAACGTAGTTTTTTTCACGACACTCTCAATAGCTTAGAAAAGAAAATATAGAAAAAATACACATAATGTATCATAGTATATACACATAGTGTATTTATCATCTGAATTTATATTATCGCCTTCAAAATATTTCTCTTCTGTATCAATATACATACAAATACAAATGAAACTCAAATTTCTGCATTATTCGAGAATTAATCAAGCAAACGGAACCAAATTTTGCATGTGTAGGTTTTAGGGTGCAATAAATGTTTTTACGGTGGTTAGACACTCCATCCCCATCTCTAAGGGGGAGCTGCCATACGAATGAAACTCGAATTTATGCATTACTCGAAAATTAATCAAACAAATGGAACCAAATTTTGCATGTGGAGGTTTTAGGGTGCTATAAATGTTTTTACGGTGGTTAGACACTCCATCCCCCTCTCTCTAAGGGGGAGTTGCCATACAAAATTTAACGGGGTCGATTAGATGGTAAATCAGTGAACAGTTTGGACCCATGAACTTGCTCATAGTAAGAAAACGTAAATGTTTGAAGGACGAAGTTTGCCGAGTCAGCTAGTGATAGTATAAAATCTAGATTCAGAAAAACTCATGAAAAAAAACTTCTACATCATCATCAAACACACGAATGACTTGCGAATATAAATGTAGTATATCTAGTAAATAAATGAGTTTTTGTTTTTTATTCTAATACAATAGATTATTCTTTTCTACGAATATTTTCGATGGTACAGACTTTTTGGAAGAAAAAGTACAGATGGGAAAGATTTTTAACGCTTCTGGTACACATGGAAATGGTGTTTCCGACCAGAGCCAAGTAGGAACTCAAATAAGAAAAAAAAACACAATTTATTCATTCACACTTTATCCACTTCAGTATAAAAAATACACTTGAACTCAAAAACACTAAACTAAACACAAAAATACAAAAGGCTCGCCTGAAAAAAAAACAATACGAATTAGTTTGTTAAATGAATTGTTACTTACCTCCTTTTTATTGTCCAGGATCTCCAAAAAGTACACAATTACCTGAAAGTTAATAGGAAATCAAAGTTAATAAACGTTAATGAACCATCGTAGAGTATAGTCTAACTGTCTTCTGCAAATTTAAATTCTGAAGAAGGAAATTACTACACACTGTCCGGTTGACGTTTTCTCCGTCGGAAAGTTTTTTTTTTTTATTGATATTAGAGACCCGTTCCACTATATGTTATTTGGATCTTTAAAGTCTAAATATTACAATTCAGTTAATTTACAATTCATATTTTCGTATCATATTTCTGTATAAATTCCAATTTTCCTCAGAAACTCCATGATGCTTTTGATTCGATCCTCTCCATCTGCTAGAGCTTCTCGCATATTTGCTCGTAATCCCGTTCGTAATTGCATCACGGAAAAAACGCTGTAGAAATTCGCCCAGTAGACCGATCCTTTTGAAAATTTTAGACAGTAAAATAAAAACTATTAAACAACTTTTAGCATTTTCTTTTTATTCATACTTCGAGCCCAAGCCCGTATGCTCGTACCTTCCTCTTTACCCCGTCCATAAGGTTCTGTACAACGTCAGGTTGTAGTTTTTTTTTAAAAGATATCCATTTTCTCTTGAAGTCCGCCTCCGATTTGACAACTTTTGGGTTCTTCCGGAGGGCCTGCTTCATAATCGCCCAATATCTCTCTATTGGGCGAAGCTCC
The DNA here is from genome assembly GCF_029784135.1 of Toxorhynchites rutilus septentrionalis. Lineage (NCBI taxonomy): Eukaryota > Metazoa > Arthropoda > Insecta > Diptera > Culicidae > Toxorhynchites > Toxorhynchites rutilus. The sequence continues at coordinate 130,475,016 of NC_073745.1, forward strand.
GGCGCGTTGGGCGGGTTCATTTCCTTTGGCACGAAGGTGACCCCGTTGGCTTCGTACAACTCCAACACGTCCTTTGAATAGTGGCACGAAGCGAGATCCGGCCAGAAGATGGTCGGGCCTTCGTGCTGCTTCAATAGTGGTAGTAAGCGCTTCTGTAGGCACTCCTTAAGGTAAAACTGCCCGTTTACCGTGCTGGTCATCACGAAGGGGGCGCTCCGCTTTCCGCAAGAGCAGATCGCTTGCCACACCATGTAATTTTTGGCAAACTTGGATAGTTTCTGTATGCGAATCTCCTCCGGAACGCTGAATTTGTCCTCTGCGGAGCAGAACAACAGGCCCGGCAGCTGACGAAAGTCCGCTTTGACGTAGGTTTCGTCGTTCATTACCAGGCAATGCGGCTTCGTCAGCATTTCGGTGTACAGCTTCCGGGCTCGCGTCTTCCCCACCATGTTTTGCCTTTCGTCGCGGTTAGGAACCTTCTGAACCTTGTATGTACGCAGGCCCTCCCGCTGCTTGGTCCGCTGGACGAATGAACTTGACAAATTCAGCTTATTGGCGACATCCCGGACCGAACTTCTCGGATCTCGTCTAAACTGCTTAACTACGCGCTTGTGATCTTTTTCACTGACGGAGCATCCATTTTTGCCGTTCTTCACCTTCCGGTCGATGGTTAGGTTCTCGAAGTATCGTTTTAGTACTCTGCTGACCGTGGATTGGACGATTCTCAGCATCTTACCGATGTCCCGATGTGACAACTCCGGATTCTCGAAATGAGTGCACAGGATTAATTCACGACGCTCTTTTTCGTTCGACGACATTTTTCCAAATTTACGAAAAATTGACAGTGAAGCATGGCCAACGTGATCTATACACTCTTATCTGATTTTAAAGCGAAAGTTGAAGATATAATTCCTAAAAAATAAATTTCTACAGCGTTTTTTCCGTGATGCAATTTGATGTGACACACCCTTTACGTTCGTATTCTAAACCAGGACACTCAACTATAATGTGCTTTACGGTCAATCGTCCACTACACCACCGACAATTCGGATCATCTGTCCTGTCGAGCAAGTACTGATGTGTAAGTAGCGTGTGACCTATACGCAATCGAGTAAGCATCACATTTTCTTTTCTTGTCTCTGCTGTCACTGTAAAGGGTAAAACCGTATTTTTAACTTCTCTCAGCTTGTTCTCCCTCACAGCATCCCATTCTGCCTGCCATCTCCAAGTGATTCTTCTCTTTATATGGGTTTTAACTTCCCGAATATCAACCGCAATGGATCTGTCGACTGTATGGTTCAGTGACGCTTTCGCCTCTTGGTCAGCAAGCTCGTTGCCTGGTATACCAATATGACTCGGTATCCAGCAAAACGTGACATCTTTCCCATTTTCGAAACATGTATTGTAAAGTGTTTCCATGCAGTCTCTCCATTTCGTCCTTATTCTGTAGCTTCCGAGCGAAGTTATTACACTGAGTGAATCTGTGCAAATAAGGTACGCTCCAGTCCACTCTTTATTCTTTACTCGTAGTAAAGCCACTTTAGCTGCTTCGCTTTCCGCTCCATAAATGCTCGCAATATCCACCATTCTTCTGCGTACCACCGTATTTCTATCGATAATGCTAAATCCGCTTCTTTCTTCACGTTTGGACCCGTCCGTGTATAAAGCTTCATGATTTCGATATCTCGTCGATTTTCTTAGAAGAAATCGTTGTAGTAATGATGCTGGTAAATCATTCATGCGACTAACATTCAATAAAGATGTATCAACCTTGATCAATCGTCTCTCCCAGGGAGAGCTACTTGGATGGGAGAAATGATATATACTAGGAAGCAAGATTTGCAATTTTCCCAAAATATTCGTTCCTCGCTCTTTAGTAGTACCGGATCCTGTGAATTGTGGTGATCCCCAAAGTTCTCCGGAACTGGAATCCATGTCTGATAAATAGTACCGATCAGAACTTTCCACTAAATCTTTTGAGTCAATTGCTGTACGTTCTGCTTCTTTCCTTGCCTTAATTTTTGCTATATGTATAGCAGTTCGCTGATCAAGTAGTGTTCTAAGACTGGGAATACCCACTTCCGCTTGAATGCTGATGATGGGACTGGTGTAAAATGCTCCATTAATTGCCCTCAATCCGGCATTGTGTATCGTCTCCAACCTTTTCAAATTTTCATCGCGCACTGCTAAGATTACCGGAGCTGCATAAAGCATTTTTTCTAGAACTGTAGCCTTATATATTTTTAACAATGTTGCTCTATCGCCGCCCCACGATTTATTGGCTACACAGCGAATTAAGTGTAGCCTTTGGTGACACGATGCTCGAATTTGCTCGATATGTTTTTTAAATTGAAGCTGCTGATCAAGAGTGATCCCTAAACATTTATACACCTTTCGTATGGGGATTGGAGTATCATCCATTTTCAATGTACGTGTCGAAACAATTCTCCTAGCTCTCGGATGTTTGAAGATCATCGTTGCACATTTTTCAGCAGAAATTTGGAAACCCGTTCGTTCTTTCCAGCTGCTGATCACATTCAGCGCTCTTTGTAGCCTAGTTTCAGTATCCTCTTGAGTTCTTTCACCTGATATCAATACCACATCGTCTGCGTAACTGAGACAGATCACATCGTTGATCAGATCTTCAGTTAAAGTATTAATAGCCACTAAAAATAGGATAACACTAAGAACAGATCCCTGACACAGACCATTTTCCATTATTTTTTCGTTAGACAAACTTCCATTAACAGCAACTCGAAAAGTTCTTTTCTTCAATGATTGTTCTATGAATTTCCATAAGCGACCTCCAATGCTCCATGAACTAAGTTTTTCTAACACCATGCGCCTCCATGTCGTATCGTACGCTTTTGTTATATCCAAAAACACTGCTTGTGCGTAATACCTTTTCTTCAATAATTCTCGTATAGTTTTTTCGAATGTAACTAGGTGATCTGTTGTGGACCTTCCTTTTCTAAATCCATATTGATGTTGGTGAAGTAATTTTTTCGACTCCAGAACAAAAACGAGACGGTTATTCACCATGCGTTCGAAAACTTTTGCCACGCAACTATTTAGGAAAATAGGTCTATAATTCTTTGGATTAACTCGTTCGCCTTTCCCTTTATAAATTGGGACAATTATTGATGTAGTCCATTGCGATGGGTATATCGACTCTATCCACAGGTCATTGTATGCTTTTAACAGTTGTTCTTTACATTCTTAAGATAAGTGAGTGATCATTGAATAGTGCGTTTCGTCTTCCCCAGGAGAGGAACTATTTATTCCTTCTAGAGCTTCTTCCAGTTCGTACATGGAAAAAATTTCATTGTACCTTTCATTGGTTTGATCAGGAACAAACAACGATTGAGCTTCAAGTATTATTTTTCTCTGACGAAATTGTGCGGTGTAAGATGCATTGCTTGAAACAAAACTAAAGGCTTCGGCAAGTAACTCGGCTATTTCATGGTTCATTGTTGCAGTTCGGCCATCATACGTTATTGCTCCTATGTAGTTTGTTTTACCACCTCCTTGAATTCTACGAAACTTACTCCACATTTCCTTCATGGGTGTTTGTGAATTGAAACTGGTTGCAAATTTTTGCCATGATGACTGCTTTGCTGAGTTAATTAATTCACGTACAGTTTTCCTCGCTTGTTTGAATTCTTCTACAAGACGTTGTTTGCAAGGGTGATCATCTGCAACGGATTTCATTTTCCTAAGCACTTTTTTTCGTTTTTTTATTGCTGCACCTATGTCTTTGTTCCACCACGGAACCACTTTTCTACCAGGTTGATATGTGGTTTTGGGAATTGCTTCGTTGGCGGCTTGTAGCATTGCTTCCGTCATGTTCAGCATTTGTTCTTCTGGATTCCGATTGGTGGTGAACTGAAGTATGTTTTGATACTGCGCCCAATCAGCTTGTTCTATCTTCCATCTCGGTCTGAAACATGTATTCTGTAGTATTCCTGGGAAGGAGATGAACATAGGACGATGATCACTTCCATGCGTTTCCTCAGCAATACTCCAGTCTAAGCAACCAGCTAACTGTGTTGAACAACAGGCAATGTCAATACATGACTCGTTACCTGTAGCGTGATTAACGAAGGTTGTTTCGCCACTGTTCAATACGACCATATTACATTCTGTAAATACTTCATCCATATCTTTTCCTCTGGAGTTAAAGTCGGAGGATCCCCATGAAGGATGGTGTGCATTTATATCACCGACAAATATAATTGGTTCAGCCACACTACGAATCAGTGATTCGATTTCTGTTTTGTTTACGTTTCTGCTGGGCGACAAATATGCATTTATGATGACAGTATTTATAGGTTGTCCGATCTTCACGATGATGACTTCTAAGGTGGAGTCAGTATCAATTCTTTCACTATCAATACCGTTCCTCACTGCAACAAGCACTCCTCCTGCAGCCCGATGGCAGTCAGTTCTATCTCTGTTATGAACTGTGTAACTGTTAATTTGAGGAGGATGACGTGATGAACACATAGTCTCTTGCAAACAAAGCACCAATGGATCCTTTTCGTTGATCAACAAGTCTAATTCTGCCTTTCCAGCTCGGAATCCATGTTCCATGAAATTATCATGGGGTAATGGGTTGTTACCTGTTGAGCTGTAGCTGTATCCGGGGGGATATATAATTAGGTAGTGTAACTGAGCTATTGTACATATAACTTGCCTGCGGAAACAGGCCTCTCGTGTCAATAGCCGCCGACGGATCTTCAGGAAAGCCTGGAACGTCATCGGGCGGGGTTGACACGAGGAAGGGCCTGGCTCTATTTGAGCCGATCATTCTGCTGCTAGTAGGTTGGTTGTGATGTTCATTTTCATTACGTTGTAGGTCTGCTTCTCCAATGCTAAGTTCTCGTGTGTTCAATGAATTTACCGAAAATTGATGTGATGATGTTTGTTTTCTGGATTTCGTGTTAGACATGTGCGTTTGAGAAAAAAGACGTGGCATTGAATGATTCTATTAAAAAACTTCCATTTCACTGGAGTCACAGTTTTCATCTGTTGCTTTCTTTCTCGTAGCTTGCGCTTTACGGGAACGGCCAGATTTCCTCTTTACATGTTTTGGCTTTTCAAGCTCTATCGACGTAACAGAATACAAATTTTGTGATGCATCGTGTTTGTCATCACTGCTGATGTCAATGGTAGATTTAACTTTCTTAGTTTTCGGTGATTTCGTTCCTGGGCTTGAGAAGTTAGATATGTTTGACGTGGACTGTCCGGTAGCTTGATTGTCTTTGCATTTTAATTCTTCGATTTCTTCCTGAAGTTGTTTCAATCCTTCCAATATTTTTTTCGTTTGTATCAATTCCATTCGTAATCTTTCGATTTCTTTGTCCTTTTCCGATTCACTACTTTGTTGTCTGAGGCGTTTCAGTTCCTCCTTCAACATGTGTATTTCGTTGTCCTTCTCGCTGTCTTTTCTGATGTTCTCCAGTCTACTCTGTGCACTACATACTGCTGAATAAGTATTTGCACTGTATAATTTGGCGTATTCTTTCATTGCTTCAGCGAATGAAATGCCACTTTCCACTTTTATCTTTATGATTTTCTCTTCTTTTGCGTATATTGGGCATTTTTTATTGACCGGGGAGTGGTTTCCACTGCAGTGTTTACAAACTGCTACTCTTGTGCATTCCTCTATTTCCACTTACTACAAATCGCATCATTTTCGCATCTTGCAGTTACATGGCCATAGTTGAAACATTTATAGCAAATCATTGGCGTTGGATAAAAGAGTCTGGTTGGAATACGTAGAGGACCAAACATCACATATTTCGGAGGTACAGTTTCGTTTATTGTGAGTATGAGCGTTGATGTGTTATTTTTGTTGTTGCCTTCATTACGAGTAATCCTACGAACAGCAATGATATTCTGAGCCTTCAGTTCCTGTTTTAACTCATCTTCAGTTAGTCCTATGACCTCACGGCAGCTTACTACGCAGCGGCTTATGTTTAGTCTTTCATGAGGGACGACTTCAACTTTTGTGCCATCAAGCAACTCGGTCATTTTCATTAGTTTTCGTGCTTGTTCCGTACTCCTGGTTTTAAGCTGAGAGAGAGGAGCCAGCTGAATGACAGATAGTTTGTTTTCTTCTTATTCTTCTTACGCATCATCATCAAAAAAATTCCAATCTGACAATTTAAATCAAGCAAGTTGTTGTCATTAATTTATGAGAAAAGTGTTCAAACTATACGTGAACCTTTGTTTGTGAGTATTTTTGTGCGTTTTTATCCCCGATTTGATTTTTGACGTAGGACTGCGTCTAACAGGAATATATGGGGGGTATAAAAAGGATCATGTAGGAAATAATAAAAGATGTATCAGGTCAGCCCACATCATGGCTTCCAGCAGCATCGGCCCATTCCAACATTTTTTTTTTACTTTTGATAATTTCGATATAGTTGTTCTAAAGAATTATCTCGATGATTACTAAAACAATATCCGAAATAAGAAGCAAACTGTTGGGTGTTTTGGGCTCATTTGTGACTTTTTCCGATCTTTCATTCAGTTTTCGCGAATTTTTTCATTCTTTCACTGGTTCCAGGTTGATCTATTGCTGCAAGCTCAGTGAATCGATTTTTGCAATGTGGGCGATGATTGCATATTCTCCGATGCAATTTGAATATGCAACGTATGTGGAAAATATAAAATAAATGCTAATCTTCCAATTAAAAGAGTCAACATTGATTTCTCTCAGGTGCATTTTGAAGGAATTTTGTTTGTGTCCGATGTATATAATAGTAGGTTGACTAAAAAGGATGCTGTGTCTGCAATTTTAACAGGCAGTGATCACGATTCGGATGAAGATGAGAATTATCCTACCAGTCCCTCGTCATCTTTGCCATGATATTCCTTCCCATCACTGATGGATCATTCATATGCAAATTTTAAATTTGACATGCAGGTCGCTAATCAAGGCAATAGTATCACTGAAGATCCAATCAAATTGACAAATAGTGAAGGTGAACCAATTGGTCTTGTCCACAAAACTAAAAGGGTCAAGATTCTTTCTCCCCTTTATGTGTGATTTAATTTGTATACCATTTCCCATAGACAACATAACTGTCGCTTCCAAACAGTCTACATAAATGTAGCGCTCACTCTGCTCTCCCTCACAACACCCACTTCCCTTTTGTGACATTGATGAGTGAGCATTGTTTGTGTGAGTATCGAGCCGGAATGAATTGTCTTTCTCAAGATTCATTGTACCCCTAATAAGTGCTCGAAAGATGTAATCTTACGTTGATCGCACTTGATCGAAGAAATTACAAAAAGAATGTATTTGATCGCAGTATTTGTCAAACTCTTTCTGAAAAGAACTGGATTTGATTTGCTGAAAACACTATCTTGTTTTCTCTCGTGTTGTGCGTTATGTGTGGCTATGATAGTTTTTTTCGAAGCTGCTACTGATTTCTATGGCTTCGGCGTTTTCGGCTTGCATGCAGCGATTTTTGAGGATTTGTTTGACTTTTGCTTTCGGGCAGCCACACCAGCAGTATCAGCAGTTTTCTTCTTGCTGGTCGCCTTCTTCACAGGTGTAAGTTTGGGTTTTTTTGCAGCAGTAACTGTTCCAAAATGATCTAACCGCTGTACAATTATAATTGAGTGCATTTCCGAGCTGGCACCTTATATACCTTATGTACAGATTTTTGAGATTTCAATAGCTTGCCTTCAAAGCAATTTTTTAGCTATTGAAACAAGTTTTTGGATCAATAAGTAACACACATATAACGCGTAGACATTTTATTTTCCGAATGAAGCGGTTATCATTACATTTCTTTCAACCGGCGAAGAGGTTTTATTGCTCAAAATCTTGTTTCTCCAATGTAACACTCTTGTTTTCGAAGCTTTGAACTTACACCCCTGTATAGAAATGAAAGATGTAGTCCGACGTCAAAATTATTTTCACATAAAATGTCTTGCAAAAAAATGTCATGTTGAAATTTTCTACATATTTCAATACTTCCCCTTGGTTCACCGTGACTGGTCCGCACTGACATAAGGGTGATCACAACAAAAGCGAGCTGGCTCCTCTCTCTCAGGTTTTAAGTACATATTTGGTACCATTGTCTTCTGTGTGAGCTGCCTCAATTTTACCACAAACTTCATCAATTGATTTCCCTATGACGAATGGATTTTTCGGAAGAATATTGTTTCCAATCGGTCTCAATGATAGCACAATTCTTTGTCCGTACATTCCCATTCTGTCCATCCATTTGGGTAATGTTCTAGAATTCATGTTTTCCAATGGATCGCCGGGAGGCGGATGCAAAGGATCCAATGCCATTTAGCCTATGAAATTATTCTATCCAGTTCGAAGTAGTCAGATCACTCCACTTGTATAAACTGTTCAGTCTATGTTGAAACGTTCACTATGCGCTTTAAGCGCCACTAATTTTCTTGTGACCAAGTTGGCTATGACTTTTTTAATAATATAAAAGGTTTTTGTTAGCACTTCCGATGAAAAATTCCGATTATGATTATTACAATTGACGGCCTTGAAACGAGAAAAAAAATATTCTCAAGGATGTATTGAACGCTATTTTAAGTTCGCGAATATATTTTCCCTTTTTCCGAAGGGGTTTTCACCACTAAAATTACGCTTTTTGTAGAGCTCACCAAAAACAACCTTTAAATAGCTAATATCATGGCCTGCCCCCCGTCGGAAAGTGATATTCGACATAGTCAGAAGTTCTGGCGGAAACAACTGGTCCCAATCGATTCTCATTTTATTGGATTTTTCTAAAGCGTTTCACACAGAGCTTGAAGTTTCATGTCAAGATCTTATATTTAATTTGTACTTTTTTTCCTCGCTTCTTATCTGATTAGATTGATCCATATCAGTAGGATTCCCTTAGGCTATCTGTTGATTTCGGATATGTTTGAAGAATTACATCATTAAACTCTCTGATAATGATTTGGTGGTCTTCTGAAAAGGGCCGTTTTGTTTGGTTATTGGGTATTGTTCGTTCACTCCACCAGTGTTTACTGAGTGATGAGGACAGAAGGATTTTTTTTCTTTTATAATTTCTACTTTCTGAGTGTTTATTCAACCCAAAGCAAATATTAATTGGACTAACAACAATTAATACTATATGTAGAGCAATCACTTTTTCTAATATTTATTCACTTTTCCAATTTTACTCGTCGTATAAACTTCCCTTGGGTGAAAATGAACACAACAAAATAGACAGCTTAAACCAAACGACCCGTTCTCGAGCGGGAACACAACTTGTTTTTTTTTATTTAGGAAAATTGAAACAAATCGTTTCACATATCAAGTCATTTTTGACACAACTGCTACCATATACAATTTTACACTTACACTTGTGTTCATTTTTTTCATATTTCATATTTTTCAAATGAATGAAAATATTTCTTATATTTCATCATATTTTTCACATGAATGTTCACGAAGCAACCAACATTGAAGTTCCAAATTAAAATTTTATTTGCTAGAATTAATCGTATCACTCACCTTACTTGCAATATAAAAACGCCCCCGACTTACATATATTTGCAATGCCGATTTCCCCCAGGCAGTTTGGTTTTGATGCCTCTGTTAAGGAACACATTTCGGTAGGAACCAAAGTTCCCCCTACTTTCATGTATTTGCAAAGTCGATTTCCCCCAGGCAGCTTGATTTTGATGTCTCTGTTAGGGACCCGCCGCATGTGTCGTCAATTTCGACCAATCAGAACTAGGTATTTCCGTTATGATAGGGGTTGAGATTTTTTAATTGTTCGGTAGTTAGTTTCATGACATATATTATTTTCTTCGATATAAAAAAATTGTTATGGAGTGCCGGATTGACGCAAAAATTTCATCAATCAATCATGAAATGAATAAGCGTTTGAAATTGGACAATTTTCACGATGTGCTCGTTTTTCGATTTTCAATTTGTTCCCCAATATGTTCTCGAAAGACGTAATCGTACGTCAAAAAAATCGGGGGGTTGTATCCGAGACACGACCGCTTAGGACGTAGGCCTACGCAATCTTTTTCCGATTCGATTGGTATGCAAATCTTTAAAATCCGTTCCAGCAAAAATAGTTATTAACGTTAACTTCATTTCATAAGAACGTGACCTGTTTTCTGATTTGGCACCCTTAATGTAAGCCGTAGTCATACGTCAAAACATTATGTTCATTATGCACTTCAGCTTCATTTAGCACTGCTGATACCAAATTAAAACAGTCCGGAAACCTTTTTTTCCACTTTTTTAGCATCTATATATGCTTGTTCTATCTTACAATTACCGACGTAACATTCAAAATATACATGTCTTAAATTACATAATATAGAAATTACATGCAATACAAAACGTAATATACAATGTATTAAATATTGTTCCGAAGAGAGCAACACATCCCACTAATAAATAGCGCTGCTACTGTCGATGGTAGTCAAATACAAGGTAATATTCATAATAAATCGTAGTATTTCAAATTCCGTAGTATTCTCTAAGCCTACCAAGCTGGAAGTGGCTATGTAAGAGGGTACGAGGAAGTCATGTCATTATGTTTATCCTGAGATAGACTCGAAGGAGTATCTGGAGGATTCGGGATGCATCTGCTTTCCGATCTAGCTGATCACATCAACAGCGTATGTCAGATGGCAGGAAACATCTCGGAATTATCTATACCAACCCACTGTCTCTCGTAAAATGGAGATGCATCCATCGAAGTCATTCAGCCATTTCGAAATTATTCGTTATTCATATTTTTTCTTCTCGTCCTGTTATTGTGGGCTGTAATTCTGTTTTTACAGAGTTGATTCAATGACTGAAAATTTTCCAGATTCATCTGGATTTTCCAAATTTACAGTAATTTGGAAACCGTATACTGTTAACTACAGCTGGTGAGGCAACAAGAAAAAATACATTGCATTCATTTTTATTTATGCAGAGTCAAAATATTTTTTTCAGGAATATCTTCTACAAAGTAAGAAAATATTATTTATTATTACTTTCCAAAAATGCTGCAAATTATTTTTCCATTCCTTTGTCTAATCCTTCGTGAAAACATTATGCCATCCTTCGAAGGCCAACATGATTTCTTCAATTTCATTCCATGTTCGGCTACAAAGTTTCACTTTTCGGGTAGTGAAGACTCACGCCGAGTAAAACAAAGGTTAAAAAATGTGATGAGATGTTGAAAATCGCTCCTAATCTGCCGCACCAGTTTCTTAGATTGTTTATATGAAATATTATCTTGTTTTCTTCCACAACAATTATTTCCGTTCGCTTTCGACAGGTTATTAGAAATCGAAATCCTCTTCTTGGCACACAGTCATCTTTCTCCGTCGATGGGCGGAGTTCCCGTGGCTGGACGGAGCAGGCATCCTTCCACATGAGTGCTGAGCGTTAAAATGGAAATAATTTACTTAAACGATTAAACCGCTTTGTTATCCTTTTTCGGAAATGTCTAATCTTTTAATTCGAAAAGCTAAACACATTACCTGAACAAGATTTCTTCGCTCATTCGCTTAGGATGGGTCTTTTTTCCGAAGTCCCTCTTTCATCACTCAACCATATGGACCACTTCCTGCACCGGTAATGCGGGACAAACGAAACATCTTAAAACAACAAAAGCGCTAGCTTAAATGTGACTAAAAGTTGATTTAATTTTTCTCTACCCCGCATATCCTTCGCACGGAGCTCGGAGAGATTCGTGGCGAAAGCAAGGCTTAGCTGCCATCTTTCTCACCGTTGAAAACTATAAGCCGTTTATCCTGCTGCACGAAAAGGACTGCAAAGGAACATGAGGCGACCGAGCTGAACAGAATTGTAATAGACATAATACCACAATGTAACACTTTTGATTTTATTCCTTTTGTGTGGTTCGGGCGTGGGAGTGAAAACTACGATTATTTCTACCTTCAGTTGATTAAAAAATAACATCTAAATTCAGTACAAGAGAAGCGGACCATTCCAACCGCAAACCACTGCCTCAGGTTAAACATACTTCAGAGAACAGCAGCAGATGGAATCGACGTTATGGCAACAACGAGACCGAAAATATGGTCAATAAAATGCGGTGTGATCATCCGGTATCGATCATGTCGAATCTGCAGTCTGCACATGATTCACAAAATATCTACTCCCGTCATTCATTTATTCGGAAATTAATTCAGTCGTATAAAATTCACCAATTTGGACATCGTTCAACTCAACCGGACCGGAACATTTGTAATGAGACTAACATTGTGACCACACAGCTCGGTCCGATTGTTTTTTTTTCCATTCTACCTATCTTTTGTGAAACTGTTCTCTTAATCCTTTGCTTTTAATCCCGTCAAATGAAAATAAGATTTGAATAACATGCTGTGTATGTTCGTTAGTTTGTTTTTATCTGATTAAACTATTTTTCGGTTTTTCGTACCTCTTTCCTCTAGCGTCACACAATCCAATGAAATGTGCAAGGCGACTGTTCTCCATGGCTCTAAGGCACATATCGCTGGTGGTTCGGTACTGAAAGAAGATTAGAAAGGATGGATTTACGTATTATGTACGCCTTTTTTTCTTCGGAAACAAACAACGTGTGCGGGATTGTGGTTGTCGAGTGTTCTAAAAGAGTCAAAGGTTGGACAGTGGCTTTTTGCCGCAGAAAGGTGTGAGCGTCGTTCTGCCTTCACAATTTGAGAACATGTACATATCCTGGAGTTTTATCCTGTGATTTTATTTTGAGAAACTGGAAACAAAATTGAATTATAGTGTAAAGTTCTTCGATATTGGAACCATATAAAACAGCTTTCATCACTATTGAAAATGTATTTCGTAGTAGTGGTTTTTGAAAATTAATCATGTTGGAATAAAAAAAGAATACGCCAGAATAATCTTGAAATTCAAGTTTTATTCCCTTATGAAAAATCAGGTGACTTGTAGTTCAAACAACACAATATACGAACCCTTAAATTTATAACTTAACCTACTTTGACGCGTTGTTTGAATGACACCGAATAACCTTTTCAATAATTGAATCATTCAGTCTCACCCATAACTTGACCGGTTTTTGTCACTGTCCGCGTGAAAGAAATAAAATGCGTTTTATCATCCAGAGCCTATCGACCTAATCCGAACATTCGGCAATCATAACAACATAAATTTTGTATTTTTTTCTCTCTGGTCATCAGTACTATTATCGCGACTTTTGCTTTTCCCTTGTGTTTGGCCTTAATCTCGCAGAGTCGGATTGATTCTAATGTGCTTAAAGTTCAAACCAGTTCTGCTGTAAACAAAGCAGCAGATGAGGATGGATTCGCGTTGTGACAAATCTTTCGCCGCATCAGGTCGGCCGTATTCCGAGGAATCTGATTTGGGTCATTGATGATTTGTAGTATCTATGAATTTCTATACATAACAATATTTAAATAAATATTTTTCATAAAACCCCAACATAAAATATTGTTTTACCTCTGGCTATTGTAAACTATAGGGGAAAGGGGGCAGTTTCGGACAACGCTTGTAAAAATTAAGTGGTACAATTTTCAACCAAATTAAAAATATAAGTAAGTTAACAGCCCTTCCACCAACAGCTGTCATATGGTTTGACATCTCCCGGTCGTTTATTACTTACAAAAACAACACAGTGCCCTTTTTCATACACTTTTCGAAACTTTTGAGCTTGAAGTTGTAAAGAAAAACCCTAATTCCTTTGTGAACGATTTAGAAATTTAGGTACACCACCTCAATTAGTGATATGAAATATGAATATGAAATGAAAAAAACGTGCCTACAACGGGGAAATAAAGGTCTATTTATTAGATAAAATTATGATTTGTCTTCGGATGGTGGTGGGGCACATTCGGACACTGTTTAATACCTAACAAAATTTGTGTCTGATTGTTGTTTACTAACAAACATCAATTTAGTCTGATTCTCATACCTAATGATTGTTAAAAACTAAAAAAAGAAAACTGATAGAACTAGCATCAACGGAGGAGAGATGGGAAGAGCTACCGAATTAGTTTCGAATAGAACGTTTTCATAATTCTAGCTCACAGGTGGTCCAACTGGGTCCATTGTCTTTGCTAATTTCCCAACTAATGGTTGCATAACGGGAAAACTGTTTCTCAATGTTCTGGAACATTTGAAAAAGGTAGCAGAAAGCAACGTAAACGAATCAATTTCAAAAAATCAATCAAAAAGTCATTGCATTTCGGAAACAATTAAATATTGCCGAGAAAATTGCACAATTCATGTAACTTTTCCTAATGTCTAATGTCACAAATCGCTGACAACCGCTGGATGTTCCAGTTATGGGCACTTTCAAGCAACAGCTCTCAGTTTCCCAGAACGATTGGCTACTCAACCATCCTAGAAAAACTATTTCTATACACGACCTTTTAGATATAGTTGCATCGGCTTCTAATGCTTCTTTCCATCTGAGTAATATCCTAGCTGGATTCAAAATGACAGGTTGCTATCCATTCTCAAGAAGGGTTTTTTCGGACAAGGATTTTGAATGCTCAAATGATTTCACCTACTGGAGCGGAGATAGCAACAGGCTAATCGGGTAATACAACCATGTTGCAAAACATTGCGTCTACAGCTCAGATAGATTTTACTTTAGCAACTTTGTCCCCGGAAAATGTTGAACCTTTTCCAAAAACTTCACCGCAGAAAACCATCACTCGAAAACGGAAGAAAGCAAAATCACGAATTTTTACTGACTCTCATAGCAAGCAGTTACCTTTCAGACAAATACTGATAAACAGAAAAATGCAGAATATGCTGGAAATAAGAGGAAACGGAAGTAATTGCTGATAAATATAAAATTTTTTTTTCGTTGTCCGAAAGTGCCCCAGGACGGTCTGAAACTGCCCCACACATGGGGAACATTCGGACAAAAAGGCAATTTTCAAAAATTCAAATAAACCATTCGAAATTGCATCAACGCACACCTCTAACACGCTCATATGATACATTGATGTCCAAATAACAACCAGGATGAATTCAGGATTTTTTTTTTAAGTTTACAAAAAAAATATTAAAAATCAAGGAAAAAAAAGTGTTTGAATGTGCCCCCCTTTCCCCTATTATTTCTAGGTCTATTTCGAAAATGACTTATCAGAAGCATGGGATTTCTGAATTTTTTCTCCTGTTTCTTGCCAATTGGATGGTGGGGGGATGAAGATTTTTTCGCCAGGGTAAAATGGAGCCGATGGGATTTTATCTATGCAAAAATAACTATGAACATGTACTATGGCGGTCGATTTCAATAGTTGGCTTTTGAATTTCAAATGTGATAAAAATTAAAAATCATAGGTGGTTTCCCGTGCGCATATAATTTTTGACGCTCGATACTAACGGGGGACTCTTGACTAGAAGGTCGAAAAATAATGAATTTTCGTGATTTTTTTTCGAATTTTAGGAATAAAATGAAGTGTTCGGATATTTTGGTTATTGTTTAAGGTATATTTGAAGATGTATTTTCCATTTTTCGAGTGCACGAATAATGATTATTACGCTGTTGACAGCTGTCTGAAAATCCGTATCTTGCTGGTGGTATCGGTTCTGAAGCAACAAGGTGTCGCAGAACGAAATCCTAAAAATACCTAAGGCGTTACATAGGAGTTTTTGAAAATTCGTTGTCAAAATGGCGACCATTTTTCGTTAAAAATGTGTTATTTTTCATGACAAATCACTGTTTAAAAGCTCACAAAATAACGAAATAAGAGATATAAAAAAAAACGGCTATGTAATGCTTCGGATAATTCGTTTTTACATGCTGATCAAAAGAAATTCATCCAAATCAGTCGAAAAAACATGGTTTCGAGAAACACGCGTTTAAAAATTCGTTCAATACTTTATCCCTTGAGGTGACCTTATTCTTTAGGTTGAAACTTTCCAACGAAATCAAATATCGAAAAAAAAATTTGAAATAACATAAGCTTCCCAAAGATGCGAGAAAAAAAATAGATTTTTTCGACCTTCCAGAGCGGGGTCCTCCTCTTCACCGGTGTTCACTTATTACATAACCTGTGTTCACCTCGCCATAAGTGCGTTTTACCAGCACCACAAAAAATGTTAAACAGTTGTAAACAGTTGTAAATCAGTGGAACACTATTCTTGGTGAACATTTGACCGATTGATTAGGAAAATAAAGGGTGTGTCACATCAAATTGTATCACGGAAAAAACGCTGTAGAAATTCGCTCAGTAGACCGATCCTTTTGAAAATTTTAGACAGTAAAATAGAAACTATTAAACAACTTTTGGCATTTTCTTTTTATTCATACTTCGAGCCCAAGCCCGTATGCTCGCACCTTCCTCTTTACCCCGTCCATAAGGTTCTGTACAACGTCAGGTTGTAGTTTTTTTTGAACAGAAATCCATTTTCTCTTGAAGTCCGCCTCCGATTTGACAACTTTTGGGTTCTTCCGTAGGGCCTGCTTCATAATCGCCAAATATTTCTCTATTGGACGAAGCTCCGGCGCGTTGGGCGGGTTCATTTCCTTTGGCACGAAGGTGACCCCGTTGGCTTCGTACCACTCCAACACGTCCTTTGAATAGTGGCACGAAGCGAGAAGCGAGCTGACGAAAGTCCGCTTCGACGTAGGTTTCATCGTCCATTACCAGGCAATGCGGCTTCGTCAGCATTTCGGTGTACAGCTTCCGGGCTCGCGTCTTCCCCACCATGTTTTGCCTTTCGTCGCGGTTAGGAGCCTTCTGAACCTTGTATGTACGCAGGCCCTCCCGCTGCTTGGTCCGCTGGACGAATGAATTTGACAAATTCAGCTTATTGGCGACATCCCGGACCGAACTTCTCGGATCACGTCTAAACTGCTTAACTACGCGCTTGTGATCTTTTTCACTGACGGAGCATCCATTTTTGCCGTTCTTCACCTTCCGGTCGATGGTTAGGTTCTCGAAGTATCGTTTTAGTACTCTGCTGACCGTGGATTGGATAATTCCCAGCATCTTACCGATGTCCCGATGTGACAACTCCGGATTCTCGAATGAGTGCGCAGGATTAATTCACGAAAACAAACAAAAATCAACAAAAATACCCCCGACTTGCATGTATATTTGCAAAGCGGATTTCCACAGGTACATCGATTTAGAAGTCTGTGTTAGCGAAACCGTGAATCGGGCCAATGAACCCTTGGGAGTTAGGGCGTTTAGATAACGCTTGAAATTTGGGGATTTTTCGATTCTCAAAAAGCTCAAACTTTGACCGCTTTTCGTCACCCTCCCTTAAGTCTGATTGAGCTGATATTTTGCATAGGGTGTTTTTTCGAGGAAGTGAACAATGGGTAAATTATGGGGTAATTTTTCGAACTTCGAGATAACCATTTTCATTGGCACCATAATCTCCACTGGCATCAAATGGATTGACCAGAATCGTTCAGAATTGGCGAACAGAAGAGGTGTTGTGTTTCATCAGGACAACGCAAGGCCACACAGTTCCGGGGGCTTTGTGGATGCCTTAATGCATCCACCATATAGTCCGGACCTGGCACCAAGCGATTACCAACTTTTCTCGCATTGCAAAACTTCCTAAGTGATAAGAAATTTGATTCAAGAGAGAGAATTTAGAATAGCAACAAATTGTACAACAAAACTCTACATATTTGACTCAAATCGGACAATCAGGTTTCCCCCATTAAAAATGGATTATTTTTTCCCCAACCTAATATCTTCATAATTCAAATAATTGTAAAAATACATTAGTTGTGATCCGAGAGATTTATGTTCACCGGTGACCTAAAGGTGAACTAAAGGATGAGTGACCATCGAAGTTTTATAAATAATAATAATCCCACGAAAGCTTTCTGAAATCCCCTCATTTTTCGAGTTGGCTCTAACTTTAGTGATAAGATATCCAATCTAGTATGGCCTTAACACAAAACTTTGAACACTTTTTTCTCGAATCCAGTTTTTTCAAACTGGCGTACACGATATATCCAGTTCTATTGAACTGATTTATTTTAAATTTGATGTTGATAAATTTTTATACATCTCTCTGTCGCATGTACCAATAATTTTTTTTTTAAATTTAACGAATTGAAAAAACTAAAAATATCATAAAAACGTACGAAAATCTATTTATTTTTTCAAACGGTCGCCCAACTCGTTAAAAAAACTGGCTTGTCCGAGGTTCATACGATAGCGGCATCTTCGCTGATTCACAATCCTCTTGATTTGTTTGATTATGATAACCAGAAGGGCCGGAATCGTGTACGTCATGGCACAATTTTTTATTGCACCACCTCACTTCACCAGCTTGAAGTTTTTCTAATTTTCCGTTTAGTTCTTGTGATATTAGTAAAAAATGAATGAACAAAAACATAATGGAATAATGGATGATAAAAATAAATCTTTGTTCCATTCAGGGATTCAGGGTTCAGGGATCGAAAAATCCGAAATTTCCGAATACTTCGTGATAACTTTTTAATTTGACGAAAAAAAAAATTTCTCTGAACGAAACATTCTTAATTAAAAAAAATCGAAAATTACCCTACAAACGTTCAGAGTTATTGTAAGAGCAAGATAAAAGTACATAGATCTGCAATGAAATTTTCTATTTAGTTTTTCTAATTCTGTATTATAGTAATTTTCAACTCTTTTGGCTGATTCGTCGCTCGGACTACGACTTTACTTTCAGTCCGAAGAAGGAATGTCGAGAGTGGGAATTGAACTCGTGACCTTTAGCGTGGGAAGTAAGGATGTTAACCACTACGCCAAATCACCTTCATGTTGAATTTTAATGTGTAACATACTTTAACTGAACTATAGGAATATTATTGTAATGATATGCATTTCGCAAGAATCCTCATCTTTCATCTAATGTGTCTTCAAGAGCGCCCCGAGAAATCGAGAAAAATACCCCATCGAAAAATTCAAAACATTTTGCCTCAATGGTGCAAAAAAAGGGTGCACTAATTTTTAGCGAGTTCGTATAAAGTCAAACATTCTGGTGGCAGGAAAATTTCGACAAGATTATTTTGGCGTGTAGTGAATAAGAGCCGTGTGATATATACTTCACCCGTCCGGCTTGCATTTTCGTCATCATCAAAGAAAAAACTCTGTGTACCGAATCTTTTCTTTGTTGACCATGAAATACCAAAAATGGGCCAAACAAATTGACGTCAAGAGCAGATTATTGCTGGCTTTTTCACTAGATCAATAAATAATTCGAGACAAACACAATTTCGCTTTGTTTCAAAAATTCAGCTCCTGACTCAGCTGATAGACAGAATAAATAATAGAGATTACCTGTAATGCACACTTTCAATCAATTTGATAATATCAATACATCTAGTGTGAGTGCCACATCTTCCAAGTTTGTATGATTTCCTAGAAAAAAATGTTCTAAACCGTGTTCTCAATCTGAATAAGTGGCAAGTGTAAGTGTCATTTTTAGAAATGAACACACCCTCGACTGAAAATCTCGTTAATAAAGTGTGATTCCTTCATCGGAGAAGGAAATTTTCTGAATATTATTTATATTTACTTTCAATAAAATTTATGAAAATTTGCCTTTACAATTTCGATTCCGGGAGTGGCGTTCGGCTCGCTGCCAATTAGATACCGTTTACTTATAGCACTGTCCAAAAACGGCATTTCCCATGACCTTTCGAACGCCGTAGCGAAGCACACATGTTCAAAGCGACGGAAGATCGACTCCAACCGATCACCACTCTCTACCCGCAGCGCATTTTCTACCGCAGATTATTTAGGATTTATCAGTAATCATAATTTTCACGCCTTATTCTTATAAACTGCTATCCTCTTCAACGTGCCGCCGACAGCGCGGGTTATAATGAATAAGTAGTAATTTCGTGTTTAAGACAAGAAATCACGGCATGTACCCTTAAGTCTTCCACGGGTTTAGATTAAAGTGAAGAAACTCCGATGCATAATGTGCCCAGAGAAAAAAAACTGACGAGTAGGAGCAGCATGTAATGTCGAAAACAATGTGCCTAATAACATATGTTGACCCAGCTATCGAATCCAGAACTCATCATCGCGGCGGATGCTGGGGACACCACATTTTCTTCCTAAGCCCTCATCACAAGCCGGAAAAAATTACAGAAAACTCTTGATTGCCTGGCCGTCCCATTGGGGCATTGTCAGAAAGTAACTGGCCAACGTCGGTTCCAAGTCACAGATTTGAGTTTGCCATTGCGCGATTACGTCTGCCCGAGCCATGGAAGAACAGAGAAGAGTATTTTTCTCCTTACACTCCGTGGACGCAGATAACCATATTGTGGTTTGAAAAGAACGGATGCTTAAAGCTTTCCTTTTGGTCGTATTTGAAAATTTTAACATATGCTCCGATGTGTTCTTTTAGCGCGCGATCGCCAGATATACGAAAGTGCACATGCGTGTGAAGAACACCGCAGTCTTGTTCAGCATTTACTGAGAGAAGGAAAAAGACCTCGCGAATCATTTTAAAACATGATAAATTAATTCCTTACATAGTCATTTCATGTCATTGGGCTTCCCAAATTAGTAAGCTCATGCTGCTTTATTGAGTACTGATTTTTGTTCAATGTTTTTCGAATTAATTCGTGCACAATATCACACTCTCTCGGAGGCTTATTAACCTTTTCGAGGCGGATGGGACACATATGTCCGAGTTAAACTTGCATTAACTCGGATATCAGCTATCGTATCTAATAACATCAACTACTAAAAAAAAGCATGGAAAATTATCGTTAGAAGACAGTTACGAATCTCAACAAAATAATGTATAATTGTTTCAAATTTGTTTTTTCTTTGATTTTTTTTTTGACACTTGATTTGAATTCCGGACACATTTCGTCTGCGGCATTTCTTTGAGAGAAATTAGTTAATGATTTTTGTAAAGCAAATTATTTCATTATTAATCTATTATAATATTACATTATAATATTACACCAAACATCGGAAATCCTTGCTCCAATGTGTCTAGGCCTTGTAACATACTCTGATAAAACTTCTGCAATAGGAAATTTCATCGGGAGCTTTTGATTCGTTCTAATTTAGAATCAACCTCTGAATGTGTTGTTTTATGTTATTCATCTTTAGATTTTTTTTGTCATCAACAAGGTACTATGTCTGACATTACATTAAATTGTCTCAATGGTACCCATCAGTAGTGTTGCCACACGTACAGATTTATCTGGAATGGTACAGATTTTTTTTTCCATATTTTTGGCACTAATTTTGTACGGTACAGAGGACAGATTTATATATTGAGGCAATATTGAGGTACATGACGACTTTTACGCCGCAGTATCGCTAGGTGCATGCTAGGAGATGATCATAGTAAATCATAATAATCATAATAAATTTACAATGCAATCATTGATCAGTTTGAAAGGATTCGCATCGGTGCGACGGTTTCGCCCCAGATCAACATATTGAATCGTTTGTTCCAGGCTGAGTCATGATACCACATGAAGAGCTGAAAGATTTTTATTTGATCACTCTCACTAATATCTGCGAGTAATTTTACGTTGTTTCAATGTCCAATGCTATTAAATATGAAGATCATACGAAAAGCGACAAGAATTTCAGGTTGGAATAGCAGCAGAAGAAATTACCAGAACAATTGACAGCGAAAGGCAGATCATTTCAAAGGATAATTGTCGCAGTTTTTTCGTGGAGCTGATCAAACAAACAAGAAAAAGATTCGATTTTGATGATTCGACGCTCCAATTTGACTAGCATTGACATTGTGTTAGAAGCGTTTCCAGGAATCTATAATGGGAGTGTACAAGATGTGGAGAATTAATTCTGTAGCCTAAAGATAAAATTACTATGTAGGGGAAGTGGGGGCATAGTGGTCACCCTATGGAATATGCCCATTTGCAGCGTCCACATACCGATTCGATTCCCGTTTCTCGAAGAATACTATGGTTCAACTCATTGTTCTTCAAGCTAGCTGATAAAAATTCAAAATAGTACACTTTTCATCATTAGAAAAAAACATCGAACATCGAACTTTTTTTTTGCTTGGAGGTAAAGTGGTCACCTAGTCGGGGCAAAGTGGTCAGCCGCACATATCAAGCTAAATGGGATAGATTTATGAGTTTGTTCAAATCATATTTGATATAGTAGGCACATGTATGCAATAAGCTTGGCCTATTCACCTATAGTCTCAGTTTAGATGCTACAAAGACATACAAAAACGCAGTAAAAAACACATAACGTTCCGCATAATGAAGCTTGGTTTGGTTGGCTTGGAGTAGCATATTTATCCAAGTTCAAAGCTACAAAATAATCTTCTTCAAGAGCAGAATGTTATGCGGTATATCAGCTTTAGTAAACAGAACATTGTAAGTCGTTATTCACCTATGAGATACCATTCGCACGGAACTACGGCCGAATGGCTATCGAGAGAGCAATTTTTGTTTTTATTTGTGTTTTGCCATGCGACAGCTCTACTGAAGTACATGGTGACTCAAAAATCATTAAATTCTTCAAACATAAGGTGACTATCAATACGGCATCTATAGTCAATAGTTATAAAGGGTGTGTCACATCAAATTGCATCACGGAAAAACGCTGTAGAAATTTAATTTTTAGGAATTATATCTTCAGCTCTCGCTTATAATCAGATAAGAGTGTATAGATCACGTTGGCCATGCTTCACTGTCAATTTTTCGTAAATTTGAAAAAATGTCGTCGAACGAAAAAGAGCGTTGTGAATTAATCCTGTGCACTCATTTCGAGAATCCGGAGTTGTCACATCGGGACATCGGTAAGATGCTGGGAATCGTCCAATCCACGGTCAGCAGAGTACTAAAACGATACTTCGAGAACCTAACCATCGACCGGAAGGTGAAGAACGGCAAAAATGGATGCTCCGTCAGTGAAAAAGATCACAAGCGCGTAGTTAAGCAGTTTAGACGTGATCCGAGAAGTTCGGTCCGGGATGTCGCCAATAAGCTGAATTTATCAAGTTCATTCGTCCAGCGGACCAAGCAGCGGGAGGGCCTGCGTACATACAAGGTTCAGAAGGCTCCTAACCGCGACGAAAGGCAAAACATGGTGGGGAAGACGCGAGCCCGGAAGCTGTACACCGAAATGCTGACGAAGCCGCATTGCCTGGTAATGGACGAAGAAACCTACGTCAAAGCGGACTTTCGTCAGCTGCCGGGCCTGTTGTTCTTCTCCGCAGAGGACAAATTCAGCGTTCCGGAGGAGATTCGCAAGCAGAAACTATCCAAGTTTGCCAAAAAGTACATGGTGTGCAAGCGATCTGCTCTTGCGGAAAGCGGAGCGCCCCCTTCGTGATGACCGGCACGGTAAACGGACAGGTTTACCTTAAGGAGTGCCTACAGAAGCGCTTACTACCACTATTGAAGCAGCACGAGGGCCCGACCATCTTCTGGCCGGATCTCGCTTCGTGCCACTATTCAAAGGACGTGTTGGAGTGGTACGAAGCCAACGGGGTCACCTTCGTGCCAAAGGAAATGAACCCGAATATTGGGCGATTATGAAGCAGGCCCTCCGGGAGAACCCAATAGTTGTCAAATCGGAGGCGGACTTCAAGAGAAAATGGATTTCTGTTCAAAAAAAACTACAACCTGACCTTGTACAGAACCTTATGGACGGGGTAAAGAGGAAGGCGAGCATACGGGCTTGGGCTCGAAGTATGAATAAAAAGAAAATGCCAAAAGTTGTTTAATAGTTTTTATTTTACTGTCTAAAATTTTCAAAAGGATCGGTTTTTTCCGTGATGCAATTTGATGTGACACACCCTTTACTACCAAACAAACCCCCCATGACCAATTTGCCCCCACTACCCCTAAGGAAATCACAGTTTCAGAAAACGAGCATGTGGAGGGTTGGTGGGTAAAAATTGGATGCCTAGAAAGAATTGACGGTTCGCTCGCTTTTTCGGCGCTTCGATGCCTTGTTTGTAACGTTCTCACTATGCCACACTCCTCGGCAACTGTCGAGCGATTTTTCTCTGAATATAATCAGAACAAAAATAAGGTTTGAAATTGGCTCAGCAACGATACGATGAACGCTATTTTGAGACCAAAGGATTTGGTCAAACTAGATTGATTCATATTTGCTCAGAACCCCATCAATATGGGTATCAAATGAAAGGACTTGACTAGTAGAATAAAGTTATTTATGAAAAATGCAAATACAAAATGGCCGCCACCACAAGATGGCGCCATATATGTTTTTTTCACAACCCCATCAACATGGGTATTAAATGAAAGGGCTTGACTGGTAGAACACAGTAGATCATGTGTGAAATCTGCCATTTTGTAGCGGCCGCCATCTTGGATTTACATTTTTCATAAATAACTGAGTTCTAATAGTCAATCCCTTTCATTTGATATACGTATTGATGGGGTTCTGAGAAAATTTGTATTCCGGTATTCTGTAGCGGTCGCCATCTTTGATTCACATTTTCCATAAACAATTGTGTTCTACTTGTCATGCCCTTTCATTCGATACCCTTATTGGTGGGATTTTGAGAAAATATGTACATAATCCGCCATTTTGTAGCGGCTGCCATCTTGGATTTTCAAGATCATGGAATACGCAGTTTTATAATGACACCAGAGATAAAGATGTGTTCCAAATTTCAGATCAAACGATCAACAGGAAGGGGGTTAAATTTCTATTAATGTGGTACAGCGCTACAGACAAAGTTACAAAGTCACAAACAGGTCAACCTAGATGAAACTGTTTAATAAATAAGTGCAAATCATAATAATATTACGTATACCGAGAGAAAATTCGTTTTTTTATGACTCGATTATCCGGAGGATTCGATTATCCGCAGAGAAAAAAAAATCAATACTCCGGATAATCGAGTCCGACCTGTATTTTTTAATGCTAATAAATTATTTTTTTCTCCACAACGAATATTTTCGATGGTACAGATTTTTGGAAAAAAAAAGTATGTCGCAACACTGCCTATCAGTTGCATCTATCTGTCTCACCAATGATGTTTTAGTTTTGTGATGATATGGGAAAATGCCAAAATGTTCAGATAAAAAAAACCGTCCGAATTCTGAAACATTACGGTTTAAATAATAAAAAAAAATACACATTGCCAGATTGAAATAGTCCAGGTGATGTTTTATGTATTCCTAGCAGGGTTATATGCTTCGATTTGACATATATGTATTTTTTTTCATTCGATATTAAACCTAAAAAATATGTTGACAAAAAAAAAGTGACATTTTGCTAAATAAAAAAAAACAAATTTACTTGGTTGTTCAGCTTATTTGAAAAGCCGAGTTTCGTTCCGCATAAAGAGCATTTGCGGTATTAGCTTGTTTTGTTGAAGAAGAATGATCGACATAAAATCTGTCGATAACCTCTTCAAAACGTTTAATGCCGATGAAAAATTGCGAAGATTATAGGTAATAATGATGATCATGAGTATTAATTGGTTTTCAATGAAGACAAATTATATTCGATAATTTAGAATTAAAAAATTGTAAGGGGTTGTATCTAGGACACGACCGCATATTTTCGACGTAGAACTACGCCATTATATTATGCAATCCACTTGTTTACCACCCCCGACTTGCATTTTTTGACAAATCGGATTCCCCAAGGCACATTGGTTTTGAAATCCATGTTAGGGGAACACAGCTCGATGGGAACAAAAATACCCCAAACTTGCATGTATATTTGCAAAGCGGATTTCCACCGGTACATCGATTTTGAAGTCCGTGTTGGGGAAACCGTAAATCGGGCCAATCAAAACTTGGCAGTTAGGGTGTTTGAATAACGCTTGACATTTTACAGTTATTCAATTGCTCATATAATGAAAAATAACATTTTATGAATTGTAGTAGACGCGTAGTAATATTTCCTATCAGTTGATGCAAACACCTTTCCGATCTATTAAAAAATGTTCGAGTTATAAGCATTAGAAATACGGGTAGGGTTAGCACACAAATCGGCCGAACAAATAAATGGTAAAAAGGAAATTCTTCCAGTTTTCATGAATTTAAACCATTTAGAGATTAGTGAATTGCAATATATAGCATGGTAAACAAATCTTAGAGAATTTCCGATTCGATTGGTATGCAAATCATGAGAATTCGTCCACAGTGAAAATAGTTATTAACGTTAACTTTATTCTATAAAAACGTGACCTGTTTTCTGATTTGACACCCTTCCTGAAAGACGTAGTTCTACGTCAAAAAAACACTTATATTTTTAAGTGTATACAAATTCTACCAGGTGTCCGAGGTTTTTTCAAGGAAATGAATTTTTGTTTGTGCATTTTCTAGAGGGATAAATTAAACATTCACATATGTCGTAATGGATCGAAATCTGGACACTTAATCGCTTACGATGATAACTCCAATCATTAATATATTGAAATTTCATAGCATGAAAAATTACATTTCCTATAGAATTAGAAGGCATTCATGTAAGTTATGAATCACAGAATTCCACAAAATCATGTTATATTTATTCAAAATATGTAAATTTCTTCATTGAGACGTGATTTTGTAGAACTTATTATTTCATTTTTAATCCATTATGATCTTAAACCAAACATAAATTTTGAACGAAATTTTTGATTGTAATTTATTTTAGGATTATTATCTCATGAACATACTCTTATGCAACCCCTTCAATGAGGAATTTTATCGTTTACTTTGATCCGCCCAGATTCAAAATCATCTTCTGAATTCCGGACATGGGTTTGTGAAACAAAAATATTTGTTTTGATTTTTGACATTCTTATGGCAACAGCTAGATACAATGCTTGATACTACACTGAATTCATGCAATAGTAACTATCAGTCACATTAATTCAACATGCAAAAGATGCTATGGTTTTGTGATGATATTGAACATAATGTAAAAGTGTTCGAATTAAAAAGCTGTCCGGATTTATAAGCATTACGGTACTAATGTAAGTCAATTTTTACGTAGGACTACGTCTTTCATTTCTATACTGGGGTTGAAGTTCAAATTTTCGAAGACGAAAGCGTTACGCCGGAGATCGAGATTTTTAACGTTAATAGCTCCTAAACAATTGAACGAAATGGTTTGATAAACACTTCATTCGAAAGATAAAATGTCTACGCGTTATATGCTTGTTACTTTTTGATCCAAAAACTTGTTTCAATAGCCCTAAAATTGTTTTCAGGACAGGCTATTGAAATCACACCAATCGGTATATAAGCGCTTGGAGATCAACTCAGTTATGATTGCCAACGATTAAGGTACGATCGTTGGATTAGATGGATTAGATGCAAATTAGATACAAAATATATGCAAAATAGATGCGAGCTGCGGGTACTTTTGTACTCGCTTGCATTTTTGCAAACCGGAATGTGTTTTCCCAATAAAGATTCCGAAACCAAGAAGTTGAGCATTGCAGATACATTCAAGTCGGCAACACTTTTATACCCCCATGCATTTTTACACTCCGGAATTCGTTTTGCTAACACGGTCTATAAAAGCGGGTACAAATGCAACGTTTTGGCTCGATTATTCAAGACTGTATTGGAGGATATCTCTTCATGTCGCCAGCTCACTGAACTTCTACGCATACCGTTTGATGATTAGGCAAAATGTTGATAACTATTTGCTGCGATAACTACTACTATAATTGACTTAAATTGTGAATTGTTCGCAATTGAATTCATAAATAGTTCCATTCATTCACTAGTTTAATCAATAATTGAATCAATACAACATAAAAGATAGCTCTGCGCAGCGGCGATATTGTATCCAATAAGGAACATCCGAGGTGAGATTATTGCTAATTGAAGAAATACAATTGATTACTAAGCCAACGACAGTCCTACGTCAACCTTACGGTTATATCATAGGTATAACCCATCCATAGTTTTTTCGTGTTGGGAAAAATGTTAGACGTCAACGGCAATTCGATTAGAAGCTATTTACCCATATTTGTGTAATAAATACTGGCACCGTTAACTAATGATCATGCTCGTTTCATTTCTGATATCACATCAGAATCAAAGCTTCTTCGACTTGATTACAATCAGCGAAGTCAGTTTTTAACTAACGACTAATATTGAAGTGCTAGTAACACACAAATATAATAATTACGTACAACATTATCTATCAGATCTCAAGGCTGACCTCCTTAATTTTGATCTAAACGAATTCAAGATTACCACAGATAGCAAACACAGAGTACTCGAGTTTGAATATAACGTGTTCTGTGAAACACATTAAGAAACGAACCACATTTTATTGCTGTTTTGTTCCATTGTTCGATTAGAACAAAACAGAGTCTTAGTAACGCTAGCCGCCGACACCATTGTCATTTTGAATAGTAATTTCGTGTTTGACTTGTTTGTTTGTTCCCGGGAGAGTCGGCCGTGTCGGGCGCGCTCGTGAGCACTTTACCCTCTCATGTCACGTTCATTTAAGCTAGATTTAAGATTAATTCAAGCAGGGTTCTTCATCCGTTCAACGGTCCTCATAAACGGCGCTCGTTTTTACAAAGTGCAAATTAGAACTTCCGCTCGCATTGTGCGCCAAGGCGAGCAGAGAGCACAGAGTGCATCCATTCGAATGGGTCTTAAAGAGCCATTAACGTACCCGGTCAGCGGACGTGGAGTGAAATAAATTAGAATTAAGCGTCAACTAAATCTGACCAGCTGACCAAACAGAACCAGTTTGGTACGGGCACGGGACGGAATCATACGGAATGCGAGGCCTTTTCGGGACCAGGTCTCTCACGGTGCTCGGTCCTTTCTTCGGGGGCTGAACGGTTGTCAGCTCAACGACACGACGACAGCGTCTATGTGTTTGCCACTGGGCCGGGCGTTGATGATGATGCAATTGAAAGTTATGAAGATAATTTAATTTCTCGACCACGGCAAAAGGAAGACCGTCGTTTTAATTTGGCTTCCCTCGTTTGCACATTATCGCGTAGATTTAATTGAACGGGACATTGGCGACCGGCTCTGATGGTGCGTATCGCAACGCTTCTTGTCAACAGCTTGGCCATGCTTCCGAGTTTGATTCAATAGGATACACAGTTGGGATTAAACAGAAGCTATGCCTTGGGTATTTCCCCGTAAACAACAATGCAATGGAGAAGATGAAGTCACCGTAGAAACAGCTTTCGAGAAATGCAATAACTGATTGAACAATCAATGGGTTGACTCAGTGAACCATTTTTTTCGATTCTGTTCACCAAATGTACATCGATGAAAGTTCTAGCATCCGGTACCGACCAATGGAAAAGACGAAACTGTGCAATGTCCCTTGGCCATTTAGCGGCCTGTGACAACCGAAGGGTGCATGTATACGTGAAATGTCACTGCTCATAAATGTAAACAATTTCAATCCACTTGCTCTGCCACACATCCCTGTTGCACAAAATGCGGTTCTGTAATATGCTCTATCACACATCACTGGCGATTTTCTCCGGTGCGTTTATGCGCCGCAACATCGGTGTGAAGCTCGCGGTGTTTCTCATTGCGGTGTTAGAGCAAAGTTTTGGATGAATGAGGAACTTAATATGATTTCTTGTTCAGTTTGAAGTTTTGAGTGATCTAAGAGATGAAAAATTATTAAAAGTATTCACGACGATTATCTATATTCGTTTGTAGAATATTTCAATTTTGCAAAAAAAAACGCGAGTTCTCATTACACTTTGACGTAGAACTACGTCTTTCAGTAAAGGTCCTTAAACTAGGCCATCGTCGGCTCACCAAGAAAATAAATGTCGTTCTGGAATATTGTCCGTGATTTGGTTTCGCTTGCCAGTAGAACTATTCTACCCCAAATTATCCAGCCACTGACCTGACTCTCTCCAATTTTTTCGAATCTTGGTACTTATGATAGAAACGATCTAGAATCACAATTTTCATTATCATACAAGGGGGGTCTTCGTAGCCACTTGGTTACGCGTTCGCTTACCAAGCGATCGATCGTGAGTTCAAACTCAGGGCCCTCAATTGACCATCTTTGTGTTGTTATAGAATAACTACGTCCACGCAACCATCATCAGCGATGGAAATCGATCCATGGTGGAACAAAGATCGATTCATCCATACAACTGCTCTGCTCTGCAAGAAACATCGGGCTGCTGTTCTATAAATAACCCAACAATGATCAATATCAACTGTCTCCGCTGTCCGGTCCGCTGAACAATGGAAGAACAGAAAGAATACCCTTACGACTAAATGGCTACTACTGTGTAATTTACCATAATGTAATGGAACAGAAAATTTAACGCCTAAATGGCTACTACTAACTACTGTGTAATTTACAATTTATAGAAACATAAACATATGTACATGTGCACGATTAAAACCCGGCTCTGTTACAGCTAAAATGCTAATGAGCCTAATAAATAAATAAATAAAAAAAAAAAAAATTATCATACAACTAATTCAAATTACGACTGATCTTTTAACCCTCCAATAGTTCGCATACGAACTGACAGACCGAGAATGAATGAGGTGGCTGAATAAATAAACTGAAAAAAATAGGCTGATCTTCCTTCAGAAAATCATTACGTAAAATACAGATGTCTGATTATTATTATTATTATTATTATAAAGTTATGGCACTTCTCAGCATTGAGCTGTTATACGTTATTTCTGCTGTACGCGTGATCTTCTAAATTGGTAGCTTACGGAACGCTTAACCTAATGCAATCAATAACTCGATTTTTTTTAGTTTTGTGACTCGGTTCCCTCTGACTTAACATCGACCATATTTCACGAACATGATTTTAATTATATTAAATTGATTATCGAGAATCGGTTTAGTAGAATATTTTAAACGTCCTAAACGAACGCGATCGCTATTCCGGTGGCTTATTTCGCATTTGACACGTACTCGGCTGTAGGCGATTATATTCTTTCAGCACCAGCACCATTATTCCACATCTCATAACTACATCAATCTATCTTTGACAACGAATGGAAATACAACAATGACAATATATGCTAGTATCAAATATCAAAGAATATAATCGCCTACAGCCATATTCTTTCAGCACCAGCACCATTATTCCACATCTCATAACTACATCAATCTATCTTTGACAACGAATGGAAATACAACAATGACAATATATGCTAGTATCAAATATCATGCTGCATGTTATTTGGTATTGCCTCAGTGTATTCAAAGCTCTAGACATCGTTCGTACAACGCAAACCAACCAGCGCCAAACAATCGTTCAACATAGCATGCACACAGAGCCATACATTGGTGCCTTGTAGCGACTAAATATTGAGCTGTCAAAAAAGTCCTGCGGTATTTCCGCGAGGTGTCGTTGTAAGCGCGTAGTTCTAGTTGTATTCATTGTATCGAGTCATACTATAGCTTGTTGGAAAGGTATTTTTGCGCGCTATAATATAGTCCTTGACAGTGTTTTGTTTGGTTAAGTCATTCGTGAGTTATAGTGTCGCAAATATGGAGCAAAATAAAGAGAAAATCCGACATATTTTACAGTACTACTATGACAAAGGCAAAAATGCATCTCAAGCTGCCAATAAAATTTGTGCAGTTTATGGACCCGATACAGTTTCCATTTCCACCGCACAACGATGGTTTCAACGTTTTCGTTCTGGTGTAGAGGTCGTCGAAGATGCGCCACGCTCCGGAAGGCCTGTCGTCGAAAATTGCGACAAAATCGCTGAATTAGCCGAGAAAGACCGGCATAGTAGCAGCCGTAGCATCGGCCAAGAGCTGGGGATAAGTCATCAAACCGTTATTAACCATTTGAAGAAGCTTGGATTCACAAATAAGCTCGATGTATGGGTGCCACACACGTTGACGCAAAAAACATCTTTGACCGTATCGACGCATGTGAATCGCTGCTGAATCGCAACAAAATCGACCCGTTTCTGAAGCGGATGGTAACTGGCGATGAAAAGTGGGTCACTTACGACAACGTGAAGCGCAAACGGTCGTGGTCGAAGCCCGCTGAAGCGGCTCAGACGGTGGCCAAGCCCTCATTAACGGCCAGGAAGGTTCTGCAGTGTGTTTGGTGGGATTGTCAAGGAATAATCTATTATGAGTTGCTTCCCTATGGCCAAACGCTCAATTCGGACCTGTACTGCCAACAACTGGACCGCTTGAAGGTAGCACTCATGAAGAAGAGGCCATCTTTGATAAACAGAGGCCGCATTGTCTTCCATCAGGACAACGCCAGGCCACACACTTCTTTGGTGACGCGCCAGAAGCTCCGGGAGCTCGGATGGGAGGTTCTTTTGCATCCGCCGTATAGTTCGGACCTTGCACCAAGTGACTACCACCTGTTTTTGTCCATGGCGAACGAGCTAGGTAGTCAGAAGTTAGCCACAAAAGAGGCCTATGAAAATTGGCTATCAGAGTTTTTTGCCAATAAGGAAGCGAGCTTCTATAACAGGGGTATTATGAAGTTGGCATCTCGTTGGGAACAAGTCATCGAACAAAACGGCGCATATTTGACTTAAAACAGATGATTGTAACTAATGTTATGAACAAATGAAAATTAAAAAAAAATACCGCAGGACTTTTTTGACAGCATAATATATTAATACTTCGTGAAATCGTGACTATTTAAGGCAGTATTCTTTTTGGCCGGAAGAAAACAACCCACGGGTCAGTTCCAGGTGCATTTTCTGGATAGACACAGACACGAGCATCGGAGACAACAGAGATTCGTCCCCTAAAGTAATATCTTTCCGATATTTTTAAATGGTTTGATTTAACTTGCCCTGCAACTTGTTTGTATACTTGTAACGTGTTTGTTTGTAGCGCTGTCTCACATTAATAGGAATTTGACCCCTTCCTGTTGACCGATTGATCTGAAATTTGAAACGCACTTTTATCTCGGCAGTCATTGTAAAACTGTGTATTTCATGATCTTGAAAAGACAAGACGGCGGCCACTACAAAATGGAGGATTACATATTTTCTCAGAATCCCATCAATATGGGTATTAAATGATAGGGCTTGAATGGGAGAACATCGTCATTTATTAAAAATGGAAATCCAAAATTGGTGCAACAACGTCGTCAATATGGTTGCCAAATGAAATTATTGAACTAATAGAATACATTACATCATTTTGGAAAAATCGTTTAATGGATTTTTGCAGACAAATATACTAATAATACAAATAATGCACAAAAAATATAAAATAAAAATTAAAAATAAACTTTTTAGATTATACGATTTATAGTGATTTATAGTGATTATAATAATAATACAGCCACTTCATATCAAACCGATATAGTGGTTCTCAGATTTTCATGAAAGCGGTAGTTCTGTAGTTATCGCAAACTATTAGACAGTATTTTTTTTTATTTTTTTCACTAGCTAATCCAACAAACTTCAGCAAACAAACTACGTCCTGCCCAGAATGTAGTTTTTTTTTGTTATGGATACTTTCAAACATTTACATTTTCTTAATAAAGGAACGTTCAACGTTCTAACTGACGCATTACAATTTCCTTTTACTATAAGTTTCCTAGTACTTCTACCAAAACTCGTCATTATAACATTCTCGTATAGTATTCAGAATTCTCGTTCAAGATTCTCCAATCACTTACAAATAAAATGTTTTATATGTTTGGTATAAAACTATAATAACATTAAGACAGCTCAAATAGGACGATTCCTTTCTCGAGTTTTGCACCTACCAGCGCATTTGGCGCTTTATATTTATTTATATAGAAAACAAACATCATTCCTCTTTCAGAGAAGGGGGGAGTCTCATACCATCATAGGAGAATTTATTGTACTGTGAAATCCTCACATTCCAATTTTGGATCCATTTGTGGAGTTCTCGAGTTATGCAAAAATTTGGGTTTCATTTGTATGGCAGCCCCCCTTTAGAGAGCGGGGAGGCGTGTCGAATCACCATAGAAACATTTACTGCCCTCTGAAGTCAAATTTTGTTCCATTTGCTTAATTATTTCTCGAGTTATGAAACTCCCCTCTCCCTTCGAGAGGGAAGACGAGTGTCGAAGCACCATTGAAACTTTTCATGCCTCCTAAAACCTCCATATGCCAACTTTGTTTCCATTTGCTTGATTAGTTCTCGAATTATGCAGAAATTTGGGTTTCTTTTCTATGCCTCTATGCTTAGAGAAGGGAGGAGTATTGAGCTTTTTTACACTTGGTCGTTTTTCCGTCTGAAACGATGATTTTTTGAGATAACTGCAAATCACGACGAGTCATGCAATCAAGACATTTGGCACCAAATTTTTTTTTTTTTGAAAAATCCGACTTCTGATAATTTTTCAGACTTGGCTATTTTGTGCAAACTCAAATTTTAACGTATGTGACACTAATGAATGAAGTCCGAATGACTACTATTTTGCATAGGGTATATAATAGCGCAAATCAACATCTCGCAGCATGTTCCGAATGAAAAATCGGGATAACAATTTTTACTGGCACCCAAAACCATATGTTCCGTCTCGTGTTCCGAAAAAAAACTTAATCCCAGGGTATCAATTTGAAAATGGATTTCTGTCTGTCTGTCTGTCTAATTCTTATGGACTCGGAAATTACTGAACTGATTGACATAAAAATTGGTATGTATGGGGTTTTTGGGGTCGGGGAAGGTTCTTCTGATAGTTCGAGACCCCTTTCCCTCTCTAAGAAAGATGAAACAAATGAAAACACAAGTTATACAATTTAACACAAATTAACACAATACAAATGAAACACAAATTTGTACATTACTCGAGAATTAACCAAGTAAACGAAACCAATTTTGGCATGTAAAGATTTTAGGGTGCAATAAATATTTCTATGGTGGTAAGACACTCCTGGAGCTGCGCGAGCCTTCAAAATCGCCGACTTCTGCGCCAGAGGGCCAAGGTCCTCTGTCGGGATTCGGATGAATGATTGCCTGGACTAGCGTGTAATGTCGGCCTCGCTACAGTATCATCCTTCGATTTGCTTTTCCCACGCTTCAGAAAAATATTCACCAAAAATTCGAAAGAAAATTTGAAAGAAAATTCAAACCGTCAAAACTTTAATTAGAAAAATTAACAAAAAATTCCAAAAATTTTCTTAATGTTTCGTTATAATTGTTTCCGTCAGCACTTCTTCTTCTTCTTGAATGGCGTTAACGTTCCCTGTGGAACTTTTGCCGTCTCAACGTATGCATTAACTAGCGTCATTTATTAATACTTATTTGAGATTCCTTAAGCCAAATAACACGCCTTGAATGTATTCCGAGGGACAAGCTCTAGAGAATACGCGTGGCCATAGTGCAAGTCGAAGGAAATTTCTCTGACGAAAAATCCCCCGGCCAGAACGGGAATCGAACCCGAACACCCGGCATGATAATGTGAGACGCTAACCACTCGGCCACGGGTGCACAAACAACACCTGACTCCTAATTTCTAACAATTCATCAATTGTGACGTCACTCTCTAGTTATGTGTGTTTACCTAACTCGGTAGTTTTTCCTACTAATACAATATTTCATTCTTACTAATTGGTGAGAATTGGTGTGTGGTTTCCGTGTAACTGTGGTGGTGGTCCGATATAAACTTATTTATTTTTAGGGTACTCACTCTCATTGATGTTTTAATACTGGGATGGGCTCACCCGTGCAGCAACGGTGGGGTTTTCAAATGGTGGAGCAGCGTGATGGTTAATTCCGATCCGACACCAAACCTCTCACCGACGTTAGTTCCGGTAAATCTCGCTGGCGTTGGTGGACTTTCCCGTCCTGAGCTTACCGTGTTGGAGTAGGGTCGAGTGTAGCGTGCGACTCACACGGAGCCAAGCTTCCCTCTCGTTGATCAACGCGCTCCAGAATGATCTATAGTAGTTTGCAACCACGAGGCGATAGACCACTCCGGGGGATTTAGCGTAGCACCAAGATCTCACAGTGATGGCTGGTCGCCGGAACGCAAGCGCAGTCTTGACAAAAAACTCGGGCACGAAAATGTAACCTGTACACGGAGCCACCAAGGCTCCGTTTTACTGGGTGCAAATCACACTGCTGCACTAACTATTAATTATACTAATTGATTGTACTCAATTGTACAATTGTCTTCTATTTGATTTGAATAATCGCGCAACTCACGATTTATTGATATTTTTATCCAAATCACTCCGAAAATATAAAAAAAATACTCAGCATAATGCCGCTTTTCACCAAAATTGAACCTTTTCGCTCGGCGGCTCAGAATGGAAAGATCGATTCCTCTGTTCTTTCCGATTGCGAAACCTTTCGAATCTACTAGTAAAAATTTCTATATTTCTGTCTCTACTTCCGGATCAAGGCATTCTTTAATCTAGAATCTTCGTCGAGGACTACTAAGTTCTTGATCGATTATTCTGAGCGTCTGATTCTATTCGTGGTATGGTATCTATCACTGGGGGTAACTCAATTCAAATTTTCATGAAACGACCTACTCGTTTCAAAGGATGCCATACAAACGAAACGAAAATTTCTGCATAACTCCGAAACTAATCAAACAAATAGAGTCATGGGAAGATTTTAGGGGGCGAGAAACGTTAGCTCCCCCTTAGAAAGGGTGGAAGAACCATACGAATGAAGCATAAATGTCTGCATAACCCAAGAAAAAAAATCAAGCAAACAGAACCAAATTTGGCATTTGGAGGTTTTAGGAGGCAAGGAACATTTCTAAAGTTGTCTTACAGGGAGGGGGTGGGTGGTATTTGCATAACTTGAGAACTAATCAAGCGAATTGAACCAAAAATGGATACATAGGTTTTAGGGAGCAATACTAATTCTATGGTGGTTCGACTCACCTACCTCCTCTCTAAGAGCAAGGAGGCTGCCATACAAATGAAACACAAACTTCTGCATAACTCGAGAACTAATCAAGCAAATGGAGCCAAATTTGGGATGTGAGGGTACGAGAAATGTTTCTATGATGGTATGACACCCCTCCCTCCTCTGGAATGGAGAGGGGGTTCCATAAAAATAATACACATATTTCAACCAAACATATCCCAACCAAACCTGATAATAGGAAATTTTCGGAAAACTCTGAAGGAAAATGGGAAAAGTCAAAAAATTCAATTCGCATATGTTCTACAAATACAAGCGTTATTAGTCCATTTGATGTTTGGTCTTCGTTCGAAAGTGGAAATGTGTTTTAATGTGATAAAACGCACTCCTATATCGTCTTTTATCTCTATAAATAAAAATGGATCGTCGAATGTGATGATACGAGCAAAACTCGTGAAAGGAATTGTCCGATTTAGGGCTGTCTTCATTCTATCATACTTTCCGTATCAAACATTTATTCCATGTAACGGAGAAACATGTTATTTGTGAGTGGATAAAAAATCTTGGATGATGTTTGGTAGAAGTACTGAAATTTTATAGTAAAAAATAATTTGAAAGGGTAAATTAGAAGATCAATCAATGAACAGTTCTGCGATTGGACCCATAAATGTGCGCTTAGTAAGAAAACGTGGATTTGATAACGAAAAATATATTTTGGGTGGAACGAAGTTTGCCGGGTCTGCTAGTACAAAATAAACTATAGCACATCAAATAAATCTTAGAAAATTTCCTATTCGATTGGTGTGCAAATCATTAAATCAAAATCAAATCAAAATCAAACCATTATTATCGAAAGTAGTTATTAACGTTGACTTTATTCCATAAAATCGTAGCAGTGTTTATGATTTGACACACTTATTGAAAAACGTAGTCCTACGTAAAAAAAACGTATAGGGTCGCGTCAAAATCGGCTGTTTTGGTGTGAAATTGTTCTATATTTCGTGTCTACCTGGTAGTATCGCAACTGTTAGAGGGTTTTTTTCTGGTATGGAGAATATGTGGATAAAGAAAAATTCCAACCCAATGTTGAAAACCATGAAAGTTATGATAATTGTCAACCAGAACTTCCATCAGGAATGTCACAAATTATTTAATAAAACTTCCAAAAATCATTATCTTCTTCGCAATGTTGCTTCATCATCTAAATATTCCTTCGTTGTTGTTTGAATGTTTGATTATTGTTTGTTTATATTCGGTTTTATTCACTCAATAGAATTCTTCGAAAAATATCAAAATATATTTCTTTTTTGGCTTACGTGTCCCGTTTTTATTGCTGAACTATTTGGTCAGCCTACGTTCTGTACGACTACGATATATTTTACTTCAATTCGTTTGGTTATCAATTCGGATATTATTTTATGATGCGTTGAGATCTTAGTATCAATTTTTCAGTAGAGAGCTTTGGTGGGTCTGAAAAAGTCTTATGGTTTGCGTGGTTCTGCACAAGAATCTGATAATGTTCGATTTATCAGTTGCTTATATGTATTGCAGGGATTGTAACGGGTTAGGATTCCGAGCGTTCGTTTTCTTCCTATTCCGTGCGTACATCAGGTATTGGAGGCTCATCCATTGCTAGCGAGTGCACACCAACTCTATTTTTCAATTGCTATTCGCTCCAAAATCAACAAGCCAGAATTTAGTCAGTGAGTTCACCTGATGAGGTTGAAACTGCTGAATAGTTTCTGGGTTGTTGACTTGAGGCTGTGAAGAACAAAATAAAAATAAACTTCATATACGCCTGGTACCAATGGCTATGAATGAGCCTCCAATACCTGCATCCGGGGTTGGTAGTGATGGATGTGAAACTGACTGGATGGTAGCCCATTGACTTAGGGATGCAAATTGTAGCTCGCTTATTGACTGCATGCGTAGGAAAGTACAAACTATGGGAAAATTGGAATCTTCCAATTCTCGTCAATTTGGACTATTTGCGGATTAGGGAAATGTAATGTATAGCATATCTAACGAATATCCTATTCGTTAGTTCAGTAAATCATCAAATTCGGTTTACAGACACAAATAGTTTTTAACGTTCAAATTTCTCAATCTTTTCTGATTCGGCCCCCCTCATTTTTAGATATAATCGTACGTAAAAAAAATACCTAATACATTTTAGCTTCATTATTTTCAAATCGTAGATCCTAGATCCCAAATTCCAGATGCGAATTTAAAATTCGTTTTCCAGTTTCAAACTCCAATAAAATATTGTATTCAGACATTTTTTCGTTATACAAAAAATCATCTTCTTCGCACACCGTTTTGTAATCGACAGGTCCCCAGAGCATCTAGCAAACGGCGGCCGGTTGACGACATCGGAGGCGAGTACAAACAGGTATCCGCTCGCTACATACATATATGGTTCAAGTTTTTGATCTACGGCGACACATTCGTTCACACCACCATGAGCCATCGTAATCGTGCCGCGTCGGACCCCAAACGGATGCACATTGCACCACGCGGTGCGTGTGCTTCGGACCACTCATGTGCATCGAATTTCCATCGAATCGCCGAGGTGCATTCGGACGTGAATCCAAATGTCTAACTGTAAGCAGATTATTTTTCCATATCTTGGAGTGGACGGGTGCGCATTTTGGCGTCCGAGTGCATCCTAGCTAGACCTGTCGGCCGGCCCTTCACGGCGGTACCACTTGGAATTGATTTATTTAGCTCCATTTGCTCTGCGGTGTGTGATTCTGTTTTCGAATTGGCTCCGCACCCGCTTCATTTCTTCTCAACTCGGGAAGTATGCGGTAGGTAAATTATCGATTGACAGCTAGTGTAATGGATGTCGGCAGCGTGTGCCGTTATACCTGTAAAAGTTACGGTTCTATTTTTATTTAATTTACTCTCATTTTATGAGCATATAAGTGATTTTTCATAGAAACTCTACAACAGACAACGTAATTCTCTTATGTCATTTGCTAATTAGATGCAACATGGTGTCTGTTTGAACAACACGAAATGAACCATTCTTTCTCGGGGATCGAGTTATCCTGATCATCGTAAACCAAACTTGACGTAAATACGTTTTGGGGTACCCCAATGGTTTGTCTGCTGGGAAAACAATAAACTAATTCCCAGCACCACATCCTGCCTGCGGATTTTGCAACCCCCAAACTTCCGTTGAGCATAAACCAGTCCCCCCTTCTTCCTTCGTCACCGGCAGAATATCAATTCAACATAACCTAATGCCGATGGCACACAGCAGAAATAATGTCAGGGTCAGTTTGTGTTTCATTCATGTGTCTGACGGAATCGAGGCAAAAAGACCGGACATGGCTGCCAAGAGCACTGGCCGCATCCATGGCCAAGAAAACAGAAATATACATTTTGCATTTATATTTACATTTCCTACACAGTTTTTGGACATTGAAGCAGTTGCAGTTTAGGGAGAAGAGAGAAAGAACCACGGTTCACCAACTGCATCCGATTTGGTTGTCAGTTCGGAGCAGCATACAGACCGCCAGCAGATGCCACCGTCGGATTGTGTAGAGTTGGCACCGGATCAGATGAGCTGCAGTCGCGTGCACTAAATCAAACGTCAAATTATAAGGGCCTCAACGAGACACCTCTTTTAAATTCTTCGTTTGATTGTTATTTTGTTGCATATTCTCGACACCATCCACTTCCACCGGACGGTAGAGCTGTCTGGTTACTGCCAGAGACAAAGTCCTTGTATTGTACGAAACGTCGACTCCCGCGACGTCGACTATCATCGCCACACAGCCAAACGGAATTTGCTGAAAGGGAAGTCCGCAATGGGGAAAACATTTTTCGAATAGCATAAAAACAAAGGCGGAAAAGGACCGCCAGAGAGAGAGAGAGAGAGAGAGTGAAAACGACGAAAACATTTAGTTCATTGTATCTTTTGCCATTGCGTCCGGCACCTAAAAGTGCAACGAAAAGGAAGACATTAGCCGGTGCATAGCATGTTCTGTTCTCGACTCCAGAGGACCACTTCTGGTCCGTTGCGCTTTCCGACCGGTCATTCGATGGCTGCAAATGATAATGTTGCTGATGATGGCAATTAAAGTAAAGCAGAAATATTTACTCTGGATCTCTAATAACAGATTTTAGAGATAATTAATTTCAATTTTGGTACTTGGTAACCGAACGCCAACACCGGAGCCAAACGCTGGCGAGCTGAGCCGGAAAACCGAAAAGCGTGACGAAGAAAAGAGACGCATTCCCGAGTGCCAAAAATCGGGGGGAAGGCTCCTTATTTCACCAAGAAGTGGATGGTAGTTTTGGAATGGTTGGTCATACCAAAAGAACAAACAATGACGCAGTCGGTGATAACTTTTGGCGCGCATACCTCTCCGTAACACAGTCATTAGTGATGATTAGCGTCAGATGATCGGGTTTGGAACGGCCAAACGTCTCTAATGCAACACTAATCTCAGAGACCTGGCGGAATTATGTCAGCTTCGTACGTTTTGTTTTCGTTGGCCAGAAATGATTTCGCTTACTAATGGGGGCTGTAATTTACATAATCTGTTTTTAAATACAATGCCACTCTGTCAGAAGTTTCATGCATTGCCTAAAAGGTGGTA
This sequence comes from Toxorhynchites rutilus septentrionalis, assembly GCF_029784135.1. Taxonomy (NCBI): domain Eukaryota; kingdom Metazoa; phylum Arthropoda; class Insecta; order Diptera; family Culicidae; genus Toxorhynchites; species Toxorhynchites rutilus. The sequence continues at coordinate 130,516,313 of NC_073745.1, forward strand.
AAATGCACTTTTCGAAACGGATCGGAGCCAGTGAACGTAACAGCAGAAAAAAAAAACAAATTAAGTGGTTCTTGGGAAAGGTTATTTTGGTAGCGATGGTAAACTCCATTTTTTCGTTACGTTCAGGGCTATATTTGGAATTCAAACGGTTTATGCTGTCTCGTTGTTTACGTGTTGAGCTCAGAAATGATTCGGTGGAATAGGATGAATCGAGATTATCTTTTTCAAAGTACGAATGAAGAGTTTTGCGTAATATCTGATTTCGTTTTGAATGTTTCGCTTTTTGCGAGTATTATTATTATGATTGTTTACGAAATAACCAAATAAAAAATGAGTTTTGAGTACTGAATTCGCTCTACACAACAGCTTTGGTACATTTCCTGAACAGAATAGACAAATTGTTTTCAAAGTACAGTATATTTTAGGAACAATGAATCGATGTTTAGTCAATTGCCTACTGGCGAAAACGGAATGAATAATTCAAGAGCCAAACTGTGAAATGTTTTTGAATTGAACATGTATCTTAGAAACACTATTGAGCTATAACCGTTTATAAGACTAGCGCCTCGTTGTGTCAATTGTGTCAAAATCTAAATAAAAGTTCTCAGTTATGCTTGACGTAGGATTACGTTGTGGGTGTAAACAGATGGGTCTTCTAAGTAACATTGCATACTTGAAATATTCAGAAAAATAATTCAGACTAATCAGATTTTGTTTCTTAATTTAAAAAGAAAATAATAACTCGAAAACTATAATACCTATAAAATTCAAGTCAAAGGATGAAATGTAGAAAATTGTTTGAAGGTAAGGGAGTAAAAAGTGCCCCCAAACCAAATTACCGGCTGTATGGCAAATATTGTATAAAGTGTGTGTCACATCAAATTGCATCACGGAAAAAACGCTGTAGAAATTCGCCCAGTAGACCGATCCTTTTGAAAATTTTAGACAGTAAAATAAAAACTATTAAACAACTTTTGGCATTTTCTTTTTAATCATACTTCGAGCCCAAGCCCGTATGCTCGCACCTTCCTCTTTACCCCGTCCATAAGGTTCTGTACAACGTCAGGTTGTAGTTTTTTTTGAACAGAAATCCATTTTCTTTTGAAGTCCGCCTCCGATTTGACAACTTTTGGGTTCTTCCGGAGGGCCTGCTTCATAATCGCCCAATATTTCTCTATTGGGCGAAGCTCTGGCGCGTTGGGCGGGTTCATTTCCTTTGGCACGAAGGTGACCCCGTTGGCTTCGTACCACTCCAACACGTTCTTTGAATAGTGGCACGAAGTGAGATCCGGCCAGAAGATGGTCGGGCCCTCGTGCTGCTTCAATAGTGGTAGTAAGCGCTTCTGTAGGCACTCCTTAAGGTAAACCTGCCCGTTTACCGTGCCGGTCATCACGAAGGGGGCGCTCCGCTTTCCGCAAGAGCAGATCGCTTGCCACACCATGTACTTTTTGGCAAACTTGGATAGTTTCTGCTTGCGAATCTCCTCCGGAACGCTGAATTTGTCCTCTGCGGAGAAGAACAACAGGCCCGGCAGCTGACGAAAGTCCACTTTGACGTAGGTTTCGTCGTCCATTACCAGGCAATGCGGCTTCGTCAGCATTTCGGTGTACAGCTTCCGGGCTCGCGTCTTCCCCACCATGTTTTGCCTTTCGTCGCGGTTAGGAGCCTTCTGAACCTTGTATGTACGCAGGCCCTCCCGCTGCTTGGTCCGCTGGACGAATGAACTTGACAAATTCAGTTTATTGGCGACATCCCGGACCGAACTTCTCGGATCACATCTAAACTGCTTAACTACGCGCTTGTGATCTTTTTCACTGACGGAGCTTCCATTTTGCCGTTCTTCACCTTCCGGTCGATGGTTAGGTTCTCGAAGTATCGTTTTAGTACTCTGCTGACCGTGGATTGGACGATTCCCAGCATCTTACCGATGTCCCGATGTGACAACTCCGGATTCTCGAAATGAGTGTACAAGATTAATTCACGACGCTCTTTTTCGTTCGACGACATTTTTCCAAATTTACAAAAAATTGACAGTGAAGCATGGCCAACGTGATCTATACACTCTTATCTGATTATAAAACCAAAGCTGAAGATATAATTCCTAAAAATTAAATTTCTACAGCGTTTTTTCCATGATGCAATTTGATGTGACACACCCTTTAGGATATTGAATAAGGAATTTCGACGGTTTATTTGAACCCCTATGTGGTTTAACATAGGATCTGTTGTGAAAAACGATTTTTTTCGTTTATTTCACGCCATCCTCAAAAGCTTCGAGATAAAAATTTGAAAAAATACTGAATGTGCATCTTACTACGGTGTATTAAGAAAAATTATCAAAAAAAAAATTTCATCAAAAATTTAAGTACTGAAAAAAATATTGAAATTTCAAAAAAGAATTTTTTTGATTTTGAGATTCAGTACTACTCTTATTCATATTTAAATGTGTTTTTACATCTTTTCTAGATATTTGTGGTTTTTCCGGACTTTTTTAGTGTTGCGCGGTACAAAATTATTTTTTTTTATATTTCCAAAGGATCTGGCTGGGCAAGGGAGTAAAAAGTCCCCCAAACCAAATCACCAGCTGTATGGAAAATATTGTATAGGGTACTAAATAAAACATTTGGCAGTAGAACCATATATTTGAATCCTTATATGGTACACCATATGATCTATGGGGAAAATGCACCGTTTAGTTTTTTCACGCCATTCTGAATAGCTTTGAGAGAAAAAAGGGAAAAAAATACTGTAACTACATCTTACTAAGGTGTATCGATCAACATTTTCAAACAAATTTTTCATTTCGAAATTTACTCTATGTTTTATTTAAAAGCGTTCGTATGTGTTTTTTTTCCACATGTAGCGTTTTTTTTTTGAATCTTTAAGAGGAGTGCGCGAAAAAAATTTTTTTTTGCCATTTTTAATTTATTTTGGATTTAGAGACCCGGTACTGCTCTATTATTTTTTAAAATTTTGTTTTTCATATGTCTAAATTGTGTCGATATATTTAGAGCATTGCGCTGCACAATTTTTTGTCGCGTATCTTAAAATATATGAGATTATCTTTACATTGGATTTAGATGGTTTACCTAATTCATAGGAGTCAGCAGTACGATAGAGCTCTGTGAAAAAAAAAACTCCTTGTGGAAAGATCATTCGGATTAATGAGAAGAACACTTAAAAAAATCCAAATTATTATATTTTTTGAATCTTATAATCGAAAACCACGAATACAATAAAATAATCGATTTCAAGAAAATAAAAATAATAATGCAGACGATGAAGAAAATTATTTTTGTGTCTCGCAATGCTCTTTCAGAAAAAATTACACCACATGTAGAAAAAAAGACACATACGAACGCATTTAAATTAAAATAATAAAAATAAAAATTTCTAAATGCCAGAAAATATATAATTTTTTTTTGTACCGCGTATTTAATTTTTTTTTGTTATTAGATTTTTAGATGAAAAAATTGTTTGAAGATATTTATCGATACACCTTAATAAGATGCACTTCCAGTATTTTTTCTCATTTTTGCTAATGAGCTATTGAGAATGTCGGGAAAAAAGATGAAAAGGTTCATTTTTACCATAGATCCTATGGTATACCATATATTGTACTACTGCCAAAATGTTTTATTTAGTACCCTATACAATATTTTCTAAACAGCTGGTGATTTGGTTTGGGGGTACTTTTTACTCCCTTACCCGGCCAGGCCCTTTTCATAAAAGATACCATTTTTTTTTTATATTTTGAAAATTAAAATTCTCTTTTCTCGAAAACGTATTTTTTTTAAATTCTCAAAAAAATATATATGAATAGCTCTCACAATTATCAACAGGTCGTCCATGCATCGGAAGATGGGCGCTTTTACAGGGAAATTTTTTTTCTAACAACAACTTTTTCATGTTTTCTTTGAAAAAAATACTAATCCTAATTTTGTTTCAAGTTCAAGTCAAAGTTTTAGATCTTATAAAAATATGAACTTTCGTCGAAGATTTCTATCTTTTATAGTTTCTGAAATATAGGGCATTTCGTATTGAGACACCTGAATAAAATAATGTTTCACTGTTGTTTCATTTTTGTGTGTAAATTCTCGCGTTTGACATGTTTCTGGATAGAAATAAGTTAGCAGAGCCTGTTTTTGTTCCAAAAACTTTCTCCCTGTAAAAGTGCCCATCTTCCGATGTATGGGTAACTTGTTGGAAATTGGATTATACATATCTATTTTTCCAGAATTTAAAAAAAACATGTTTTCGAGAAAAATGAATTTTCAATTTTTGTTCAATGTTTTTTTTTACAATATACTTGATATTTTTAATGAAAACATAAATAATTTCCTACAATTCATTCTTTGACTAAAATGTTGTAGGTCTGATAGATTGTGTGAAATTACTTGAAATTTTGAGTTTATTCAACCTTTTTTAGAAAAATCTCACTTTAAACACCTTAAGATCTAAACAATGTTGGTTAAAGAATGAAATGTAGGGAATTATTTATGTTTTTATTAAAAAAAAAATCAAGCAAATATTTGAAAAACAAATCATTGAAAAATAAATTTAGAAATTTAAAATTAATTTTTCTCGAAACATGGTTTGTTTAAATTCTGATATGAATAGCCCATACAATTTCCAACAAGTTACCCATACATCGGAAGATGAGCACTTTTACAGGGAAAAAGTTTTTCAAACATCAACTTTTTCATTTCACTTTGAAAAATTACTATTAATGCTAATTTCGTAACATTTGTGTGTATAAATTATAGCAATTTACATGCTCTGCTAATTTATTTCTATACAGAAACATGTCAAGAACATGTCAAACGCGTGAATTTACACACCAAAATTTAAAACATTATTTTTTCAGGCGTCTCCATACAAAATGCCCCATATTTCAGAAACTATAAAAGATAGAAAGTTGACGTCTTCGACGAAAGTTCATATTTTAATAAGATCTAAAACTTTGTCGAATACACTACATTGCAAACTTGATTTTAAACAAAATTGATAAGTTGTAATTTTTCCAATGAAAACATGAAAAAGTTGCTGTTAGAAAAACTTTTTCCCTGTAAAAGTTCCCATCTTCCGATGTTTGGACGACTTGTTGAAAATTGTAAAAACTATTCATATGATTTTTCTGAGAATTTAAAAAAAATACATTTTTGAGAAAAATGAATTTTAATTTCTGCTTTTTTTTATTTTGGTATTTTTTATGAATATTTGAACAATATTTGAATTGAACCTTGAATTTTTTAGGTAATATTGTTTTTGAGTTATAATTTTCTTGTAAAAAATCAAGAAAAAAAATGGCCTTTTTAAAAATTAGTCTAATTTTTTTCGAATATTTCAAGTATGCAAAGTTGCTTAAAAGACCGCTTACATTCACAACGTTTCGCTGCTATCTGAAATGGTGCTGCCAACGGTCAGTCGAGTTGGCATCAAATTCGTCTTATTGCTCATTGATTTCATGGTGGGTCAATCGATTTCGGCATTCCATAACAATTTTTTTACATTTAAGAAAATAATCTCAAGCAATGGAAATCATTTAGGCAGTTTCAGTTTTTGTTTTTTATTGTAGTATTCTATTATAGATTTTAAAATCTGAGTAATTCAATGAATCACAATTTCTGACAATTCAATCAAACTGTGGTGACTCGTTAATCACAATATCATGTCGCATACATTTGTATAGCTCGATGGGTATTCCCAAAAACAGAAAAAAACAAATTTTTCGATGGTTTCTATGCATTTCAGTGCAAATAAAGCATATTTGCGTTTGAATTATCCACTTCTCAAATCATTCCCATCCTTCCATCAAATGGTCTAAGTTGCGCATCACATTATCTCTAATAGCAACAAGTTTTGACATGCAACTAAAAGCACAAAACAGCCACACGTAACCGAAAAGGCAAACTGCCCCATCGCAAAGCAGGGAAACAAGAGGGAAATCGAACGGTGAGCGGCGTGGGTTTGAGTACTTTTTTTATGCGGTCCCTGTGTACCGCACGAAAAAAGTTTTTTCAAATTGTGTACCGAACACGATTTTTTGAAGCATCTGGTGAAGTTTTGTACGATTTTTTTATTTGATTTTGTTGTGCGATTCCTATCCCCGGCACGAAAAAAAGTTTGCCTGTAGTAACAAGTTCCAGCATTCAGCATGTTCCGATGTACAAATAAAAAGGTATGTCCCAACACACAGCAAGAAGACAAAAGAAAACGAACTGTGATCTTAATCTGAATAGATATGATTTCAGTTATTTTCTCCGTGGAATTTTTTATCTTATCCCTCTCCACCACATAAAACAGTTAGCTTTTCCAAATTATGAAGCGAAAACTAAAGCTACTCGAAATTGATCACTTTACCAGGATTCAGGACCTATAACACTCAACGACTCATGAACTGGGGTAACTTGACTTGCTTGACTTCCCTTCCGATAAAAGACGCAACCAGAGAAAATTAAATGAATGACTCTTAAGATTTTCTGTAGCAGGTCCTCTAGTTAAATATTATAAAATTGCTGGTAACACTTGTCACTTGCGGTGCATTTTTTTCGAGAAAGAGTTTCGTAACAATGTTATTCCAGTATTAAGTAAATGCAAATAAATAAAGTAATGTTACATCACGTTCAAACAATTTTTTCGCGTGATATAATAAACCGATCTTTCGGGAATTTATTAGGGGGGTACAAATTGAAAAACGGAAATCGGACGATCAAAACAATTGTTCATTTCCGAACGCTTATTTGCTCAAGATATTTGTATTAATCGATTTGGGCACTACCTAACAATTTATTGAAATCAATGAAATTATTTATTTTATGAAACTATCTATCGAATAAATGAAAATAAACGAAAATCTCGAGTTCTGGTTGGTCGATTGGCTCAAGCAATCTGTGCTCAACCACTTGCTTACAGCGTTTCCAGTGAATTAAACACGTATTATCTATTTGCATGATGTTTTTGTTGAAACGGGATCAACATTTTTTTTAAACATTCGTACATATCTTGATTGATATCCAAACCATTGCTTAGAAATACATTCTTGAAAATGGCAATGTACAACATCAATTTCTGCTCAAACTTATGTTTAAACTTATATTTTATGTTTGGATATGCAGTAGAACTATTCATGGAACTTGTTTCCGGGAATGTGCATCTTCCATAGAGCGAAATCTCTTTCGTCGTCCTAAACAAAACATTCTCTGGAATATTTTATCAACCAGCAGCATTAGGATTTCATCGTCGAAATCTTTTTTCGCAGTGTATTCCGGGGCTCTAAATACTCTCATTTTTCTTTGAACTCTTTTATTGTTGAGCATAGGAGACTCGAAAAAAGCCATAAATTAAGTTGCCATCCAATAAACAGTATTATTTAAAAGGCCGTCGCAGTTGCCTAGTTCAGTTGAAAGCTACTTGGGTTATTGAACCAATAAACCCTTAAATTTATATGTTGACTGCTTTACATGATACTTCAAACATCATCCAATACGCTGAAGTTTTGGTGGAAAATATACCAAATTTTCTACACAGAACCAAGCTCCGAGCGATAATTATTGCAATTACTATTACTTCCAATATCAATATCATATTACAAGAATTAATTTTTCTAGTCATTACTATTAGCGTTGCTACACGCACAGTTTTTTTTTTTGTAATTTTTAGTACAAATTCTGTACGGTACAGGATACAGATTTTCGTCCAAAAGTACAGATTGTTACAATTTTTTTCCGCGTGTGAAATTTCATGATGACATGATGACTTGTACGCCGCAGTTACGCCTACCTTATCATAAAATAATTTACAATGCAATAATTTGAATTCCGCGTTGCACTTAATAAAAATCGATTGCCCAGATCTATTGGATATAGTCGTAGTGATCGTAAAATAGTAGTCGTCAAATTTACATGTCATTTTCTGGCTTTGTGTGCTAGCTGTGCATGTGAGAAAATCCCTGACTATCTTAAGTTTTTATTGAGGGACATACCTATATATTCAATAGCTCAAAAATGACTAACAAATTCGAGGTAATACATGAAATTTCAAGCAGCTTAAAATTCTACACCCTACTTTTGGCGAATTCAAATTTACTATGAAATATGGATAATTTGCAGCAAATTATGTAAAATTTAGATAAAATTCAAATGAAACTTTTGTTAGAGATCTAATTTTTTCGTGAGTTTAAATTGATAATTTCCAGCCAGATTTAAATGGCCTTTGGCATAATTTTTAGCTATATTCGAATATATTTTCAACATGTTTTTGTTTATGTTCATATAAATGATCAGGCTTGTTTGTATCGTTCTCACTAAGCCTCACTCCTCGGCAACTATCAGTGAGCGTCTCAGATTTTTTCTGAATATAATCAGAACAAAAATAAGTTTTTACTCTGGTCTCTCTTCAATTGTCGAATAAATCTTTCGCCTTTCTAGAAAAAGAAAAAAATAAGTTTCGAAAACGGATCATCAACGATATGATGAACGCTATTTTAAGATCAAAAGATTTGATTGAATATCTCTCAAAAATTAGAAAAATTATAGTATGCAATCTAGATTCAGAAAAACTATGTACACGAATGACTTGCAAATGTAAATATAGTATTTGTATTGAATAAATGAATATTTTTTTATGCTAATAAAATATATTTTTCCTTGCAACGAATGTTTTCGATGGTACAGATTTTTGGAAGAAAAAGTACAGATGAGAAAGATTTTTCTTTTCTTCCCAAAAATAATACTCTTGCATGATAATGATAATGGAACCACACCTTACAGGCAGTTTTCTATCCAAACATTTCCGGGTTCACTTCCAACACGCGAATCAGACATTCCCATTACTGTGGTTTTGAGGATCTGGATCAATTTATATCAGACATTATTCCTCTATCAATTTATATTGGACATTATTCCTCTCAATTTGCATTTTTCGTGCTTTTATCGTAAGAACATTACAAACCGTGAGCAATTCTTTACTAATTCTTCCATATTCGCCACAATTACATTCTCTCGTATCTATCTATCGAAGTGTAGTGAATAGGGTAACACGGGGTGATTTGGTCATATGGGGTGATTTGGGCCACCCCTTTATCTCAAAAATTACGGCTCAACTTGGATTTTTTATAATGTCATTTCCTTCTATTGTTGAACCGTATGTACCTAAAGTAAAAAAACTTTGGTAAAACTTCACAAGTAGAGGGAAATAGTAGCATAAACACAGCAAGCACTTTAATCGTCAAAAAATGTGAGTTTTCCGATAGTGGTTTTAAGGTTTTTCCCGCTAATTAAACAAACTTTTCGTGTATTGTTTACTGCACAGTTCTGTTCGCCTACAGAAGACGAAACAATTTGATGTAGCGAAACTGTAAGTTTGATAACAATAAATGAAATTGATTGCATTTTAATTTTTGCGTGTTGTGTGGGGTGACATGGACACGTTTCTGTGGGGTGAATTGGTCCTACAGGTTTGAGACTATTTTGGGATGGACAGACAACGTCGGAAGAAGGAGGAGCTCGAAAGAGCAACGCAGTCCATCGAGAACGGATTTTCTTTGACCAAGCATCAAAACTGTTTAAAAATGCTCGACCAACAGTGAAAAGATTCATGCAGAATTCGAGATGGTGTCAATCCAACTTTTCTGGTCTGGAATCTGGCCAAGACACTTGGTATCGATCCCAAAACATTGTTACTGATTGTAACATTATCCCAAAATATTTTACATAAACATAAGTACGTTTTTTTTCGATGAAACACACACTGGACCAAATCACCCCACAGACGGTTTAAATCACCCCGCATCAATTTTTAATGTCCAAAAATGATCTCTTTTATTTTATGATATATTTAGTAGATTGAAGCTTTATATAATGATTAAACATTATTTATTGAGAGAAAACAAGTGTAGCTCAGTATAAAATGTGACATTTTTTACTTAGACCGTATTGGTTTGGAAATATTAGGCGATTTGATTAGGTGGTCCAAATTCCCCCCTTTTCCCCTACATCTAATCTAGCTGGTCATTTCACTAGTTGTTTCCATCATTAATTATTGCAAGCTGCTTCAACATGAACATGAATATTCTCGTTGTCGAACCGAACTAGAAGGTGTATTCTGTAGCTTCTGAATATATACTAGATAATCTAAATTAATAATTGAAATAAATTAATCAATAAATATTTAGGTAATTGCTAAACAAATACACTTTCATCACCACGAAATCAAAACCATCACATTGAGCTCGTAACAAATCAAACTGTTATACGTGAGTAATAGTGATATCAATAAAACCTGGAATAAGTTTGTATAAATGTGATTACAAAAATCCAGTCTGTGCATATATTAAATTTTTATTTTTATTTAGCTTATTTTTTAAAAATTAGTATGCTGAAGTACAAGAATGTTCAAATTGAAGATAGTGCGCTTTAGTTTTCACTTGCACAGAATTTGTCATATAGAAACAGTGAATTAATCTTTGCTTTCGATTAGGAGTAGTTTTGATAGTTATTGTGGTTATCGGTTATTGATTGAATTGGATTGGTATTGCACTGCTTCATGAAAGTAAATATTTGTTTACAAATAAACATTAATCGACTGCAGATCGCATAGAGCTGAATAGAGCAAAATCAACTTAATATTACGCTTGGATTGATATCGATAAAATTAATAGTTATGTGAACAACTCAATTCGTGTCACAACACTTTACGTTCAGAAAATACATATTATAGACGTGCGTTATGGAGATATGAACAATCGACCGAACACTTCTACCATTCGCACTCCATATGATGTTAAGACTCAATCAACCGACAGTACATAAAAAGATCATTCGTTTGACAGGGAGAGTGAATGAGGGCGGAAAAAATATTGCAATCACAATGCTCATTTGTTTACACCAACATTATCATTACCATATCGAAATTACCATCACGCATTGTTTGGTCGAATCGAGCGACTGCCGTTCTGATCACTCCCAGTTTTATGGTTCAATGGGCACTTGGCGGAGGTGTGCGTCCCAACGACTGGGGTCCGTTACGCACCCCGGAGACGCTGAGCGGAACTTGAACGAACACAACGCTTTCATCCACAGTCCACGCGATGGTCCTGAACGACGGCGCCACGGGTCACGGAGCAGCAATGAAGACCTGACAACGATACCTGAACGCCTGTCTTTAATGAAGCATAACAAATTTTAGCTGCCAGAACGTCTAAAAGTGATACGAGCATAGGGGGTGAAAACACTTGAGAACAATGGAAAATCTATAAAATTGATTTAAATACCCATTAACGAGCATATAACGAATTAAGCAATAACAAACAATGGAACGAGCGGACTTGACACCCACAGCAAACTGCAATCGTTCGCGAGCCCTAAATGTCCATACGGTTGACGGTTATTGACAAACGGGACCAACCGGGAACTCTCCTCCCTTCCCTTGGTACCGAATTGACCAGACGGACGGCGAACGGACGGCGAGCGCACGGTTTTTCGAAGCGGAAATAGCAATCGAATGATCGATAGGGGGCAGAAGGAAAATAATGATCGTGGCGCTCTTTGGTTCTAAAGCGAAAACACTCATCAAGACGTAAATTGAAAAATAATAATTTTCAAATGACAATAATTATCTTTTATATTTTGTTTTTGTTTCGGACCTGTGTGTGTTCAGCGTGGTACCGTTTGTTTGTTTCTCATTTTTAATTTGGGTCGACTCGACGAAGTTGAATTGAACTGAGTTTGGATTTCGATATGGTAACCGTAAACTTTGTTTACAAAGGTATTTTTTCGAAACAGTTTACGACTCATTTGAGAATAGAATTATGAGCAATTATAGCATCCATTATTGAACGATTGAATCAGAAGTGATTCCTTCAAAAATAAAAAGTAGCTTTGCAACGACTCATCTAAAATTGAATATGTTCACAACCAGCAAGGATACTTTGACAATGTTAAAATAGTCATAATTAATCGAAATATAGACTCACTATACAATTGGTTGTTTGAGACAGGATAATTAATCTTGTTTTATGAACTTATTACCGAATTTCGAAACTTTCACGTATTTTTACGTAACATTCGATCACTCAGATGCAGGTTCTGGATGTCCCGGCAGAAGTGATCGTTTCAGACATGGTCAAAACCAAATCGATATGGGCAGTGGCGTAACGTGACTGGTGACACCCGGGGCGGTTGTCTTAGGTGTCACCCCATAGATCAAACATTTTCATCAAGCCTTATTTCGGTTTTTAATTGAAACCAAAATTACCGAACCCAGAAACTTATTTATTCTAATATTAGACGAAAGGAACAAAAAATCATAATATCTTCACGCGCCTCCACTTAACAGCAGTGAATATTGTGAACAAAAAATCAATATCAATAGGCATTAATACATTCACTTTAAGTTGACTATAAAGCCAATTCATTTACCACGTTAAGCCTCGCATTAGTCCATGTGGACTGACGCTAAATTTTCCGTTTGGTTCGCGCGCGTCTCATTGGTCGGATAGCTAGAATATGATGTTAAGAAAAATCATCTATCGTTACATCGGACCTATCTATTGAACTTTTGTGAGCCAGAAGGAGAATTTCTCGTCGGACCTCAGGCTCAAGTCGGACATTCGGCAAAAAAAAATTCCTGCAAACATCAGAACTTACTGCAACATTTGCAGAATTACAACAAATTTTGAAAAATACTGTTTTCGGCATATTTTTCAAATTAACAACAAATTATCTTTGTACATGATTTAATGTTGTTTTCTCCCTTCCATTTACGATGTGATAATTATTTATTGAAATAATCATTATCAAGCGAGAAAAGAAAATTTTTCATTCAAACAAAAATATCTCCGTATTGAAATATCCTGTAGGAACGTTATAGGCTTCCAAATGAATGTTGGTTGATGAGGTTGAATGGATCTGCTATTAATTTAGCTGGCAAAAAATTGTGTCACTCTACAAAATATTTAAAAAAACGAAAAGAAATCGACTAATAATTTTGTTGGCACGGGCACTTAGGCGACGACTCGAATTGGTTCTAACACTTGGAAAAACCACCGAATTTATTTCAACACTTTATTCCAATAAACAATTCTTGGTTGACTCGACTACTTATGATAAGATAAAAGACTGGAGTTATGAAGTTTTATCGTGTTCTACCTATTCTGGTTTGTGCATAGAAATATATACTAATTCAGTGGTAATAAGGGATACGAATTACGAACTATTACTATTCGATTCTCTTCTTTCATTAGGCTAATGGTAAGAAGGAGTACATTAAAAGTAATTGAGAGTGATCGAATGCGATCAATATAGCCTTATATGCTAGATGGTAAATATGTGCTAGGGTTTGCGCTAACAAATTTCTTCCCGATATATTTCTCCACTACATATACATACATCAATATAAAAATACGTTCGTAGAAAATTACTCGAAAATTGCTTACAAAATTCGATTTCGAGCTCTGTTCTTCTGTATGTGAAGCATCGAGAAGATAAACTATTCCTTATTTAGTTGATATTCCAGTGTGTTTTGCTTTTCCATAGAGTTTATTTCTCCAGTTCAAGCTGTATCCAAACGGCCTTTCTCAAGACCAAAGTACCAGATTTATCCAATTCTTGAACTATCGTCATCGAGACCTCCTTCAACCGAAGGAACCGCCATACATATGAATGGTCAGAACCACCAAATAGCCTTTACGATTAGACTATTTCATGAACTGCTAGTAGAAGGGATTCGTGTAGTCGATCTATTATTTAAGCTTTCGGCAGGATCTCACGAAACTTCAATGGCTTTGATCAGACCATTGTTGTGCGTGTAAATCTCCATCGAGTTGGGTCTATAAACCCAATGAATACGCCTTTATTTTTACTTTCTCAACTGTGAACTGCTCCATTCGAACCTGACATCGTTGGAGTGTCGTCGAACCAGCGTTGCCATTGTTCCAGTTTAAACTGGATTCTTCCAGTTTTTTTTCTCGATCCAGTCAAACAGTTAAATCCTGAAATATTCCAGTTTTTCGAAATATTATCCAGTTTTATCCAGTTTTTTCATATGTGTGCTTCATTTTTATCCTTGAATTCACAATGTATAAATATTATCCCTCTCAGAGTTGCCACAATAAAATCTGTGTTTTTAATCTAAAAAAATCTCGGGTATGTTTTCATTCAAATTTATTTTTTTTTTCGAACTTTCTTCGTCATTTTTCTACCTCGTCCAGTTCAGTAGCTCCTGTTTCTACAACTTCAACACCGATGTAGATATATTTGGCCTCTTTAGAAAGGTTGTCGACTCAAACCCCGAAAAAAAATCCCTGATTTTCCATCAATTTTTCAGAATAAACCAGTTGTAGACTAGTAACTAAATTTCTACTAGTTATGTAGTTATAGTTATAGTATCTTAGAATGAATGCATTGTTGGTGATTTTAGATTGCATTTCACGAAACTATTACGATTTTAACGAAACTATTTTTATGCAATCTAAGGGCTTCCTTCTATGCGTTTTCCAAAATATCCTTCGTTTCACCTCGAGAAATTTCACTTCTGCTTCTAGTAGCCGTTTCATTATTTTGTATCATTTGACGCAAAAGCTCTTTTTTCCGGCTTTCCTTGCCTTCTAAAAGAAGTGAATGAAATTTTATCGATAATCTGTTTTTCTCTTATGTAATTTGAATTAATTAGCTCGACATTTTTATTTATGTTATCCCTCCAACGTGAAACACATGTCGCATTGCACAGTAGTATAGTATCTACTGATACGTCCAAATTTTTATAGGAGTCAATGACGGAAAGGTCAAAAGAGGATACGATTTTCGTCGTGAGATACATCAACGCTTCACAAGTTCTAAAAATAGTGCGTTTAACATCCCTTCGCATCCCGGATGAAATTGCAAGATATATTTCTTTGGTACTATTAAACTTTCTAATTAATTCAATAATTAAAATTATAATCGACGGAATTGCATTTTTTCCCTGATTGGTGACGAAATTCCCTGATATTTCCTGATTTCAAGAATATTCCAGGTAGTCGCTATTAGATGCTGTTCAAAATTTCCTTAGATTTGTTATTGTGGGCATATATTGTTCAAGAGAGAAAGATAAATTGTTGTGGTTTCCGAATTAATCTGAGTAAATTCGGGCGTTTCAGTTTTTTTGTTCGACTTAATAATTTATAGCGAAACGTTTAACAAAACACATGTTTGGTCTTCGAGTCGTTCAAATGTTTCAAAATCACTATTTGGTTTTGGCCGTAGTTGAACCTGGAGGTTACGTTTAACGACGGATTCCAGCAAAAGCCATCTTGTTGCGAACGAATTCAGTATTTTCAACATGGGATAGATCTGACACGGTCTTGTCTGTGTTAGGGAAATAACTCGAATCTATGGGAAGTTAGAAGCTCTATTTTCAACGCTATTCACTATTTGCCATCAATTATACGAAATTTGATAATTAAATTTATGATTAAATTTTATTTTAAAAAAGACGGGTGGGTAATGTCGGGGACATAACCGGAGTGACGTAGGACTATACAAAGGGGACAGCTTTTGTTAAATATATATTTTAAATATATTGTTTTATTTTCTTCTCCTACGTGAATACCTACCTATCTACCTGAAAAATGGATTAGTTTACTGTTTACTTTTTATGCATATGTTGATGGTTCTGAAAAGAACCTTTGGTGTTGTGTTTTTGTTATCACTCGATATTCCCATCTTGTTCGGTTAAACTTTCCTGTTTAGCTATTGCGTTTGCCACTCGCCACAGCTTTCACAGTTGGAAAATTTCTTTCTATCCAGCTTTGTGACATGTTATACAGTAAATTACATTCAATGCGACGTGCCGAAGCGCCACTCAGTGTCGTATTGGAGGCGATTTTAACCTGTAATTGAACATTTGCGATAACAGTGGTACAGTGTCGACTTTCAATGTGGGGTCATAATTTGGATCTCTATGTTTACAAAAATGTCGAACTAAATAAGTCGCATTACATGTCCGTCCAATTAGCTAAATGTCGAACTAATTGTAAATTACTGTACTTTCAATCTGGAAACAATTTAAGAAGTAATTAATGAAAATTAAATAATCAGGAAAGTCCCCAACTATCAATAAGCTCAGAACAAATGCCAAATTCACATACTCATCAGATCCTGGCAAACAAATTATGAAAAAATCAATTTGTGTTTTATTATTATTTGGGATAATGTTTTAGAAAGCATTGAACTGTATTTCCTAAACTCTTTTTTGGAAGGTTTAATGGCCCTGAAAAGCGCCTTGTTTTATGGAATGGTTCCATTTTAGAAAACTTTGTACTCGTGATTTTGAAAAAAACCATTTCGAACGCCCTCGATGCCGCCTTGTTCTGGATTTGCCATCAAAGCAGTTTGTATAAAGAACAAACTTTTTTCTTCTGCTACTTGATGCCGTTTTGCGATTGCGTTTGCCACTCGCCACTCGCTGCAACTGCCTGTTGTCTTGATGTCCACCGAACCGAATGTGTTCTGTTCCGAATGCGGGTTTTCTTATCGTCGTGAGCAGCTTTGCCAGCTAACTCGATCACTTCGGCGGCCGAAACTATATAACGCCGGCTAGGTGAACTGGTGCACTGGTACTAACGCGCTCGGCCTAGCTACCCTTGCTGAGCAATTGGCGGATACACCTACGAAGAACTGCACACCTCCACGGTTCGAGTGGGACTTTGCCTTTCCCTTCACTTTTTCTCCTTTACCATGTCCAGACATGGCTGCTTGGGTTGGTTTGTTGATGTGTTGTGATGCGAAACGATGTGGTTTACGGTTTGAATGAGAATGATCGTTACGGCAGCGGAGCGGGGATTTTTAAGCTGACTGGCTGGCTCGAGAATTACGCATGTGTGAGACTGCGACCAATGTTTCGTTCATTTTTTTTCTTTTTCCTTTCCAATCGTGCTTCATTCTGTTTCGCTGCTGCTCTGGTTGCCCGTTTTGGTCGGTACGATTTGAGGAGCACAAAATGGACCAATCAAAAATGGGCACATAGTGCATTTTGACAATGCTTGATATTTCACAATTATTCAATTATTTATCTCAAGAAAAATGAAATGTTATTCATTATGATAGATGCGTAGATATATTTCCTATCAATTGATGCAAAAACCTTTGCGATCTATTGAGAAATGCTCGAGTTATAAGCGTTCCAAATCTTGCATTTTTTCCTACTTGTTCAGTGCCTAGATTTCCATTTCACCCCCTATATCTTCCGGTTAGACGTAGTCCTACGTCAAAATATCAAAAATATCCTTCATGAAATGATGTGTTATTTTCACTTCCTATATATTCC
Source organism: Toxorhynchites rutilus septentrionalis (assembly GCF_029784135.1). Classification (NCBI taxonomy): domain Eukaryota; kingdom Metazoa; phylum Arthropoda; class Insecta; order Diptera; family Culicidae; genus Toxorhynchites; species Toxorhynchites rutilus. The sequence continues at coordinate 130,533,618 of NC_073745.1, forward strand.
CGAAAACGTAATCCAACATCAAAACGTGTCGATAGTACTTTCAAATATTTCAAATCCTTAAAACATGACTTGAAATGAAAATGTATTCTCACGACACTGTGAGCGCACTTGCGAGGCTCACATTGCTGTGCTTTAAATACAAAAAGATAAAGAGTGTTATTTATTGTAACGCTAACCGATGACGCAGATTTTTTCTATGAATATCACATGTACTGAATTGAGTTTATTTAAATATCAGATATTATAGGTCCTCCAAATCATTCTAAAGTTCAGAAGACCATAGAGTCAATGTGCTCCATATGAATATAAAAAATATGGATACCTCATTTCTGATATTGATACCAAAATTTAAGCAAAAACCTATTACTCAAGCATTGAAATGGATAAAAAATCTTTTTAGATAAATCAAAGCCGAATTTCTTAAAATAAACCGGTTTTATAAGATCCAGTTTTCTTCCAGTTTTTTTAAGAGCAATCTTCCAGTTTTTTGAAAAATATTATTGGCAACCCTGCGTCGAACGATTGTGAAATACACTTCATAAAATCTCAAACGTTACTCTACAGGTCGTGAAGTATCGTTACTCAAATCAGCAGCTTTTTTCCATCCAAAACGAACAAGAAAAATTTAGACAGAATTTTTTGCGTGGATTATGTTGAAATTTTGGTGTGGGACTACGTCTTCACTTCCGCTTAACTTTCTAACATATACTTGTTCATTGGTTCCGAAATGTTTATACCACTTCAACTCTTAAAACACGTTTATAGAATACTAATCCATGCAACAAACGGCTCTTTTCAGAGCCACCATTTGGAATATAAGATTAGTAACATCGACGAATTTCTGAACAATTAAAAGAATAAATTCAAAGATATTTTTCCAATTTTCATAGCCCTACGTTAAGCTTTCGTTCGTGTCGTTTGGCACAGAACCTCATACTTTTTTATTGGATAATATCATCAATCTATGACGCGTGATTTTTTTAAACATATCGTCGTGGGTGACATCCGGGGCAGAAATCATTATTTGAGTACTACTACTAGTCTAAATTATATTGAAGTAGTTGTTTTAGAGCAGAATAATTGTTTGCATAAGTGTCTTATATCATCAGAATAATCTCATGTTTAAAATTTTCGTTTAAAGTGAAAATCTTTTCGGATACACATTGCTGACATTAATTACACATCTATTGCATCAATGGCAAAAGTGTCTCATATTCAACAGATAATAAAAATAAAATTATGTATTGATCATACTTCATATAATTTACTCTTGGAGACTGTTTCGAAAGATGTCACACGAAAACGAATTGAGGGCCTTAGAATGCAAGGGGTGTAAGTGACTTGATCACGTGGATTTCCATTATCCACAATTAGCGACTTCATTATATGTCCCATGATTTTATTTTAGTCTTATCAATGCCCTAGACTAATCACGGAGAGGAGTGATAAGTGCTAACTGCTATTTGCCCAATTATTTTCTAGCTTTTAGTACATTATTAGGTTTAATCACAATTAAACCGCTTTACTTAAAAAGTTTTTTTTTACTTATTTTATTAAGCTTTTAAAACAGCTCATTATTCGCGCATTTGACTCTCCAGCAAACGAAATGGCATCTTTTCTGCCAAAGATGAAATGTTTTCTGCCAACGCTAGTTTGGGTGTAGATAGCTAGATACGATAAAATGAATAAACCAGACAAAAGACTTCCGGATCCGGTCCAAAGATGGAAGCAGGAATGTTGGAGCGCATTAGTCGTTTTCGTCGGGGAATACAAGAACGGTTAAAATCGCCTAAAGAAAAAGCCGAATATTTTTAAGCAATTGAAGCTCGACACATGTTATGAGTACCTGACAGCGAACTGAAAAAGCCGATTTGGCAATCTGGCAACTACGAAGTTTCGGAAAGGCAGCTTTTGCTAGATATACTAGGGCTCCGTAGTCATTTGAAGGCGGCTGGAATTAATTCTAATGATGGCATTAACGAGATTGCATTGGATGTGTTACAATTAATCATGAAGTGAGACTTCCATAAATCGGTCCCCAATTTTACAGTGAATTTGAAAATGTTGCTAACCGTGTACGATTATGTGGCATATTGTGGAGAGGCTAACAGAGTCGAAATCAATTAAAAATTTGCGTTGATGGAGCAGATATGTTTAACACGTTGATCCCCGTATTGTTATTGCTGCGCATTCATTAAGCACGCAACAAGAGAGCGAAAGCGCACTTAACGAGAATCACTTGTACAATATCAGTGTCGATTTCAGCTCCCAAAGATATTTATTTGATAAGATTTATTTGAGCCACATCTCGATATCTAAAAATAAACCATATCTTATTTATTCTCTTATTTTGTAACTGTCAGTTTCAGTGACCAACGCGTGAAGATTTTGTGATTTCTTGTTCGTTTGTTATCAATACCTTCAAACATTCACGTTTTTTTACTAAGCACAAGTTCATGTGTCCAATCGCAGAACTGTTCATTGATTGATCCTTTAATCGACCCCGCTGAATTTACCTTTTACCTCGATCTTCTACTCTTCTTATTTGAACGCTTCTACCAAAACTCATCATTATAATATCAGATTATTTTCAGACACAATTCTCGTTCAAGATTTTTCAACCACTTGCAAAAAACATGTTTCTCCGTTACATGGAATAAATGTTTGACACAGAAAATATGATAGAATGAAGGCAGACCCCTCCCCTCTTCAACCCTTAGAGAAGGGGCAGCAATGTCTATTCACCATAGAAACGTTTCGTGTCCCCTAAAATTTTCACATGCCAAATGTGGCTCCATTTGCTTGATTAGTTTTTTCGAGTTATGCAGACATTTGTTTTCAATTTGTATGACAGCCCACCCAAGAGTGGAGGGAGGAGTGTCGAACCACCATAGAAACATTTATTGCACCCTAAAACTTTCACATGCCAAATTTGGTTTCGTTTGCTTGATTAATTCTCGAGTAATGCAGAAATTTGTGTTTCATCTGTATGGCAGCCCCCCCTAAAAGAGGGAGGAGGAGTATCTAACCACCGTAGAATCATTTATTGTATCCTAAAACCTCCAGATGCCTAATTTGGTTGCATTTGCTTGGTTAATTCTCGAGTAATGCAGAAATTTATGTTTCATTTGTATGGTAGCCCCCCCTTAGAGAGGGGGAGGGGTTCCAAACTATCATGAAAACCTTCCCCGGCCCCAAAAACCCCTACATACCAATTTTCATGTCGATAGGTTCAGTAGTTTCCGAGTCCATAAGAATCAGACAGACAGAAATTCATTTTTATATACAGGGTTTTCCAACTTTAAATTCCGAAAGTAAATTGAAATAAAACATACTTAGAATTCGAATTTCGATGAAACTTTTATTTCAAATTAAAGTTTGGTTTATGCCATTATGTGTGAAATACAACATCATTCAAATGTCCACCTAGGGCTTCCTCGCACACCTTGATCCGGAACAGGTAATTTTCGATGACTTTTCGGCACATATGGGGCGGTATCTCGGTTATAACTTCACGAATGGTTTCTTTCAAATGTTCAAGAGTTTGCGGAGAGTTGGCATAGACACGGTCTTTCGCATAACGCCACAAAAAAAGGTCTAGCGGATTCAAATCGCATGATCTGGACGGCCAATTGGCATCACCAAAACGCGAAATTATGCGTCCCCCAAATTTCGTTCGCAATATGGCCATGTTCGGTCGTATTGTGTGGCACGTGGCGCCGTCCTGCTGAAACCACATGTCATCCGTATCCATATCTCCAATTTGTGGCAAAAAAAAAATCGGTTAACATGCGGCCATAGCGCTCACCATTCACAGTTACCGTCTCGCCGTCATCATTTTTAAAGAAATACGGCCCGATGACTCCACCAGACCATAATGCGCACCAAACAGTGACTTTTGGCGGATGCAATGGCCTCTCAACAATCAGGTGTGGATTTTCTGAGCCCCATATACGGAAATTTTGGGTGTTCACATAGCCACCGAGCTCGAAATGTGCCTCATCGCTGAAGAAAATTTGATGCGAAAATTCAGCATTTTGCTGCTGTTGTTCGTTCACCCAATCGACGTATGCCCGACGCATTCCATGGTCACCACGCTCTAATTTTTGTACCAGTTGGACTTTATATGGATGTATATGGATGTTCAAATGCAAAATTCGCCACAATGATATGTTTGACAAGCCCAATTGCTGAGCACGCCGTGGAATCGAAACATTCGGGCCATCCTCCACACTGGCAGCAACAGCAGCAATATTTTCGGCCGAACGCACATTACGATGATGCACAGGTTTCACAATATCCGCTACGGATCCAGTTTGTTCGAATTTACGCACTACATTAGCGACTGTGTGCTCTTTAGGCCGTCCATGACGACAAAAATCCGTCCGTCATGCAAGAAAAACATTTGCCGGTTTTTCATCATTTTTATAATATAATTTAACAAAAACGATGCTAAAACGATCCATATTGTAAAATGGCAGACATTCAACGATCGATATGACGCTTTGGTTGACAGCCATGTCAAACGGTTGTCAGCGCAGGGCTGTATACTTTTGGAAGCCCGAAATGGAAAACCCTGTATATAGGTATGTTTCATGTTTGGATAAGTTTGAAGGAGGCCACCTTATTGACCCGCCCCGGGTGTCACCCGGTCACGCTAGGCCACTGGCACTACTAAACAAGAACTATTAAAAAAGAAAAAAAAATTCGCGTGCTTTGGATTGAACTAAAGGGTGTGTCACATCAAATTGCATCACGGAAAAAACGCTGTAGAAATTCGCCCAGTAGACCGATCCTTTTGAAAATTTTAGACAGTAAAATAAAAACTATTAAACAACTTTTGGCATTTTCTTTTTATTCATACTTCGAGCCCAAGCCCGTATGCTCGCACCTTCCTCTTTACCCCGTCCATAAGGTTCTGTACAACGTCAGGTTGTAGTTTTTTTTGAACAGAAATCCATTTTCTCTTGAAGTCCGCCTCCGATTTGTTTTTGGGTTCTTCCGGCCCTCCGTAATAATCACCCAATATTTCTCTATTGGGCGAAGCTCCGACGCGTTGGGCGGGTTCGTTTCCTTTGGCACGAAGGTGACCCCGTTGGCTTCGTACCACTCCAACACGTCCTTTGAATAGTGGCACGAAGCGAGATCCGGCCAGAAGATGGTCGGGCCCTCGTGCTGCTTCAATAGTGGTAGTAAGCGCTTCTGTAGGCACTCCTTAAGGTAAACCTGCCCGTTTACCGTGCCGGTCATCACGAAGGGGGCGCTCCGCTTTCCGCAAGAGCAGATCGCTTGCCACACCATGTACTTTTTGGCAAACTTGGATAGTTTCTGCTTGCGAATCTCCTCCGGAACGCTGAATTTGTCCTCTGCGGAGAAGAACAACAGGCCCGGCAGCTGACGAAAGTCCGCTTTGACGTAGATTTCGTCGTCCATTACCAGGCTTCGTCAGCATTTCGGTGTACAGCTTCCGGGCTCGCGTCTTCCCCACCATGTTTTGCCTTTCGTCGCGGTTAGGAGCCTTCTGAACTTTGTATGTACGCAGGCTCTCCCGCTGCTTGGTCCGCTGGACGAATGAACTTGACAAATTCAGCTTATTGGCGACATCCCGGACCGAACTTCTCGGATCACGTCTAAACTGCTTAACTACACGCTTGTGATCTTTTTCACTGACGGAGCATCCATTTTTGCCGTTCTTCACCTTCCGGTCGATGGTTAGGTTCTCGAAGTATCGTTTTAGTACTCTGCTGACCGTGGATTGGACGATTACCAGCATCTTACCGATGTCCCGATGTGACAACTCCGGATTCTCGAAATGAGTGCACAGGATTAATTCACGACGCTCTTTTTCGTTCGACGACATTTTTCCAAATTTACGAAAAATTGACAGTGAAGCATGACCAACGTGATCTATACCCTCTTATCTGATTATAAGCGAAAGCTGAAGATATAATTCCTAAAAATTAAATTTCTACAGCGTTTTTTCCGTGATGCAATTTGATGTGACACACCCTTTATGTATTGCTCAAATAACAAAACGAGTACGACCCATTCATAGCAATATTCATGTGATTACAATGGTATCTAATCGTGGCATTCAGTAGAATGTTCACCTCCGTACAACAGACTCGTACGCTTCTCATGCAATTAGTTCCTCTTGCATTTCCAATCAACAATCCCCCAATCCACCACCAAACAAACCCACGACACCCAGCAGTCGTTAATCTAAGTTCGTCATTATCATTTTAAATTAGCACCATTAATACCTAATTAAAGTTCATAATTGTTTATCAAAAATTCATTACCGTCGGAGTTCACTCTCTCTATCGAAATTTGTTTTCATTGTTGCTGAGTGTCTTTTTTGGATGAACTTTGCGCCGTTGATGTTAATTGCTGGCCCCGATTGACCTCCCGTCCGATCCAGTTAAATGTAATCAAGCTCCGTGGAGAGAGCTGCATGCCAGCCAGCCAGCCAGCGCACCAGAGCATTCAGCAATGTTCGACGAAATTTGGTATTCATGGATGTCTGATTGCAGCAATTGTGCTACTACCTAGCATTCATTATGCTGTTTTATGCCACACACAGTCGGTCGGGGGTGACGGCGTTGGTGCTGCAATGCGAGTTTATTGTGCGAACTCATATGCAACGCGAGTGGTGGTAATAGTTTTTGCTGTTCAGGTTCCACCGATCTAAGTTGCTTCCATGGAAATGCTCGAGTCATAATTAGACGGGAAATTAATAATTTAAACTTTCCAACCGATGATGATTCACGCTCGCTAGGTTTAAACAGCATACATATTTGCGTTCCTCCATAAGCTACTCGGCAGCAGCATATGGAAATGCGCACAACGAGCCATTTGTCTATTTTAGCACATGAACGATGGATGCAGTTAGAGGCTTTTGAAACAAATTTTCGCAATCGGAAAATAATGGCGTCCATTTATGGAAATAACTCTTGGAACATTAACGGAAGTTGCGGAAAAAGCAATGGAAAAATGGGAAAAATTAAAACATTTCGAAATGTGGATCAGGTACAAAACTGATGGGAGCAATTGTTAAAACTGTTACATGGTTGATATTATTTTGCAACTACCTATTTTTCAATTAATACTTATCACGCGACTTTGGCGTAAGCTAAATTATTTTACAAAAATCGGACTGTTTATTTGAAAATTTCTCCCTGATATAAAATGCATTGATCGGTTGCAATAGGGACAGCGGACCGTTAAATGTATTCAATTTATGCGAAACTGCTTCCATAATTAAAAGGAGTTTAGAAAACAGACGCTACACTTCTCGACCTGTTCTTGAAAACTTTCTTTCAATCAATTTTAACAAGTCACTTTGTTCCTTCAATGAATCTACTGCAAATATTTCACAAATTGCTCCTGTTACAGGTTGGACTCGATTATATATAGTCGGCCATTTTTTTTTCAACAATTATTTTCAAATCCTATACATAATCGAATCTCAAGAAAACAATTTTTTCATTAATGTATGAATGTCAAACATTAATAGCAAAATAGCTTTTTCTGTGATTCGATTATGTATTGGATTCGAAAGTTAACGTTGAAAGTGAAATTGCGATTATATATAATCGAGTCCCACATGTAGTGGGAAATTTTCTATTCCATTGCATCCCCAAACATATTTTATATTTTTACTGGCTGACCCGGCAAACTTCTTCCCGTCCAAAATTTGTGTTTTGACATCCGGCGATCCTTTTATTGGTATAGATAGAAGAAGATATAGGAGTGCGTTTCATCACATTAAAATACATTTCCAGTTTCGAACAAAGATCAATTTAGCTAGCGCAAACATCAAATGAACTAACAGCACTTGTAATTGTAGAACAAATGGGAATTTAATTTTCCGAATTTTCCCTTTTTCCTTCTGAGTTTTCCGAAAATTTTCAATTGTCATGGAGGGGTGTCATACCATCATAGAAACATTTCTCATACACAAAAGTCCTCACATCCCAAATCGTGCTTGATTAGTTCTCGAGTTATGCAGAAATTTGTGTTTCGTTTGTATGACAGCTCACCCTTAGAGAGCGGGTGGAGTGTCTCACCACCGTAAAAACATTTATTGCACCCTCAAACCTCCACATGCCAAATTTGGTTTCATTATTGGATAGCTGTTAATTCTCGAGTAATGCAGAAATTTGAGTTTCATTGGTATGGCAGACCACACACTGGCCCCACCCCCCCTAAGAGAGGGGTTGGAGAGAATAACCACCATAGAAACATTTATAGCATATAAAGCAAAACCTCCCATGCCAAATTTGGTTTCATTTGCTTGATTAATTCTCGTGTAATGCAGAAATTTATGTTTCATTTGTATGGCAGTCCCCCCCCCCCTCTAAGATAATGGGGAGGGGTATCTAACCACCATAAAAACATTTATTGCACTCTGATACCTCAATATGCCCAATTTGGTTTCATTTTCTTGATTAATTATCGAGTAATGAGGAAATTTGTGTTTCATTTGTATGGCATCCCCCCCTTAGAGAGGGGGGGATGCCATACAAATGGAACAATATATATATATATATATATATATATATATATATATATATATATATATATATATATATATATATATATATATAGATTTTAATACGTCCAGCCGATGTTCCTTCTCGATCGGCTTTAATTAAGGTACACCGGGGTAAGTTGAAACGATTTTTTTGAAGTTCAACTTGAAAGTTATTTTTAATGAAATCACTAAATCACTAAATTGAAATCTGTTTGCAGCATATACAAGGTATAACAGATGACTTTCAGTAAAAAAATAGGGATTCACATTGGATGCTTCGAAAAAATATAAATTTAGAAAATGTTTAGTTTTCACATGCATTGTTTCCCGTTGTCTCGTAGTGCGGGGTATGTTGATACACGGTACTATCATGAGTTTAATGTGCAGTTTTGCTTCTCGAACTATCTACAGCTGATTTATGAAACACTAAGTTGAAAGAATTACATATAAACATTTGGGTTTTGGTACGCGTGAGATGTGGGGAAGGAGTCTGATACACGCAAAATGGACACTACATACTAGGAATTAATATACGAAACAATAACATTAAGAATACTATTTAAGACGGTTTCATGTCAGAGTAAAGCCACTCGAAACGGCCACTATTGAGGTTTATGGGATTATTCATATACAGGGGTGACATTGCGCATTTCCAAACGAGTGATTTTTGTTCGTTTCGACCATTTTGACATGCCTTTGACCAGCTTTGTTTACGAACCCAAAAATTTTACATTTCTCTACGAGATAAATTTTGCTCTAAATCTAGTAGACCGAAAATATGAACATGAAAAATATACATAATACTAAAACCATTTCGATTTGAGTTCGAATTTTCTCGAATGCGCAATGCCACCCCAGGTCGGACTCGATTATCCTGAGTATTGATTTTTTTTACTCCGGATAATCGAATTCTCGCGTAACTTTTGAAAAGGTCCAATGTAACATTTTCGTTAACTCGAGAAAAACGAAGTTGAAGATCCGAACATTATTCCGCGAATTGTCTTAAAAGTTATCGATCTTTATCGCTCCTCTCACCACTAGCGATCAAGAATAGCTCTCCAAGCTATGTTACATTGGACGTTTTGACTGCCCGCGTTTGCACATTGGACATATTACGTTGCACGATAAGAATTTGAAACTAACTACTAAACAACAATCCAAAAATCAGCATTTCGTTCAAAAGACAGATTATTATTGTTATCACCCGTTGAATTGAACTGAAATCGATAACAACTACTGTAAGAAACAAAAACTCAAAACGACCGAAGTACGACTTCGTGTTGTTTTGACTGCTTTGTTACTTCGGACGTTTCGGGCATCGGAGGAAAGTGGCGTCCGAAGTAACAGCCGGGTGCTTAAAATCCGAATCTGTACATTGGATATTTTTTGTATCGGCGATAAAAAGATGAAGAAGATAGATACGTGAACGATTGTTTTTGTAATGCATTCAATGATTGAAGACTAATAGCGTACATCCATTAACTCGATTTGTTTACATTTGTTACATAGGACCTTTTCAATAGTTACGCGAGAATTCTCCGAATAATCCAATCATAAAAAAGAAATTCTCTCGGTAAAGTAAAATAATTACGATTTACACTTATTTATTAAACGTTTCTATCTAGCTTGACCCGAGTGTATGTTTGTTACTTTGTCTGAGTGCTGTACCACAATAATAGAAATTAAATCTCGCGTAACTTTTGAAAAGGTCCTATGTAACAAATGTAAACAAATCGAGTTAATGGATGCACGCTATTAGTTTTCAATCATTGAATGTATTACAAAAACAATCGTTCACGTATCTATCTTCTTCATCTTTTTGTCGCCGATACAAAAAATATCCAATGTACAGATTCGAATTTTAAGCACCCGGCTGTTACTTCGGACGCCACTTTCCTCCGACGGCCGAAACGTCCAAAGTAACAAAGCAGTCAAAACAACACGAAGTCGTACTTCGGTCGTTTTGAAATTTGTTTCTTACAGGTGTTGTTATCGATTTCAGTGCAATTCAACGAGTGATAACAATAATAATCAGTCTTTAGAGCGAAATGCTGATATTTGGATTGTTGTTTATTAGTTAGTTTCAAATTTTTATAGTGCAACGTAATATGTCCAATGTGCAAACGCCAGCAGTCAAAACGTCCAATGTAACATTTTTCGCTCCGAGGCTTCAACCTTAATCTCAAATCACGGAACAATAGTTACGATTGGTTTTACGGAGTTATTTTTGACAGCTAGTGGTGAAAACAGTGATAAAAATTGATAGCTTTTAAGACAATTCGCGAAATAATGTTCGGGTCTTCAACTACGTTTTTCTCGAGTTGGCGAAAATGTTACATTGGACCTTTTCAAGCACTCCTAAATCATGTCTGATGGTGCTGAAACTTCGAACAGATAATTTTTCAAGCCAATAAACAAAATGTACATGGACAGTTTTTGAAATTTGACATGACCATTTTCGCTGCCACCCTAGTGTTCTACCAGTCGGGCACTTTCATTTGATGCTCATATTGATGGAGGTTTGAAAAAAAAATGGTGCTATTTTGTGTTAGCGGCCATTTTGGATTTGCATTTTTCATAAATAACTAGTCAAGCCTTTTCATTTGATACCCATATTGATGGGGTTGTGAAAATAATGTATATGGCGCCATCTTGTGGAGGCGGCCATTTTGGATTTGCATTTTTCATAAATAACTGTGTTCTACTATTCAAGCCCTTTCATTTGATACTCATATTGATGGGGTTGTGAAAATAATGTATATAGTGCCATCTTGTGGTGGCGGCCATTTTGGATTTGCATTTTGACGTAGGAATACGTCTTTGATTTCTATATAGGGGGGTCACTCTACGAAAAATGTAACGTTTATTAGGAGTTTTCAAATGCATATTACGCAGAATCGTTCTTACGATATATGTTTTAATATATACCATTAGATGGCAAATTTATCCAGCATTTTTTCTCCTGAGACATTAAGAGTGGAAATAATAAAACAAGCGAGCAATTTAACAAATAAAAGAGGTATGTTTTGCGAGCGGATGCGAAGATGTATTCTTTCTTCCAACTTCGTTCCCATGAATGTTGTATGTAACACAAATTGGGTGCAATAATTCGTTCTATCTGACAAATTAACAAGATGTTAAAGTAATCAGATGCAAGATTTCATCAAAGCAACGAGTGAAACTTTTACCCATACAGTATTCGTTCATTTATTAGGAGGAGGCAGCGATTATCATGCGAAGACTTATTGAGATCGGCATTACATCGCATTACAAAAATTGAACAAAATGAAATATACGACTTGATTGTGATTGTTTGCAAACGAAAATTATTTCACCTAAAAAGCTACTGCTCCCGATGCCTAAAAATGAGAATAAGACAATGGAAAAAAATCACAATACCACAGCTGTCCATTAAAAATAAAGCAACATCATGATTGTTCATTTCATTCATGTTCATTTTACCTCAAAATATCACAAAATCGTATGTATTTTCAACTTGTTTTTTCGTTTCTTCCCCATAAATTTCATATTCAATGTAATCAATGACGATATATTTTTTTTGTTTACCGATTTACATATACTTCATCTACCATTCCACCCTGTTATGTGTCCCACTGATATTCATTAATCATTTTCAATTGGACAGTTGAACTTCCTGCCAGAAGTTAATTGTCTTTATTTGTTCGTTACAAACCGTTTGAAGGTTATGAGTACATACAACAAACGACCCTTTTCAGGCCTACTATTTAGAGTTTCAAAAGAGTTGAACTAACAGATTTCTGAACGATTGAAAGAATTACATTTAAAATAATCAAATGTTCTAAACAATCACAGTCCTACGTCAAACTTCCGTCCATGCCCCTAGGCTCAGACCTTTCTACTTTTTCATTAATAACTGTGTTCTACTAGTCAAACCCTTTTATTTGATACCCATATTGGTTGGGTTCTGAGGAATCCACCATTTTGTAGTGGCCGCCATCTTGGATTTACGTTTTTCATAAATAACTGTGTTCTGCTAGTCAATTCCTTTTATTTGATACCCATATTGAATTTCCTATCTAAAAATAAGAGAAATCAAAAATAAAATACTCCGGATAATCGAGTCTAAAATTCCGGATAATCGAATCCCGGATAATCGAGTACGACCTGTATTCAAATACTCCTAGGTTTTTTTTAACGTGGTTTTTTTGCGCGGTTTTTTTACGAGGTTTTTTTACGCGGGTTTTTCAACTAACGCGGTTTTTTCTACGCGGATTTTCCAATTAACGCGGTATTTTACGCGGATTTTCCAACGAACGCGGTTTTTTTACCGCGTAAAAAAAGACCAGTGCAATATCACATCTCCCCTTAGCTCATATTTTCTCTTATGTTCCTTCAGAGCGTATTACGGTAATTAGTGCTTGTAACGGAGCTTAGCGCTTATGAAGGAAATTAGTGCCGCACCTTATCACGATTCTTACGTGGATTTTAGGTGTTAGGTAACGGGTAGCTCAGCGGGCTGTACAACGGGGCGGTGTTTTTACGGGCAGCGATTCGTGAATGGATTTCCCTGTCTACTTAGCTCTGGACGGTCCAACTGTGATACTGCACGTGCATCGACAGTAGAGTGTACAAATCACAAGGGAATCTTCTAGCTTGGTTGGTAAATGACTGGACTAAGCGTACCATCGGTACTTCGCGTACCTGCAGGCATAAAATAGACCTCATTCGTGGTCCTTAGCTTCCTGTCCAGTAACTCCTATCCCTACCTCCCCGTGGTGCCGGCTGGGGTACGAGTAACCATAGTGAAGATCGGGTAACCAACCCCGGTGGGATCTTGGTCGTATGCTGACAGGGAAGGGGGCCTATCCGAGCGTCTGTTCACCATGGAAGTGCGGCTCAAAACAGCGTCTGATCCCCATGTTAGGGGCGGCTGATCACTGTCTTCGTGCCAGCGGGGACTCTAAAAAGAGCTGTGCACGACGGTCCTCCGGCGAGACAGGGGGTTGGTGCAGGCCCTGCAAGCCATCCGTAAAAATAAAACGCACAGGAAAATTCACAAAGAAATTCTAGACAAGACAATCGGACTAGACCCACGCAAAGAACACGGACTAGAGATTGGAAACTCGGAACATGGAACTGCAAGTCTCTCAATTTTCTTGCGAGTACCCGAATTCTTTCGGAAATATTGAGAGCCCGCAATTTCAACATCGTAGCGCTGCAGGAGGTGTGCTGGAAAGGTTCGATGGTGCGATCGTTCCATGGTGGATATACCATCTATCAGAGCTGCGGCAACACACACGAGCTGGGTACAGCTTTCATCGTGATGGGGGAGATGCAAAAACGGGTGATTGGTTGGTGGCCGATCAATGAGAGAATGTGCAGATTGAGGATGAGAGGCCACTTCTTCAATATCAGCATTATCAACGTCTACAGCCCCCATCTAGCTAGCACCGAAGACGATAAAGAAGAATTATACGCGCAGCTAGAGCGTGAATACGATCGCTGCCCAAAACACGACATCAAAATCGTCATCGGTGATTTGAACGCTCAGGTCGGCCAGGAGGAGGAATTCAGACCGGTAATTGGTAGGTTCAGCGCCCATCAGCGAACCAACGAAAACGGCCTAACACTTATCGACTTCGCTGCCTCCAAGAACATGGCCATACGTAGCACCTTCTTCCAGCACAGCCTCCAATACCGTTACACCTGGAGATCACCACAGCAAACAGAAACACAAATTGACCACGTTTTGATCGACGGTCGGCACTTCTCGGATATCATTGACGTCAGAACCTATCGTGGCGCTAACATCGATTCAGACCATGGTGATGGTGATGGTCAAACTGCGTTCTAAACTGTCAGTCGTCAATAACATAAGACACCAGCGCTCACCACGGTACCACCTACGACGACTACAGGAGCCGAACGTTGCTGCAACATATTCGCAGCGTCTTGAAGCTGCGTTACTGGGGGTAGACGAACTGGATGCTGTTCCCCTCGATGAATGCTGGAACTCCTTAAAATCAGCAATTAGCAGCACAGCAGAGACCGTCATCGGGTATGAACAACGAGGACAACGGAACGAATGGTTTGACGACGAGTGCCGAGCGCTCCTGAACGAGAAGGATGCAGCACGCACAGCCATGCTGCAACGAGCGACTCGACAAAACGTGGAACGATACAGACTGAAACGAAGACAGCAAACACATCTCTTTCGGGAAAAAAGCGCCGCCTGGAAGAGAAAGAGTGTGAGGAGATGGAGCTGCTTTATCGTTCTCGAGAATCGCGGAAGTTCTTCAAGAAACTAAACGCCTCGCACAAAGGCTTTGTGCCGCGGGCCGAAATGTGCAGAAACAAGGAAGGAGGCATCTTGACGAACGAACGCGAGGTGATCGAAAGGTGGAGGCAGCACTACGATGAACACCTGAACAGCGCGCAGACAGGAGACCTAGACGGCGTTGAGGAGGACTACACCGGTGCAATGAACAACGACGACGTACCACCCCCGATGATGGGTGAAGTTAAGGAGGCCATTAATCAGCTCAAGAACCACAGAGCAGCTGGTAAGGATAGCCTCGTGGCGGAGCTCTTCAAGGGAGGGCCGAGAAAACTTGTAGAGTGTATGCACCGGTTGATAGTCAGGATCTGGGACACAGAAAAGCTACCGGAGGAGTGGATGGATGGGGTAATCTGCCCCATCTATAAAAAAGGCGACAAGTTGGATTGTGGGAACTATCGTGCCATCACAATCCTGAATGGTGCCTACAAAATTTTGTCTCAGATCCTCTTCCGCCGCCTATCGCCAATAGTAAGTAGATTTGTGGGAAGTTATCAGGCCGGATTCATGCCCGGTTGCTCGACGACGGACCAGATTTTTACACTGCGGCAGATCCTCCAAAAGTGCCGCGAGTATCAGGTCCCTACACACCACATCTTCGTCGACTTCAAGGCCGCATATGATACAATCGACCGACGACAGCTATGGAGGATCATGGACGAACACGGCTTTCCCCGAAAGCTGACAAGACTGATTCAGGCAACGATGAACGGTGTGCGGTGCAGTGTGCGGATCTCAGGTGAGCTGTCGGAATCATTTGAGACTCACAGGGGACTTCGACAAGGCGATGGAATCTCCTGTCTGCTCTTCAACGTGGCGCTGGAAGGTGTTATGCGGAGAGCGGGCTTCAACATGCGGGGCACGATTTTCAACAAGTCTAGTCAGTTTATCTGCTTTGCCGACGACGTGGAAATAATCGGAAGAACACATGCGACGGTAGCCGACTTGTATACCCGACTGAAACACGAAGCAGGGCTGATTGGGCTTGGGATCAATGCGTCTAAGACTAAATACATGCTAGCAGGAGGGACTGATCGCAACAGAGTTCTTCTTGGTAGTAGTGTTGTGATCGACGGCGACGAGCTCGAGGTGGTAGAAGAATTTGTCTACCTTGGCTCGTTGATAACAACTGACAACAACAACAGCCGTGAAATTCGAAGACGCATTGTCAATGGAAGTCGAGCCTACTATGGGCTCCGCAAATCCTTGAGGTCCAACAAACTCCGACCCCGTACGAAGTGTACCATGTACAAATCCCTAATTCGACCGGTTGTTCTCTATGGGCACGAAGCATGGACGATGCTTGAAGAGGACTCACAAGCGCTTGGAGTTTTCGAACGCCGAGTGCTTAGAACAATATACGGTGGTGTACAGGAAAGCGGAGTATGGAGAAGGACCACGAACTGGCGCAACTCTACGGCGAACACAGTATTCAGGAAGTCGCCAAAGCTGGACGAGTGCGATGGGCAGGGCATGTTGCAAGATTGCCGGACAGCAGCCCTGCAAAGATGGTGTTCTCATCGAATCCGGTAGGAACAAGAAGGAGAGGAGCCCAGCGAGCGAGGTGGTTGGACCAGGTGGAGCAGGACTTGGCAAGAATCGGTGCAGCCGGGAGTTGGAGAACTGCAGCCATGGATCGGGATTATTGGCGAAAAATTCTGAAGAAGATCTAATCTCTCAATGGGATGTATTATCATTATAAATAAAATAAAATCTTCTAGCAACAGCAGATGTCCTCATTCGTGAGGAAAACCTTCCTGCAACGAAATTTCAGGAAAAAACTACGGGTTTTCGGAAGCGAGTAACACTCAACTTTTTACTTCCGTTCTACATAAGGATAGTCCCATTTGATATCTATCATTAGGTGACATGGTTTTTTTACGTGGATTTTCTAATTAACGTGTTTTTTACGCGGATTTTCGAATTAACGCGGTTTTTTTACGCGGATTTCCCAATTTAACGCGGGTTTTTTACGGGTTTTTTTTAAGAGTTACGCATCCCCCGCGTAAAAAAACCTTGCTGTATTACGTAATGCCCACAAAAGGGAGGAGGAGATGGCTTGTGGAAACTGGTTTAGAAATAAACACAACTAAATCTAAACATTTTTATACAAATGACAATTTGTTACATGTTATGTAAGGAAAAGGGAATCTAAAATAGTAAAAAAATGAGTTACGTAATATTTGAGCGACTCTCAGTTGCAAAATTAACAAAGGTTACTTGTATCATGTCTGTGTATTCATAAATTATGTAGAACATACTGAAGAACGAAGTATGAATTATTCATATTTTTTTTTAAATTTATCATCATTCATTCATTATTATCGACATTCGTCATATCGATTATTCAATTATCGACAAATAACGTCCGGCTGTTTGAAAAATAGTCGATTCTCACTGGTTTCAACTTACCCCAGGGTTAGAAAAAACATGGGGTGAGTTTAAATGCTCAGAGTTATACGGAAAAAGATTTTTCAGTTTAGTTTTCAAAACCAATACACTTGATTATCCCTAT
Source organism: Toxorhynchites rutilus septentrionalis (assembly GCF_029784135.1). Lineage (NCBI taxonomy): Eukaryota > Metazoa > Arthropoda > Insecta > Diptera > Culicidae > Toxorhynchites > Toxorhynchites rutilus. The sequence continues at coordinate 130,550,988 of NC_073745.1, forward strand.
TTGATTACCTGACGTGCGATTCTGACGATATTTTTGAAAAAATCCGTGTTTTTGGGTCGATTCAGTCAACGCTTTGATTTCTATGCGTTTCAATGCGTCAATGTTTGTTTTGATTTCACGGAATAAGGAAGACTAAACAATGGCGCGGATTGCGTTAATGTATTCCGATATTCTGGTGATGGCTGTCACAAGGTGGGTTGAAAGATAATGTTTACTTTATATATTTTTATCGCGTCAATCCATCATTCCTAGTAAAAGTTATAATTTCCTTTTTAACTTACCCCGAATTTCAACTTGCCTTGGTGTTCCTTATAAAGTTTCAGATTGAAAAAAAAAATCTTATTAACATTAAACTCAATATAAATTGTCCACCTGATATTCATCGCGTGCTCATGTGGTCAATTCAAGTTGAATGACACCTTTACCAAAGTCAGGCCATTCTGATATTAAACTTCAGCGATCAATTTCCAGTGAATCACAAACCACGGTGGCCCTCCTCCAATCTGTTCCAACTCCAGCAGGTATGACATTTCCTGTTCGCAACCGATGCAATCGTTTCCCCCTAATTATAACATTAAAAAGCCGTTGGGGGAATTTATACGGCTCAACCATGGACGACGCCACAAAGCGGAGCGGTTGATAACCGCATCGTGAGCGAATTAACGCATGCATATGGGTTTCAATTTACGAGGCAGCTCTAAATTAAACCAAGCTCTCTTCCAATCTCTCTTTTATGTAATAATATCATAAAAGAGCCGGAATAAATATCAAATAAATTCGGACTAAAATACACACTTCAAACGGCTGTTACCCGACCGAAAGAGCTCGAACCGGAGCGGATTTCGGCCAAACTCTGGCCGACTCTTTCACGGCTTAATGCACTTCGGGGGATCGCTTTACGCTCCCTGCTTACTTTCCACGCCGCCGCCGTGTGTTTTGCTACGAAACGTGCACTATCTGACGAATGGTGATTGAAAATAGCGCTAAAAGAATGCACGCAAATGGCCATAAAAATATAAAATGGGTATAATAAACATCATTTCAGTGCTCTCTCTCCTCATCTCTCTAGTGTGGTCAAAACGGACGGACAGATATATGCATGCGTTTCCGAGAAAAGCGATGGACGCGTGCTTCCTACTCGACCTCGGACTTCTAACGCCTAACGCCTGCCATCCGTCGTCATTTGAGTCTGGAATGCTTTTCCGTCTCATCCGCGCGACGCTATCGAACAAGACAAACGCGAAAAAAAAAACACAACACAACACTAAAATTCGAGCACTTCGGACCAATGGTGGTATTTTTATATGGATATGGAGGAGAAAAGAGAAAGAAAAAAACATATGTAAAATGGGGTTAATTATAATTAAGATAAAATTCACATAAAATCAATTAATGGTAAGTGTTTCTTGCTTAATCAACGATTCCTCTGGCCGTTCGTTGGGCAGTCGGTGAGCTGATGTTCGTTTTTCAAACACCACAAAGCTATAACCTTGCGTGAGTCTCTTAGCCCGCTAAGAAAACAGCTAGCATAGCAGTAGCAGAGTGAGGGGGAGGTCCAGCCAACTGTGCCACCGATTGGCCGACCAGGTGACTATCCACCGAATATGTGCCACAGGGTGGCGATCGATCTTCAACACGTTATCGATGGAAATGAATTTCTGATTTCAGCCCCACCGGCGAGGAAGGAGAGCCTCCTTTCTTGGGTGGGTTGGCCCTCAACATTTTATCTATTGCTTATCTTCGAAACTTTTTGTATGGAGCAGTTTAGCGTTGTTTACCAGCGATAGTTATGATGAAAAGATATTTCCTCGAGAAAGCATATGCATTTATTGTTTTTTTTTCCTGTTTGTATTTTTCTTTAGAGCTTGGTTGTGGAAAAACTGGTTTCGTCTTGGAATTAGAGGTAAGCTTTCACTCAACATTTGCCACATTCAATAACATTAAATAAATTAGTGTTTATCCTTCGATCATTTTATTCGTGTAACTTCGTGTAGTAAAAATAACAGAAAAAAATAAATGATTTTTTTTAATACCCCTACATTAACAAATACTTTTACATTCGGAATACACCACCTACCTGTTTTCTATACAACTGTGGCAACAATCTTCCAACAACTTTTCGAGGCTTGTGTTTTGACGAACAGTGTTGTTTTTTTCATTAATGATGTTATTTTCTCTCGCGCACTGTTTTGTCTGATATTCGAAACAGTCTCAAATTCCGAACACTTCATTTTTAAATGTAAATTTACAAAATTTTTGTGTCAATAATAATTGAATGATGAAAACACAGTGATTCTCTGAGGTATAGGCTTCGTTTTGACATCATTCACAGGTATCGATATAGCCTATAATTTATAATATTAGACATTTGCAGAAAAGTGACAGTCACAACCAATGATAAAATGTTTGCGTTAGCAAATTCCGTAAAAAACAAGCATCGTTAATTTTATAGTTTTTGTAGTTTTTTTTCAACTGTTTTGTTTGCTGTTTTCATGTTAAGTGCTAGAGAATGTATGAACCTACAATAACTGGGTGAAAAAAATTATATTTCATGCAGAAATCTTCATTAAAATTGACATTGAATAGTGTTCGGAATATAAATCAAGTTTCCACGCATGATTCAAATTCCGAACACTTCATTTTCGAATGTAAATTTACTGAACTTCAATGTTATAAATAATTAAATAATCAAAACCCTGAAATTCTTTGGGTTATAGCCATCACTTTAACATCATTTACAGGTATCGATGCAGCCTATAATTTATAATATTGAGCATTTGCAAATAAGTGACAGTCAAAACCAATGATAAAATGTTTTCGCTAGCAAATTCTGTGAAAAATAAGCATCGTTAATTTTTCAGATTTTGTAGTTTTTTCAATTATTTCGTTTGTTGCTTTCACATCAAGTGCATACAATGGTAAGAATCTACAATAAATGGTTGGAAAAAAAATGATATTTTATGTAGAAATGTTCATTAAAATTAGTGTTCGGAATATGAATCAAGTTTCTACGCATGATTAAAAATGCGAACACTTCATTTTTAAATGTGAATTCACTGAACTTTCATGCTATAAATAATTTAATAATCAAAATCCTGACATTCTTTGGGTTCTAGACTTCATTTTAACATAATTTACAGGTATCGATACCGATATAGCGCCCTTGGTTCCGAAACCTGGTAAACTATAAAAAACAAATACAGTCAATAATTACGAAAGCCAAATCCATTTTTTTGCGAGTATAATATTTTTCCCAAGAAACTAGCTAATTGACTTTAATTTGATATATCGATCATATGAATCGGTCCAGTAGTTTTTTTTTCTTTTCTTCTCTTCATGAAATGTTTTCTGATTCAGTAGTTTTGAAGTTATGATTTTTCAAAAAAAAAATTCATTTTTGCTGTTCGGAATATGAGTCAGTGACAAAAATGGTGTTCGGAATTTGAGACAAAAGTGATTAAACATATTTTTGGTTTTGCACCATGAATAGGTATATGTAAATCAGTTTTATTGTAGTAAAACGAATAAGAAGGCTCTATTGTATCCAAAAATCAAATTATTTTCGCGAAAGAGTACCATTTTGAGTAATGAGACACTGTTTAATGGCCATCAAAGCTTATGTGTTCGGAATTTGAGACAAAATGGTCGTTTCTATTCAACCAAAACGATATAGTGGTTCTTAGATTTTCGTGAAAGGGGTAGGATTGTTCTTTATCGCAAAATATTAGACCCGTATTTTTTATTTTTTCATTAGGGTTTCCACTTTCATTTTGGGGGTGGTCCGAATTTTTTTTCCACTTTTTCCCAAAAATGACTTTTTTTTTAAATTTCATTATTTTTGAACTATTGAACCGATTCTGATGATCGATATATCAAATTAAAGCCAATTACTTTTTTTTGGAAAAAAAATTACCCTTGCCAAAATTTTGGAATTTGTATTTGAATTTGTATTGATTGGTACTGGTTTAATTTCTATTTAAATATATTCGTTTGTGATTTTTTTTCAGAGAACTGCGCGAGGTGCGTTTAAAAAAAATATATTTTGTTCTTTTTTTAAAATATTTTGTTATTATCTTTAAATCTATAATTGTATTGTTTTCATGTGTTTGTGAAAAGTGCCTCCAAATCTTATCACCAGAGCTATGGAAAATGTTGTATAAGGTATCAAATTAGAAAAAAATAAGTTATTTCTTTGAATCACTATATGGTTTACTATAAGAGCTGTAGTCATACATAGTTTTTCTTTTTTTCACACCATACTTAATAGGCTTGGAATTGCAAATTCGAGAAAATACTCAATTATGGTGTAACACGACAAATTATAAAAAAAATTTATAGAAAATAAAATTTTTAAAATTAAAGTATTTTTCTGGCATTTTGAAAATTTTATAATGCACCGAGTATTGAAAGTGCTATTTTAATGTTATTCTTGAATACAGCTATAAAAACTGTTTCGATGATTGAATTTTTCGTTGGAAAAAGTATATTGACTCAAAAGGGGCATGTTTTGAAGGCGATAATATAAATTTAGATTATAAATAAACTATTTTCTTCAAAAATACAAATTCCCACGGTATGAATTTGATAGAATGTATTACATATTTAGTGAACAAAGAATTGTGAAATCAAAACTCGAAGCATATTTCTAATTGTGATAATAGAGCGATTAAAATAGTGTGACAGTAAACATCTAAAATATTGTCTTACCAAATGTCATATAATACCACGGACACGGACGAATGTAATGAAATTTGTAAAAACAAATACTTAATTGATTTCCACAAACTGACCAAAAATAAAATGAAATCGATGATTGATAAAATCTTGGATTTGAATTCATTAAACCAAACATATCAACATCTGATTTATTTATAGAAGTATTCAATCTTTATATATAAAAATGGATTTCTGTCTGTCTGTCTGATATTCTTATGGACTCTGAAACTACTGAACCGATCGACATAAAAATTGGTATGTAGGGATTGTTGGGTTCGGGGAAGGTTCTTATGATAGTTCGAGACCCCTCCCCCTCTCTAACTCGAGAACTAATCAAGCAAATGGAGCCAAAGTTGGGATGTGAGTGTTTTTGGGTACGAGAAATGTTTCTATGATGGTATGATACCGCTTCCTTCTCTGGAAAGGAGAAGGGGTCCCACAAAAACAATGGACATATTTCAACCAAAAATATTCCAACAAAACATGACAATTGAAAATTTTAGGAAAACTCTGAAATAAAATGGGAAAATAAAAGACGGGTGGGTAATGTCGGGGACATAACCGGATTGACGTAGGACTTTACAAAGGGGACAGCTTTTGTTAAATATATATTTTAAATATATTGTTTTATTTTCTTCTCCTACGTGAATACCTACCTATCTACCTGAAAAATGGATTAGTTTACTGTTTACTCTTAATGAATATGGTGATGGTTCTGAAAAGAACCTTTGGTGTTGTGTTTTTGTTATCACTCGATATTCCCATCTTGTTCGGTTAAACCTTCCTGTTTAGCTATTACGTTTGCCACTCGCCACAGCTTTCACAGTTGGAAAATTTCTTCCTATCCAGCTTGTGACATATTTTACAGTAAATTACATTTAATGCGACGTGCCGGAGAAACACTTTGCCACTCACTGAAACTAATTGTTGTCTTGATGAGCGCCGAACCGAAGCTGCTCTGTTCTTGATGCGGGTTTTCTGATTGTCGTGAGCAGCTTTGCAAGCCAACTCGAGCACTCCGACGGCCGAAACTTCATAATCGCTTTTAGGTATACTGGTGCTCCGAGACCACTCCGTTCGGCTTAGTTACCCTTGCGGAGCAATCAGTGAATGCGACCAACAGGGAACTGGAGACCTGCACGGCTCGAGTGAGACTTTGCCTTTCCCTTAACTTGTCCTCCTTTGTTACGCCCACGATGCCGATGCCGTACAACCACACGGGTTTACGGTTTGAAAGAAAATAAGATATTTTTTTGGGGTCCGCGTGTTTTATACTCTAGCGGTACACACTCACAGGATAGAGACAAATCGGCAGACTCAGCCAGAGGGGCGAGTCCAACGAGACGAACGAATGAGCGTTAAAAGGGAGCGATGGCAAAAAAATACATTTATTACGATTTGTTCGCTCGTTGGATTCACATGCAGGCTAAAAAGGGTCCTTTTCAGGATCACAAAATTATCAATATTAGAGTTTATTGTTTTGTTATCACTCGATATCCCCATATTATTCGGCTAAACCTTTCTGTTTAGCGATTGCATTTGCCACTCGCCACAGCTTTCACAGTTGGAAAATTTCTTCCCATCCAGCTTGTGACATATTGTACAGTAAATTACATTCAATGGCACGTCGCATTACCACCACTCAGTGTCGGATTGGAGGTAATTTTAACCTGTAATTGAACATTTGCGATGACAGTGGTACAGTGTCGACTTTCAATGTCGGGTCATAATTTGGACCCCGAACTCTATGTTTACAAAAATGTCCAACTATATATGTCGCATTACAGGTCCGTCCAATTAGCTAAATGTCGAGATAAGTGTAAATTACTGTACTTTCAATCTAGCAGCAATTTAAGAATTGGTGAAAATCAATAAGCTCAGAACAACTGCCAAATTCACATACTCATCAGATCCTGGCAAACAAATTATGAAAAAATCAATTTGTGTTTTATTATTATTTTGGATAATGTTTTAGAAAGCATTGAACTGTATTTCCTAAACTCTTTTTTGGAAGGTTTAATGGCCCTGAAAAGCGCCTTGTTTTATGGAATGGTTCCAATTTAGAAAACTTAGTACTCATGGTTTTGAAAAAAACCATTTCGAACGCCCTCGATGCCGCCTTGTTCTGGATTTGCCACCAAAGCAGTTTGTATAAAGAACAAACTTTTTTCTTCTGCTACCTGATGCCGTTTTGCGATTGCGTTTGCCACTCGTCACTCGCTGCAACTGCCTGTTGTCTTGATGTCCACCGAACCGAATGTGTTCTGTTCCGAATGCAGGTTTTCTTATCGTCTCGAGCAGCTTTGCCAGCTTACTCGATCACTTCAGCGGCCTAAACTATATAACGCCGGCTAGGTGGACTGGTGCACTGGTACTAACGCGCTCGGCTTAGCTACCCTTGCGGGGAACTCCAGATCAACACGGTTCGAGCGGGATTTGGCCTTTCCCTTCAGTTTTCCTCCTTTACCATGTCCAGACATGGCTGCTTGGGTTGGTTTGTTGATGTGTTGTGATGCGAACCGATGTGATGTACGGTTTGAATGAGAATGATCGTTACGGAAGGAAGGAAGGAAGGTATTGTATTATAGAGACTTTAAACTTTTGCAGTTCATTCGTCTCTAGCCTTGAGAAAGGCCCTTTGAAAACTCTACTCTATTTTACTCCAGCGCTACCACCTCCGCCCTCTTGCCTTGAGAAAGGGACTCGATCCCTCGCCGTCCAGCCCGTCCAGCAACGATGTTGTCCAGTCGGTGTCCACACAAAGAATGGCTGAAAAAAATTATCGTTACGGCAGCGGAGCGGGGATTTTTAAGCTGACTGGCTGGCTCGAGAATTACGCATGTGTGAGACTGCGACCAATGTTTCGTTCATTTTTTTTTCCTTTCCAATCGTGCTTCATTCTATTTCGCTGCTGCTCTGGTTGCCCGTTTTGGTCGGTACGATTTGAGGAGCACAAAATGGACCAATCAAAAATGAGCACATATTGCATTTGGACAATGCTTGATATTTCACAATTATTCAATTATTTATCTCAAGAAAAATGAAATGTTATTCGTTATGATAGATGCGTAGATATATTTCCTATCAATTGATGCAAAAACCTTTGCGATCTATTGAGAAATGCTCGAGTTATAAGCGTTCCAAATCTTGCATTTTTTCCTACTTGTTCAGTGCCTAGATTTCCATTTCACCCCCTATATCTGCCGGTTAGACGTAGTCCTACGTCAAAAAAAAAATCAATTCGCATGTGTTCTACAATTACATATTGACAAGCGTTGTTCGTCCATTTTATGTTTGCGGGAACGAAATTGATCTTCGTTCGAAATTGGAAATGGACTTTAATGTGATGAAACGCACCCCTATATCGTCTTCTATCTATATAAATAAAAATGGATCGCCGAATGTGATGATAAGAGCAAAACTCGAGAAAGGGATTGTCCGATTTAGGGCTCTCTTCGTTCTATCATATTTTCTGTATCAAACATTTATTCCATGTAACGGATAAACATGTTATTTGCAAGTGGATGAAAAATCTTGCACGAGAATTGTGTCTAAAAATAAGCTGATATTATAATGTCGAGTTTTGGTAGAAGTACTGAAAGTTTTGTATTAAAAAATAATTCCAAATGGTAGATCAGAAGATCAATCCATGAACAGTTCTGCGATTGGATCCATGAACGTGCGCTTAGTAAGACAACGTGGATGTGATAACGAAAAATAAATTTTTGGCGGGACGAAGTTTGCCATGTCAGCTGGTTTCGTATAAAAAAATTAAATGCCAAAAAACATTGAATTTTCGATGATAGTTTTATCACAGTAAGATGCACTATGAGTATTTAATATTTTCTTCTCCAAGTTATTGAGAATGTTGCGAAAAATTAAAAGACTACGTTTCTAACCACAGCTCTTATAGTGAACCATACTGTCGTTCGACGCATAGTTGTCCCATGTCACTTTTTGACAATTTTCACTTTTCTTCATGAAACGATGTTTTATGCCTAGTCTTCCGGAAAACATAAAAGTTATAGTTTGTTCTCAGCTTTTATATAAACAACACCAAGCTCAATTATCCCTTGTTGATATTCTATTCATAACTGTCCCACCATATATTTAATGTAGATCTATATCAAATAAATCGGTTCCAGTACAAGAATTCTATGTCACAATTCCAACAGGACTAATATACTCATTTCTGGTTTGGAAGAACGAACTAATTCTCAAACTAATAAAAAAAAGTTTTACAGAACACGTGTACATCTTGTTAGCTAATGTCTAATAACAAACAGATTTATATTCTGCCCCTTCTTCATAAAATACATATGCATATTCCTTCGGAAAACCCAAAAAATGTATTGTTTCTTCCCAGTATTTCAATGAACAACTTCAAGTTCAATTGTCCCATGTTGATATTCTAGGCATAACAGTCCTACCATGAATTTTTAAAATTGATTGATTCAAATGAAGGGGTTCTTGCTAAATCTTGCTGTATTGCTAAATCGAAATGCTTGAAGCTTCTGATAGACTAATATGCTACAAAACGTTGCGTTTTTCTCAGTTGCTGATTTTGGAACATGGAACAACTATGCGCAGAACGGCAGCATATAGGAGTTCAGAAAAATTATCTAATTTTCTAATTTGCGACAATACTTTCTATAACGCAGGTTATAAGGTTGGGGGCTCTTTTTACGAATACAATGCAATAATAGATTTTGGGAAAATGAAAAAAAAAAATTAGAAAATCACAAAAAATAGAAATAAAAAGAATTATTAAAAATTTATTAGATATTTTCGTACCGTGCAGTTCTCGAGATATTCTGAAAAAAGGATCACCAATGTAAAGAAACACATACACAAACAAAGAAACATACATGTTTAAATATAAATTTAATTTCTAATCAGTCTCAAAATTCTAAAAAAAATCAAAATTTAGAAATATAATTTATTTTGTACCGCACAACACTGTTGAAATTCCCAAAATAAAAGCACACCTATATAAAAAGGCATAGAATCACATTCAAATACGAGTTAGATTAGTACTGAATTCCCCCAAAAACATTTTTCAAATTTTTTTCTCCATAATATTTCTCGATGTACCATAGTAAAATGCACTTTCAATTTTTTTTTCCAAATTTTCATCTCGAAGCTATCGAGAATGGCGTGCAAAAAAATTAAATGTATGTTTTTTACCATAGATGCTATTGTGAACCGCACAGGTGTTCAAAAAAAAAAAGGAAAAATTTCTTATTTGGTATCTTACACTATATTTTTCATAGAGTGGGTGATTTGGTTTGGGGGCACTTTTTACTTAGGCGAATTTTCACAAACTTTTTTCGTCAATAAATCAGAACGAAGCGCGAGATCACTTGCGAAAGATCGGAAAAAGGTAAAACTTCCCAAGCTTTTGCTGCGAAACAATACAAATTCGCGTTGTTTTGACAGTAGCCTCTGCCCACATCAGAAAGAGAAAGAGATACAAAATTTCGGCAGCTTCACATCGATGGAACGATGTAAGCAATATACAAGCTTGCTGCATGATAATAAAAAATTCTACGAATATCTTTTCTAACTCTACTGGATTTTATAATATTGAATTGTATCGAGTCCGAGATATACAATAGAACCTCGATTATCCGCGGAATAGTCTGGCAAGACCACCGCGTATTACAAAAAAAACGCGGATAACGCAATAAAGGACTAAAAATGAGGTGCAAACACGAACGAAAAGATATTTTAGCATGAAAACTTTGTTTCATCAATACAGAAATCATTAAACTATCCATCTATTAGATCGTATACCCCAATACACAATGATCCAGGAGATGCATTTAAGTGGAAATTAGCACTTAGAGCTCGACAGTTATTCTGTAGACAAAAACTGCCTTAGACAAAGTTGTTATTTATGATAGAGCACTCATTTTTATGTTATCAAAAATAGGGTGATCGAAATTGTCCATGAAATAAAAAATCTAACTTTCTTATCTTTATAGATAGGGGTAAACATAGTTCAACAATATTATAGTCCCAGTTATTTGAGATATCTTTGTAGAACAAAGTTTTTTTCTATCTCTTGAAATAACTGATATAGCGCCATTTTTCTATATTGAGTTAGGGTCACCATGAAAAAACAATTTTTTGCTCTATCTTTTATATTCTAAATTCTACATACAAACTGTCCTCGAAAGAATTTTAGAACTTACTAATACAAACATTTTGCGATGCAGAACTTGTCAATATCTCAACTTCACTAAAAGTTATTGATATTTCTTCCCAAAAAATACGCTCTCTTCAATTGTTTTACATTCTCTCTGGGGCAAACATAAACTAAGTTTATTGGCTTCATTTGAAAAAACATAGTTCAATATACATGATGTGTGATTTTCAAAACTATGTTATTTTTCGTGTTTGAGTGGTTTAAAATTCAAGTCGATAAATTTTGGATAAAAAACCATTTATAACTTTTAGTAGGATTGAGATATTGACATCGCAAAATGTTGGTCTTGACAAGCTCTAAAAGTCGTACGAAGACAGTTTTGATGTTGAATTTGAAATATAAAAGTTAGAGCAAAAAAAAACGCTTTTTCATGGTCACTTTAATGCAACCTAGGAAAAAAAGCGATTATATTAAAAGATAGAAAAAAAAACTTTGTTCTACAAAGTTGTATAAAATAATTGAGGCCATAACATGGTCGAATTATGTTTATCCCTATCTATGAAGATAAGAAAGTTAGATTTTTTATTTCATCGAAAATTTTTGGTCACCCTATTTTTGATAACATGAAAATGAGCGCTCTATCATATGTAGCAACTTTGTCGAAGACAGTTTTTGTTTAAAGAATAAATATCTCCCACAAAGTTCTTTCTTAACTAAATTTCATTAGGGTAATCATGAAAAAAAAACGGTTTTTTACTCTAACTTTTATATTTAAAATTCTACATCGAAATTGTCTTCGTATGACCTTTAGAGATTATCAATACCAACATTTTGCGATGCAGAATTTGTCAATATTTTAATCCTGCTCAATGTTATTGATGGGTTTTTACCCAAAAACTCATGATTTCAATTTTAATTTATTTAAATACTGAAAATAACATATCTTTGAAAATCACATATTATATAGAGTGAAATTTGTTCTTTCAAATTCCGTAAACAAAAATTTTTAATGTTTGCCCCAGAAAGAATGGCAAGCAATTGAAAAGAGCGTATTTTTTAGAAGAAATATCGATAACTTTGAGTGAAGTTGAGATACTGACAAGTTCTGCACCGAAAAATGTTTGTATTAGTAAGTTCTAAAAGTCTTTCGAAGATAGTTTGTATGTAGAATTTGAGATATGAAAGATAGAGCAAAAAACAGTGTTTTTTCATGGTGACCCTAACGCAACCTAGAAAAAATCGCTAAATCGGTTATTTCGTGAGATAGAAAAAAACTTTGTTCAACAAACATATCTCAAATAACTGGGACTACAACATTTTCGAACTATGTTTACCTCTATCTATAAAGATAAGAAAGTTAGATTTTTTATTTCATCGACAATTTTGGTCACCCTATTTTGATAACATGAAAATGAGTGCTCTATCATATGTAACAACTTTGTCTAAGGCAGTTTTTGTCTAGAGAATAACTGTCCAGCTCTAAATGCTAATTTCCACCTAAGCATCTCCTGGACCATTGTGCAATGGAAAGATAATGTAAAAGTCATGACCAAAACAAAAACGCATGGGCCTACTACTCACTGAAAAAATCTAGGAAGGCCTATAGATTTACTATGAAACTCGCTGTCGCGAATAATATGCACCGCGGATCATCAGCTCGCGAATAATCGGGGTTCCACTGTACTTGAACTCACATTTTTAAGTAACATGAATTCGTTTCACCGATTCGCGTAAAACTTGTTTTCGTTGTAAGGATGATAGATTGACATATTCGCATGATATCTTAATTCGATGTGAATGACTTTAGTGAAAACATTTCGCAAGAACCATATTCGCACTTGAAAAATTAGCTCATTTTAAAACAAGCTTAAACCTCCAAATTGTATGATAAATGGCATATGGTTAAACGTATTTATAAATCAAGATATCTTCATGACTAAATGAAAAAAAAACAAAGTTTATTAGTAAGAAGGAAGATAAAACTGCACTGTAATAAATTTAATATTTAAAATTGAATTGAAAAAAAAATCTGTAAATTTTCTATCTTTGTTGAAAATCTGTGGTTCTGTACATTCTTCTTGGGTGGCACTAACGTTCCCAGTGGAACTCTCGCCTTCTCAACGTAAGTATTACTTGCGTCATTTTTATAATAATTTTCATAATTTATAATTTTTATAATTTCTATGCCGGATAAAACGCCTTGAATGTATTCTGGGGTGGCAAGTTCTAGGATACGCGTGACCACAGTGCAAGCCGGAAGAAATTTCTTTAACGAAAAATCCCCCGGCCAGAAGGGGAATCGAACCCGAACCCCCGGCATGATAATAAATGACGCTAATCACTCGACCACGGGACCGATTCTGTACATACAGATTCTGTATCTAGAATTTGGTGAAAAATTTGTAAAATACAGAATATTCTGTATATGTGGCCTTACATCTTTTTTTGCAATGCCGATTTCCCCTGGCTCATTGATTTTGAAATCTATGTTAGGGAAACACACAGACTCCAGCGATCGTACATCAACCTCTGCACAATAATAACTGAGTGGATTTCCGAGCGAGCATTCGTTTATATGCAGATTTATGTGATTTCAACAGTCTATTTTCAAAGTAACTTTCAAGCTATTGAAACAAGTTTTCGGCACAATAATTAACAATCATAAAACTCGTGGACATTTTGTCTTTCCAAAAATCCCGTAAAAAAGAATCCAGTGTAGTCGCCGTTTTGACATTTTTTTTCGAGTTTAAAAAAAACATTTACTTGCATAGCTACTCCTTATTAAACTATATTTTTAGTCCCAAACATTTAGAAATACATTCTCAAACATTCCGTAAGCATGCCGAAAATTTAACTAAACCTCAATCGAAATAATCAAAAACCCCAGATTTCCTTGCCCTCCAGGTCGGGGTCTTCTCCTAATTACCTTACCTCAACGAACGTTAGACTGAGGACCAAAATTAGAAAAATTCATTTACTTCTTTTCATTTTATTGATTAGATTTGAATATTATTGTTATTATTGTTATTATAAACACGTAGTTGCTTGGAATCGGAAAAAAAACTAATTGAGAATCAAACAAAGCATTCCGGATATGCATTAGCGTTAGCAAAAAACATAGTGATACAATAATAAATAGTTCCAGACCAGATGTATAGATAATCCACATTAAACCCTTGTAATCAAATTCCCCAATTTATATACTTATCTATTTCGTACAGAAATTGTGTTTTTTTCTTTCATATTTCTTTCATATATATACAAATTCTCCAATAAAACCCAAAGTAATAACTTTCTCGATCCCTCGGAGCGCAAAAATCATCGATACAGTATGCCCAAGCTGCTACAGAGCCTAACGAAGCTGAATTCCAAATTACATCCTTATTTTTCATTGTTTTATTTCCATATATCTCGGGGGTACAATTTCGCGTCCACCAATGAATGGCTGCGGTCCGGCATTGCTATGGCGACTAAAGTGTTACCTAAATCCCGGTGCTCGATCGATGTCTAATGATCTCCCTCAAAACTTACGTTGTTGGTCTCACCGTTATGTCGGCTATGGCTATGATTCGATTTGGTTTCAATGCTATGCAATTGCGCTGTTGAGCTCGTGTAACTTCCTTCAACGCCTACAACCCCCGCAGAGACACGCGCAGCAAGAAAAAAAACTGGAAAGAAATTGAAATAAGAAACGGAAAACAGCAACGATAGCAATCTTAGGGGAATTGTGGGTAAAGCGGACAGTGTCGGTTAGACGGACTGTGCAATAGTAACCTACTGAATGTTATATTTATGAGGATGTTATTCTTAAACTTAAACCATTATAAACATTGACGGCTTGCCAAAAGTACCGTCATCCGGGGCAAATTGATCACCGGGGTGAAAATGATCGAACGTATTACTAAAAACAAACCCAAATTTTCAGAGGTATTATGCAATTTAATTTTAAACTTTTTTAATCTGATATGTTCAATAATCATCTAAACGTTCTTTTTTTCAATGGATGTCAACGAATTAAATTGAATGAAAATCACATTTTTCTGAATAGCATTTTCGTTTCCATTTTTCACTATGGTAAAAAACATATTTTCAACCTATCAAAACAATATATATATAGACGCTAAACATATTAATTCACTTCTAGTCGATACTAGATGAGTTGAATAAGTAATCAAATACTTGTAATTACTATTCAAACAAGTGAGAAAAAAAACTATTTAACAAAAAAGCACCACGAATGACCAGAACCGAATCCCATCATGCGACATATCGAACGTCGTGGTTTGTCAAAACTAGCTCATTGGTGACCATTTCAAGAGTTTTTGGCCACATTAGGATAACCCGAATGGTCTCCGGATGACCTGCAGATCAGTGTTTAAATCGAGTTATGGAAAGACGTGACGACACCTTTAGGTGGATTAAATCAGGTTTTTGTCACCTCAAACCCTTGAATTATCATTAAAATGGCCGTAGGTGAAGAAATAATTTGATTTTCTATACAATTTTGTGCATATGATACTAGAAAATCCTGGAAAACATAGATTGATCAATTTTGAAATTTTCTGCTAAAAATTTTCCAAATTAGCACTTAAGAATTTTATTGCACAAAACTTATCATAAAGTTTTGTAGGCTCAGTACCAGTACTGATTTTAAAAATAATTGGGTATAAATCGAACAAAAAAAACAAATCGGAAATCTAACAAGGTGGTCAATTTTTATTCGAATGAAAAATTGTGATTTATTGAGAAAAAAAAATATAGGAGGTTGTGTTCAAGACACCACCGCATTGTTGACGTAGAACTCAAGTTGCTTGTTTATAACTGCGGATATTATTTTATAATGTTACGAAAATTTTGAAATAACCAGTTTGGTCGCCCTGAAATGTTTTTTTTTATTGCAGAATCATTTGACGACAATTGTTTGATGATTCATTCTTGTGCTCGCAGAACCATACATGCTCGAGATAAGCGTAGCTGTCATCCTTAGTGGAGAAAGTTTTGCTACTGGCAAGCAAAAACAAATCACATACAAAATTCCAAAATGACATTTACTTTCTTGGGGATTGAATAAACGGAATAAATTCTATCTGTTAATCTCAACAACTTCGAAAACTGCTTCTGCTTATGATCAAGATTAGCGAAAATGCAATCCTAGTTGAAAGCAGTTTTGCGACTGGCACGCGAACCCGAATAAATTATTAACTTATTATAACTTATTGAATAACTTGGTATTCCCCAAAAAATGTTTTGGTGCACAACTTTAACACCTGCTTCACCATAGCGTCAGTTCAATGCATTGATGCAATGTCAAAGGCACCAACGAAGCCTTCATGATGACAGAAAACAAATAAGGTTAACTGCTTAGAAAAAGTCTGAATATTTGACTCAACAGAGATTCATTACTAATACCCTTGCGCAAATATTTCCCTCCCGCTATCACCTCTCCTTGTTTATATTTATCATTACGGCTGCATAATTTGCAACACCAAACAATCGTCAATCATAGCATAAAAAAATTAGGCGATTGTTGCATCGTTACAGCGTCAGCGTAGCGAAGATGCTGTTTGAACATGCGGGTTCCGAAGCACGCACGTACGCAATTATCTCCGTTTTGCGCTCTTCTCAACAGAAGCCCTTTCTGTTGGTATTGCCAGTCTAGATTAGCTTAGCTGTCATCCTCCGTGGAGAGTATTCCTACCGTCATGCGAATCCAAATCACTACCAAAATTGCAGAACATTTATTTTCTTGATGAGCTGACGATGTTTGATGACTCCCCACACAAGCTCAGAACCTTAATGCAATGGCGCCAGAGACATCAGCGAGTGAGTAATTTGGTCGCGATATTCATTGCTTTGAATACAGAAAGACACTGAAAGTTTACCTTCTCCCCTTGCTTGTTGAATTAGAGAGACTTTAAATTTCTTCAGTTCATTCATCTCTAACCTTCCAAAAGTCCCTTGGAAAACTTTACTTTATCTATCATATTACTCCTCCACTCAAATTGCCTTGAGAAAGCCATTCGATCCCTCGCCGTCCAGCTCGCCCAGCAACGATGTTGTTCAGTCAATTTCCTCACGAAGAATGAAAGTTTGCCTCAGCGAAATTAACTGTTTATACTCTAGGCAAATATTTCCCTTCTTTCTTCTTATTTTTCTTGGTTCACGGAGACTTCACATCTTACGATTTCTCCATCGTTGCTCGTCGATAAGTTGCTCGTTATTGGCAGCTCTGTTCGGGAAAGCACACAAATGGACAGAACAAATGTATGAGGAAATGAGAATGCTTCCAATTTTCATCAATTTAAAGCATATACAAACTATGGGATTGTAATGTATAGCATATCAAACAAATCTTAGGGATTTTCCTATTCGTTTGGTATGTAAATCGCCAAAATCCGTTCGCGGCAAAAATAGTTATTAACGTTAACTTTATTTCATAAAAACGTGACCTGTTTTCTGATTTGGCACCCGTAGTTCTACATCAAAAGTGAAACGAATAACTTTCTGTGTGGATAAGACGGATATATTTGTGATGGAATCGTTTATTTTATGCCACAACAGATACATCTAAGGCCACTGAAACGACTGCACGAAATAGCATTAAACTTCTAACATTTCCCTCTCTTTCTGTATACATTTCGGCATTTCGGTCCGGTTTGACAATGAATTATTGTTAAGAATCTTTCACCTATGAACAATATTGATGGTAAAATCGATTATATTTCGAGGAATAAGTAGGTTTACAAGTCTGTCCGAAGAACATAAACACAAAAACGATGAAGATCAAATGATTACTGACCTGACGGTTCGAAACAAAGGTCGAAAAACTTTTTGATCAAGCTGTTCGGAAAACATTGGAATGAAAAAACCTACATTTGATTTAAGGAAAACACACATTTACAATTATATAAACTAAGATTTTCTAAACCTGTTCGTCTTAGCCCCCGTTCCCCTAGAAACGATTCGAATCTGTGCGAGAGGTTAAAGTTGCAATTATGCGCCTAGAGCTGGTACTTATATCGATGTGGTATGAGAGAGCGAAAGTTACACTCGTTCGATGTAATAACTACAAATTTCACTGGCAGTGCCATAGCTAGGGCTGACCCAGATGGGAGTAACTGTCCCAGAATAGACCAACACGTTACCTTTGCAAGTACGAGAAAATCTCACTCGCCTCAAACACCCATTGCCACGAATGCAACTGTATATACGTTTGCGGCTAGCCGATTGAATCGATCCTACCCATGCATTACGGATAATTTCAATAAATTAATTTAATTGGTATCGTATCAATTTTATCTCCGGTCACTTTTTCTGGCTCTCCGGTTGGGAGGGTGAAAACAGGACTGGACAGTAGTACTTGAATCGGCAAACATTTCCATCTTCTGTGCGGTACCAGATTGGATTATACAGCTGCAGTGACCGTTTCAACAAACACTGTTACTTGGGGCGAACGAATTCCAAATATTTGTGGGAATGATTTTATTTCAACATTTTTGAATATCTACTGTGCAATTCGTTCAACATTTCACCGAACGTAACAGAAAGAAGTAATTATTAATCGGTATCCAGTGGACGGTAGGATTCTATTTCTGCCACCTACTATCATCGGGTATCGATTCGGACTACAATCGCTTCTAACAGGTTCAGCTCAATCCGTAATCCTCCTGAATGAACCAAATCGATATGCGATATACGTATACATCACTGACGATTCGTTCGCTCGTTGCTTGCCATCATCCTGCTTACCATGGGCATGGGAGAGGAGAAAAGATATAAAGATTCCGTCTGCAGCCCATAATTTCCTTTCGCTTGATTGCATTCGATACTGACACATCAGCTTTAATTCGTATGATCAAAGCACTTTCCTAGGCAATAGCAACAGTCAGTCCATGCAAAAGGGAAACATACGTTTAGAGTTCGGGTTTGGGTTAACACGGTGGGAATCACGCTGGCGTAATACTTTCACTCAAACGCGTCGCGAAAGGTTCCGCGGAATACTCGAAAACAATCGAACGCGAAATGGCCACAGGAAACGGCTATGATAAAATATTTCACCTGCTATCGACGCGAATTCAATTGCGAAAATGAAAATAAAATAAAATTCGCAGTCATCCGAAATGGCGAAAGCGACAATACACACACGTGGGCATAGGCGTGAGCGAAAATCATGGTTTTTTTGATGAAGGTTTGCGTCTGCTAGGGCACAGAATAATGGCCTGCGATGAGCAATCATGCCTTGATGGTACCCAACGGGGTGTGCTTCAAATAACAATGCCACTCGAGATCAATCGAATGTGATATGCTCACGGATAAAAAATAATTATCTGAGGCAATGACACTTGCTCTGGGAAAGAGTTGACAGACAGTAAACGGAGGTTTAAACGGGTTAGCTTGATTCGACTCTATCATATTTCAATCGGATGTTTCTTTCGTTTTCGTCACACGACATAAAAGATATTTTGTATATGGATAGTATTGATTTGTCAGAAGAGTTGAGATAAAATTGTTCTCTGATGGATTGTAATATACTCA
This sequence comes from Toxorhynchites rutilus septentrionalis, assembly GCF_029784135.1. NCBI lineage: Eukaryota > Metazoa > Arthropoda > Insecta > Diptera > Culicidae > Toxorhynchites > Toxorhynchites rutilus. The sequence goes on from NC_073745.1 coordinate 130,570,390, forward strand.
TTAGCTCAGAATATCCCAGTGTGTGAAATTTCATACCCCTTTTTGAAAACCTATTAAGGAGGAACCCCTATCTGGAAGATCGAAAAATAATAAAGGGCCTGGCCGGGCAAAGGAGTAAAAAGTGCCCCCAAACCAAATCACCAGTTGTATGGAAAATATTGAATAGGGTACTAAATAAAACATTTTGGCAGTAGTACCATATATTTGAGTCCTTATCATAGAATCTATAGTGAAAAATGCACCTTCTCTTTTCTTTCACGCCATTCTCAACAGCTTTGACAAAAATATGGAAAAAAATACTGAAAGTACATCTTACTAAGGTATATCGATCAATCTTTTCAAACAATTTCTTCATCAAAAAATCAAATATTAAAAAAAATCTAAATTAATTTTAAGAGTTTTTCGCGATACAAAAAAATATATATATATTTTCAGGCATTTCGAAATTTTAAAAAAAATATTACTTTGAGACCCATTTATGCTCTAATTTTTATTTAAATTCATTCGTATGTGTTGTTTTTTCCACATGTAGCGTAATTTTTTTTTATGTTTTGCTTGAAGGATTGCGCGCAAAAAAAATAATTTGTTGGCCTTTGGGCATTTTTAATTTATTTTGAATTTAGAGACCCAGTACTGCTCGGATATTTATTTCAATTTTGTTTTTTATATGTCTAAATTTTGTCGGTATATTTAGAGCATTGCGTTGTACAAAGATTTCTTTTCTCATATCTTAAAATATATGAGATTATCTTTACAATGGATTTAGATGGTTTACCAAATTCATAGGAGTCAGCAGTACGATAGAGCTCTGTGAGAGAAAATAAAGTCCTTGTGGAAAGATAATTTGGATTAATGAGAAGAACACTTAAAAAATCCAAATTATTATTATTTTTTTATCTCACAATTAAAAACCATGAATAAAATACAATAATCGATTTTATGAAAATATAAATAATAATGCAGACGATGAAGAAAATTATGTTTGTGTCGCGTTCTTAAGAATTCAGGAAATAATTGCAACAGATGTAGAAAAAAAGACACACACGAACGTATTCAAATAAAATTTAAAGCAGAAGTGGGTCTCAAAGTTATATTTTAAAAAAAATAAAAAATTCGAAATGCCAGAAAATATATAAACAAATTTTGTATCGCTTATTCAAAATTTTTTTATTACAGCGCGGACCCGATTATATACAGTTTTTGATTTCTTTTCACTGTATGTAATCGAGTCAAAAAAAATATTTTTTATTCGTTTTTTTTGCATGTATTTTTGTTTTTTTTTTAAATATAAAGGAGGAATTTTTCATATCATATTTGATGAAAAAAGACCTTCTACGCATATGGTCGAATCTCACCAATGGCAGAGTTATAAAACTTGTTTTCTATTTCGGACTCTGTTGCCTCAAAATCATCGATTAGCGTTACAACAAATAAATAATACTGCTTATCTTTTTTTTGCCGAAACCATGAGAATATGAGTTTCAAAAGTTCACTCATACCGTCGTGAAAATCCATTTTGCTTCGAAAGTTCCTGTTTTAATACTATGAATAAATAAAAACATTGTTTTCGTTTTGACGTAGGATTACATTTTCGGGAACATATATGGAGCACAAATCAAACAAAAAACAGAAAACGATTCATGATACTTTTGTACCAATCGATTTAGACATTTCCTCAAAAAGGCTCTGTGTGGATACCATTGACATCATCGAGTCAATAATAGCTATATCAATCAATGATATTAAAGCTAAGTTTATGCTTCAAAATTGGGTTTATAAATTTAATACAGATATTAATACAGATTTTCTGAGAAAAAATAAAGATAAACTAATTTTCTAGGGCACACAAAACACATATTTTATTCTAAAACAACCAAAAGTTGATCATTTTTAGTAAATTTTATTTTAAAATCACTGTATCTCAGAAAAGGTAGCATTTAGCAAAATTTTGCTGTGCACTTTTTTGATTGAAAATTATGCGTACATTCATAAAATCGGGTTCAAAAATAATAATAATAGACTTTTCAATAATTTTCAAAAAACTAACTTTTTTTTAAAAACATAAAACATTCTTAACAGTACAGTTGTTCTTCATATAGCCCCAAACCAAGAACGTTGCAGAAGACACCAAATCAATTGAACCAACCATTTCTGAATTACATATATGTTTTGAAAATTTTCAAACAGTCTTTGTTTAGGCCCTTTTCGAAAGTAAGACTAGATTCAAAATGGCAAATCGAAGATGCAAAAATCGTGGAGTAAAGGTAAACCAGGGTCACCAGGAATTGTTCAATTGTTAATAACTCAACAATGATCATATCAACTGTCTCCGCTGTCCGGTGGTCTAACTGGATAATGGAAGAACAGAAGGAATACTTTTACGGCTAAATGGCTACTGTGTAATGTGCTAATTATAGATATGATAAACATGCGACATGTACACGATTAAAATTCGGCTCTGTTACAGCTATTTTAGCTAATGAACCCAAAATAAACTAATGGGATAAACAAAAACTGTATGCTGTGTTAATTTTTCTAATCTTTGGATTGGAAACAACAGAATCATCATACGTAGCGTACTTTTTGAACTTTCCTATTGTCTGAGCCCTGGCGTACATGATCTTGCAGATTAATAGTTTAATGATTTCTCTAGTGATAATACAGTTTCATCTAGTTTCAATGCTGTAATATATTTTTTCGAGTTTACACATCATTTTTAGTCATTTATTACGCTAACCGCGATTTTCGTTATCCGAGGAGACCTAGCCACTCTATTCCGTGGATAATTAGCGTTCTACTGCATGTTAAACAATTTAAAAGAATATATTTTTCTCTAACAGTGAAAACAAATAGAAACCCGTAATAATCGAGTCCGCCCTGTATAAAATTTATTTCATGGTTTATTTCAGTAACGCAGTAAATATTTCTTCAATATTCGTAATAGATGCACACAAAAATGGAATATCATCACTATTATTTTAATGTAAAATATTCGATATCATAGCGGGTAGAAATCATTTCTTCTTATTATTTATAAAATATAACACCAATGGTTAAAATGTTGACCACAACGCGCTTTTCCAAGCGAAGCTCGTCGATGTTTATCTCCCTAAACTGCTGAATTCGATACAACGTAGCGTAATAAGTTTTGTGTTTATTCGGGCCGGAGCCCACGGCCAGCAATAATGGCCTAATTTACGCTAAACATACACCGGTTCCTCCAGCTCGAATGAGAGTGGTCCCAAAGTATCACCCGGTATCAAGCAAGATTAAACAAATCAGATAGCTTGCAAAACACCTGTGTGCACCCATTGGGCATAAGTTAACAGTGTGTTTTCTTTTTCAGAAGGTGTCCATCTCCACAGCCTAATTTGGGCGCCCAACTTTGGCTCCAGTAAATATGAGGAAAAGACTCGCGGGAAGCAGACATGGTTCAATTTTCTCGCAGTTTAATTAAAACACCAACTCCCACGCCGCACTATCGCAGCGGCGGAATCGTAGGAAATCTCCCAAAAACACATCCGAGAGGCCTCCCGAAATGGAAATACTGGGGGACTGGCACTTTACGGAATGACGATAATTGCTTGGTATCACTGACGCTAGTCAAAGTTGGCACTGGCCTCCACCGCCGCCACATGTTGGGCCGATCTTCGTTCGAATCGGGAGCGAACCACGCGCGCATTCCATGTCACTTTCGTGTGTGGGCAACCCACGGTGAAATGGCACAATCCAATTAAAATTAAACTTTTTAATAACATCGGGTAAGCATAGCAAGGGCTAGGCGTTCTTCGGAAATTTGATTACGTGAGTTCCGTGTAGTGACTTTCAGCGGATCCGTCACACGGTCGGTGGCAAGAAGTTCAACTCTTTTCAAATCATTCCGCTGATTAGAGGATAGGAAGAGCCACCGGCACCTTACCGCGAAACGTGACGAGAATGGTGATCGTGTACCGTGGTAAAGAAAGAGAGAGAGAGAAGAAGCGCCTGGCCTGCAATTGGAATTAAGAAAATTGCGATGATTCATAGAAAAGTTTACCTTTCCTAATAACGAAAAAGATAAAAGCGTTCATCGATGGACATCTAACCTTGGGAAGCGTGTTATTTTGACTTTTTTATAATGTTTTTTTGGTTGAGGTTCAAAAGCGACTTCAGTGGCATATCCCGATGAAAAAGCATGGCTTATTTCATGCCTTATAAAAGAAACAATCCTTTCTCGGTTAGTTAGGAATAATCAGAAGGATCAAGCATTGCTCCCCTCAGTGCTCATAAAAATAATAATTGCGACAGATATCACTTTCAGAGAGTTTAGATAAATACAGGTAGCGTCGTCCATATCTTTAAGATGAGACTTCTCCAATGTTGATATTTATTTCGGGAACTTTAATAAACATTACGGGTGTATTCTAGTGTAGAGCAAGAATTTCGGGCGTTTTTAGAGCTCTGAACAGATAAAACAAAGAATATTTTTACTATACATTATTCCATTATTTGTTTATTTATCTTTCAACAATTCAACAAGAACTAAACTAAAAAGTATTCAAAATAAAAATAGTAACAAGCTGGGCGAGTGAGCGAGTAAAAAAAATTGTGCAATGGCGTACACGATTCCATCCCTTCTGGTTACCAGAAACAAAAAAAAAATCGAACAGATTCTGAATCAGTAAAAAATAACGCTACGGTATGAAATTCCGGTTTGAAAACGAAAATTGCTTTTTTGGCACGTTTTAATTAATTTTTTTTAAATTTTTTTTTCAAATAGATGAATTGAAAAAAAGTCACAGGAGGGTTGTGTCCAAGACACGACCGCATAGTAGACGTAGGATTCCGTTAGGCTATCTGTTGATTTTAAATATGTTTGAAGAGTACATCGTTAAACTCTTTGGTAATGATTTTGATATCGATATGGAACGAGATATGATGAAACCCTCTGTGATCCTAGACGAGATGCCTCCTGTGTTATGTACGTATGAAATAAAGAAAAAAAACTCACCAATGAAATATAAGATAATTACCAAGACCGAACACAATTATCAATTTTTCTCATCAGTAAAACATGTTTCATTAATATAGAGAAAACATATTCGAAATAAAAAACCTAATTTTCTTTTATAATTTCTACTTTCTGACTTTTTTTTTATATATATCTGTATTATAGTGACTTTCAACACTTTTGGCTGGTTCGTCACTTTTTACTTCCAATTTTGGAAGAATGTTGGGAGTGAGAATTGAACTCGTGATCTTCAGCGTGAGAGGTATGGATGTTACCACTACGCCAGATCGGCTCCTACTTTCTGACTGTTTATGCCACCCAATGCGAATTTTAATTGAACTAACAACACCTAATATTATATGTAAAGCAATCACTTTTCCTAATATTTCTCCATTCTTTTCAATTTTTCTCGTCGTATAAACTTTTCATGGATGAAAATGAACACAACAAAACAGACAGCTTAAACCAAACGACACCTTGGTTTTTATTTATGAAAATTGAAATGAATCGTATCTTATATTCAAAAGTTCCCCATACTTTCATGTATTTGCAATGTCGATTTCTCCCAGGCAGCTTGGTTTTGATGTCTCTGTTAGGGAATACATTTCGGTAGGAATAAAAGTTCCCCATACTTTCATCTATTTGCAATGTTGATTTCCCCCAGGCAGTTTGGTTTTGATGTTTCTGTTAGGGAACACATTTCGGTAGGAACAAAAGTTTTCCCTACTTTCATGTATTTGCAATGTCCATCATGAAATGACTGAGCAATAAGCGTTTGAAATTGGACAATTTTTACGATGTGCTCGATTTTCGATTTTCAATTTGCACCCCAATATGTTCCCGAAAGACGTAATCCTACGTCAAAAAGTTTAATGAACGTCCTTTTACCTTTGGTATGATGCCTAGGACTACCAAAATATGTGAACGGAAGAAACGATCATTGTAATTTACATTAGTATGGGCGTATCAATTGTGATAATATGTACTTTACTGATGGGTCCTCTATGAATGAGTCCATAGGATTTGGAGTGATCAACGTATTTTTTAGCACCTCACACAGTCTTCAGTATCCTTGCTCAGTATATATTGCTGAATTGACAGCGCTATTCTGGGCGCTGGACAGCGTCGCCTCACGACCTGTTGAACACTATTACATTGTAACGGATAGTCTTAGCTCTGTCGAAGCTATCAGTTCAGTGAGGCCGGAAAAGCACTCGCCGTACTTCCTTGAGAGAATACGACAAATTTTGAGTGCTTTATCCAGACGCTGTTATGTCATCACCTTTGTTTGGGTCCCTTCACATTGCTCAATTCTGGGTAATGAGAGGGCTGACTCATTAGCAAAGGTGGGTGCGATTGAAGGCGACATTTATCAGCGTCAAATCGCCTTCAATGAATTTTATTCTTTAGTCCGTAAAAATACAATCGCTAACTGGCAACGCAAGTGGAACGAAGATGAATTGGGTCGGTGGTTTCACTCGATCATCCCTAAGGTTAGCCTTAAACCATGGTTCAAAATTCTGGACTTGAGTCGGGACTTCTCTAGTCTCATGTCCAATCACTGTTCGTTAGATGCGCTACTCTTTCGTATTAATCTTGCCGACAGCAATATCTGTGTGTGACATCGAACACGTTGTTTGGTCGTGCGAGGGATATGTTGTTGCCAGATCGAATTTAGAAAAATCTCTTCGGGACAGAGGAAGGCAGCCCAATGTGCCGGTGAGAGATGTGTTGGCTCGGCTAGATCTTGATTACATGGTCCAAATATATGTTTTCCTTAAAACTATCGATCTTCGAGTGTGATTGTTCTTACACCCTTTACTCTTCCTTTTCGTCTTTTGCGAGCTATCGGTTCCCTTCCATAAGGATAAGTTGAATTGTAATACATATTAGATGTAATGCTAGTTTTTAAGAATTGAGTGTGAAGTGTGAATGTGAATGAGAATGTGAGTATGAGTGTGAACATTGTTACATCCCATCCTTTTCCTAATGAAAATATGTCACCCTTCTAAACTCGAGTCGACCGCGAGTAATCGGTTTCCTATTTTAATAACCATAGAATTAAGGAAACGTGTTAATATATGCTAGTAGAAATATAGTTAAGAGTTTGGCTCCTTTAAACTTATGTAACTGAGCCTGTAAAAATAAACGATTTAATAAAAAAAATAGTTATTTACGTTAACTTTATTTCATAAAAACGTGACCTGTTTTCTGATTTGCTACCCTTCCTGAAAGACGTAGTTCTACGTCAAGAAAAAGACTTGTGATTTGCGCAATCTAATCTAGTACGCAAGATCGTACTAGTTTAGATAACGCATCTTGAAAATGACTCTAACTCGGTGAATAATGGGATTTTTTAAAAGTAATTTCTATGGGATGCCAATCATATTTTTGAAATAGTTGGATAAATTCGAACAAAACTGAAAAAAGCTGCAAAAATCGATTTGGTCTCGCTTTGATTGCAAACTGGAATGTAAAGCCTTATCTAATTGGTCTATATGAAATTTTACCTACTGATAAATATTCATTGATCAACATTCCAATCGCCGCGCCGATAGTACTGAACGTTGGTCAGATTGGTTAAATTTTTCATATAGTCTACCTTTTGTCCTGTTCTATTGTCGTGAACAGCCTCGAAATGCTCGAATGAGAAGTAAATAGTTCCTAGCTTTCGCTTTGAAATAATATGTTAATATTGTTCACCATGCTTAGAGCATGAAACAATAGGTTGAATTATCGTTCATAATCATAATCGTCGGAAGGTTTTTTTAACCGTCATAGATCTTACGTGGATCTTATTCACTTGAACAACCAAAATAAATTCGGAGCGATTAGTAACGTTCCAATATACGTTTGGCAATACTTTCCTATGAAAGTCACCGCGTGGCTCAGAGGGGTTACGTGGCCCACGACAACAAGTTTTTTGAATCAATATCACGCGTCAGTGATTGATGATATTATCCACGAACAAAAGGACTGTGATAATTAAAAAAAATGTTTTTGAATTTAATTCTTTTGATTGTTAAAATATTTGTAGATTTTACTAATGTTATATTCCAAATGGTGTCTCTGAAAAGAGCTGTTTGTTGCATGGATTAGTATTCTACGAACGAGTTTTAAAAGTTGAAGTGGCATAAAAATATTGGCTCCGAAACTTTTATACCATTGCACAATGGCCCAGGAGATGCATTTAAGTGGAAATTAGCATTTAGAGCTTGACACTTATTCTTTAGACAAAAAAACGGGTGAGTTATATCTATGATATAACCGCAAGGTTGACGTGGGACTATCTCAGCTTAGCAATCATTTGTTTGTGTTGATAAAATTTTTGATTGAATGAAACAATTTCTGACTTGCATGTATTTGCAATGCCAAATTCCCCACACTCCATAGATTTCAGTCGGAACAAAAATATCCCCAACTTCCATGTATTTGCAATGCCGATTTCTCCAAGGCTACTTGGATTTAATGGTTGTGTTGGGGAAACCGTAAATCAGGCCAATCAAAACGAAGCTTTTAGGGCGTTTAGATAACGCTCAACATTTTACAGTTATTCAATTGTTTATCTAATGAAAAATGACATTTTATTAAATGCTATAGAAGTGTGGAAATATTCCCTATCAGTTGATGCAAACATCTTTCCGATGCAGTAAAAAATGTACGAGTTATAAGCATTCGGAATCTTTCAATTCCTGTGTTTAGGTTTTCATTTTACCCCCATATACTCCGGTTAGACGTAGTCTCACGTCAAAACTGTCTTAGACAAAGTTGTTACTCATGATAGAGCGCTCTTTTTTATGTTGTCAAAAATAGGGTGACCAAAATTGTCGATGAAATAAAATATCTAACTTTCTTACCTTTATAGATAGAGGTAAACATAGTTCGACAATGTTGTAGCTCCAATTATTTGAGACATCTTTGTGCAACAAAATTCTTCTCTATCTCTTGAAATAACCGATTTAGCGCCTTTTTCTCTAAGTTTCGTTAGGGTCACCATGAAAAAAACTGTTTTTGACGTAGAACTACGTCTTTCATTGAGGGTGCCAAATCAGAAAACAGGTCACGTTTTTATGAAATAAAGTTAACGTTAATAACTATTTTTGCCGCGAATGGATTTTGGCGATTTATATACCAAACGAATCGGAAATTCCCTAAGATTTGTTTGATATGCTATACATTACAATCCCATAGACTGTATATGGTTTAAATCGATGAAAATTGGAAGCATTCCCATTTACTCATACATTTGTTCTGTCCATTTGTGTGCTTTCCCGAACAGAGCTGTCAATAACGAGCAACTTATCTACGAGCAACGAAGGAGAAATCGTAAGATGTAAAGTGAACAGAGGAAAAGAAGAAGAACGAAGGGGAATATTTGCCTAGAGTATAAACAGTGGATCTAGCTGAGGCAAACTTTCATTCTTCGTGAGAAAATCGACTGAACAACATCGTTGCTGGGCGAGCTGGACGGCGAGGGGTCGAATGCCTTTCTCAAGGCAATGGGGATGTAGGAATAATATGATGGATGAAGTAAAGTTTTCCAAGGGCCTTTTTGAAGGTTAGAGACGAATGAACTGAAAAAGTTTGAAGTCTCAAGCAAGGAAAGAAGGCAAACTTTCAGTATCGTTCTGTATTCAAAGCAATGGCAACCGCTTGTTCTTCCTTGTTTTGCGTCATCACATGTCTTCGTTTCGGGTGAGCTGTGGACGCGACCAAATTACTCACTCGCTGATGTCTCTAGCATTGCAATCATTGCATCAAACTAACGCCATTGCATTAAGGTTCTGAGGTATACCATTGTGTGGGGAATCATCAACTAGGCTATCGTCAGCTCACCAAGAAAATAAATGTTCTGGAATTTTTTCAGTGATTTGGTTTCGCATGACGGTAGGAAAACTCTCTCCACAAAGGATGCTAGCTAAGCTAATGTAGACTGGCAATATTAACAGAAAGGGCTTCTGTTGAGCAGAGCGCAGAACGGAGATGTGTGTGTATTTAGTTGCTTCAACCCATCGATATATGGATATTTGTGTGCCGTACGCAAAACTGCTTTCAACTAGGATTGCATTTGCGCTAATCTTGATCATAATGAAGCAGTGCTACTCTTTTCAAGGTTGTTGAGATTAACAGATAGAGTTTATTTCGTTTATTTAATCACCAAGAAATAAAATGTCGTTCTGGAATTGTGTATGTGATTTGGTTTCGCTTGCCAGTAGCAAAACTTTCTCCACAAAGAATGACAGCTACGCTTATCTCGAGCAAAGTATTGTTCTGCGAGCACAAGAATGAATCATCAAACAATTATCATCAAATGATTCTACAATAAAAAAAAAACATTTCAGAGCGACCAAACTGGTAGAAAATTTCAAAATTTTTGTTGCATTAAAAAAAATCCGCAGTTATAAACGAGCGACTTGAATTAAACCACAGCGTAGCTCTACGTCAACAATGCGGTCGTGTCTTGAACACAACCTCCTATAATTTTTTGATCTAACTTTTATATTTCCAATTTTACATGCAAACTGTCTTCGAAAGACTTTTAGAGCTTACTAATACAAATATTTTTCGATGCAGAATTTGTCAATATCTCAACTTTACTCAAAGTTATTGATTTTTCTTCCCAAGAAATATGCTCTTTTCATTTGTTTGTCATTCTTTCTGGGGAAAACGTAAACAAAGTTTATTGGCGGCATTTGAAAGAGCATATTTTACTCTACATGATGTGTGATTTTCAAAACTATGTTATTTTTTGTGTTTGAGTAAATTAAAATTAAAATCATGAGTTTTTGGATGAAAACCCATCAATAACTTTGAGCAGGATTAATATATTGACATGTTCTGCATCGCAAAATGTTGGTATTGATAAGCTCTCAAAGTCGTACGAGAATCATTTTGATGTATAATTTTAAATATAAAAGTAAAAAACCCATTTTTTCATGCGTGGTAAATGAATTGGCTTTATAATCAATCGAAAGTGAATGTTTATTGATATTGATTATTTGTTCTGAAAATATGCTGTCGAGGCGCGTGAAGATATTATGATTTCTTGTTCCTTTAATCTAATATTAGAATGAATAAGTTTCTGGGTTCGATCAATTTGATTTTCCTTTAAAAAACGAAACAAAGACCTGAAAACAAGGTTTGATTTGAGGGGTAACACCTAAATCACATCCCTCAAATCCCTCAAGTTATCCGGTCATGCTACGCAGTTTAAGGGCAGCTAATAAGACTTTTTGAAAAATACACTGGAGGAAAATAACCACTAACCACTTAATAACCAATAACCACTCTAAGTGACATCTTCGAAAACAAGTGAATTGAAGGGCTTAGAATGAAAGGGGTGTAAGTGATTTGATCGAATTCTTTACATCGACTCTCTGTTTTGGTCATAACTCAGCTGCAAATACATTCCCAGCTGTATTAGCCAATGTGGAAGATAGGTCAGAACCTCATCTATCGGATTGTATAGCAAACTTAAATTGGAACGTTTTTGCAGTTGAGTTATTAACTAAATAAAAAGTTGATGAAGAGAAATCGATCAAGTCACTTACACCCCTTGCATTCTGAGCCACTCAATTATTCTTTAAAAAAAATAGACACCATTACAACTTCACGACTCTTGAATATATTTTTGGTTTGTCTCTTTATTCTAAAACTAAACGGCTTGAGTAACATTAATATTCACGTGTATAACAATATTTTAATCGTGATGAAGAACTGCAAAATAGTTGTTTGAACAAATATTTGGAATCTGCTTAGAATGAATATTTATCAAAAACTATGTATTAGAATGCCAATGAAAATGGTCATCTCGAATTTTCTAACGGGACTTCTTGCAAGATTTCGATTCCCACGAAAAAATACCCTATGGAAAATTGCAGCTCAATCGGACTTTATTTACTAGTGTCATCTCGAACCATCATATGGGATTTGTTACAAAAGGCAGATTTGGACAATAAAAACAAAAATTTCCAAAGTTTAGTTCAATAAGACTTAATTTACAAGTGTTGCAAAGATGTCAAAGTTTAAGTTTTATTGAAAATCAAAAAAGCACTCAAGAAGAGAGTACATGAAAACGGGGTTTTCAAAAAAAAAAAAATATTATGTCAAATATCTTCAAATTACATAGAACATAGGAATTATTTATTTTTAATTTTTGGCACTGCACTGGGAAAGAGTTTTCCTAACAACAACGTTTTCATGTCATCTGTGTAACGCTAACCACTCGGCCACGGGAGCACCAAAATTTAGTAGATATTATAGTTTTTAAGTTAGAATTTTTTGTAAAAATCAAGAAAAAAAAATTGAATTTTGAATGGCCAATGTCTTTACATCCACAACGTTTCAATGCAATCTGAGATGGTGCTGCCAATAACCAATCGAGTTGGTATGAAATTCGTCAATGTCTAATTAGTTTTAGGACTTGTTCCGAGACAATCGGTTTTATACAATCAATTGTTTCCGGGTTACAATTTTACAAATATTGTTCATGCACCGCATGCAATTACTAATGAATAAAAAAAATTTACTTATGGAAAATAATCAGTCTCGTGAATCAAATGCATGTGACATGTTCATTGAAACCGAAAATAGTCGATAAGAATACTCAGAGTAGCAGAACTCTGGATGTATTTTTTTTTTTTGGTGTTTGACTTCCAAATTGAACTTTATGTGCATTTAGTTGGCTTCACAACTGTACACAGATAAAGATGTAGAAACACATAGTACGTTGAACGATTTGCGGGTTTTAAATTATCAATAATCATCCTAATGAGAAATTTTACGTAATAATAACTTTCGCACGTACAACTGACCCAATTCGCCGGAGTACAAAATAGTAATTTTGCGTAATCCCAATCGGCTACCAAAGTGATAAATACAAATATCATGTTCCCTGCTGTTTGACGGACTCGTGTCGCTTCCCGAATCCCACATGGTTTCACTGTGGGAGAGTGCATTCGCAGCCTACACATCGGACTGTCGTGCCCAACATTGCACCGATGATGCTGCAAACATGACCCCAACTGACGTTGGATGCACGAAAGGGCAAGCGTGTGCGCCTCTTCGTAACGTTTCATGTGAGCAAAAACAAAACATTGGAAACATGCACCGAAACTCCCTGTCGGAGCGTTCCGACATATCCGGCAACGTACATAACAATTAAATTTGCATTTCCATCGATTATACTCAGCCCAACATTTGATAATTTAATGCAATTTCTGTTATTACGATCTATTATTATCCCACCGATATTCACCAGGAGTCGGACCAGCACATCAGACTCGATCTCCTTCTCGTGGGCTGTATGGATACGAAAATAGAAGATCCCAAGGTGATGGAAGGTCCTCAGGGTGCGAAGCTAAACGATTTTTGCTCAGCTCGTTCAGCGCCGTATGTTTGCCATTCATTCATTTGTGATAATAGAAAAATGAACACATAATTCGTCCGGATGCTATGTGGGAGGTACGAGGAATGATTGTTCACCTACGGGCTATGGGTTCCCATCGGGTGGATTCTAAAATGTAGGTGCGGCCATCGGGGCATATTCCGACCAACCTTCTGCACATTCAATATGTAGCAGCCCTGGAGAGTGGCTCGCGAAAACACCTCCATTTGTATCGCTTCGCCTGAGGTAATTTTCGCTCGACGCATACAAACAATGACGAGATGGGAGTCATGTGCATGTGCTTTAGAAAAAAATGCCGCTGAGTTCAGTACAATCCATCTCCTGGCGAGTGTTAATCGCAAACACGTCACTTTTGAAATAAATTTCGTCAAACTTTGACTCCGCAGCGGGTCCTGTTTCATCGTACATCAAATTTACACGCGAATGTCACAGCAGTGCGGGGAATAACTGCATAATATCTAATTTCAGCCACGTCAAAGCATGACCAACCACCAAACATCACGCTCACCCCGATCCTCGGTTTCATTTTAATTTTCATCTGCTTGCTTACATCCCAAAATGTCCCAAAACGCGGTGCCTCGTTTATCACCTCGAAACCGCAAAAACAACAACTTACAGCTTTGACACATATATAAATACAAAGAAAAAAAAAGCTGGATACATAATTTTCGCTTTCCAATCTCAGGCGCCTCGCTAGGGTGTTGTGGCGGAGGGCACCAAACAGCCACCAACAGGACTGCGATAAAAGAACCTGGTATCTTCCGAGAAGACACATTCCTTCGTTCCTCTGTTGGCCAGGGTACCGTAATCCATCCATCATCCGCAACACCACGACGTAGATGTCAAGCTGCTGCACTCGAAGCTTCGGGAAAAACCGTATCGTGTTCACCCTGCGGGCTCTCGTTTTCTTCTTACCAACGGGCGCGGATCGTTGGTAAGGATGGTTGGTTGCTTGGGTTGACACGACAAGCCCCAAATTGGATGGATGCTAAGGAAAGAGTGAAGAAATACCTGCTCCTGCTGCCGTCGAGCAGGGAGCAACATGCAAAAAAGCGCCAAACACGGAAGTGACAATTAATAGCGACGCAATGATATGCACTTGTGTGTTATTATCACGCGAAAGAAATTAAACTCGCGTACATCGAACGCTGGGGGAGGGGGGAGGTGGTTTGGTGTTCGGAAGCAGTCTCATCTTTCATTTTTTTCTTCTTATACTTTGCTTTGGCGATGGACTTCTATTTGCACGGATGATGGTGAGCTTATGCGGAACATATTAATTCCACCGAGGACACTGCAGCAGTTTGTTTTGGGTAATTTGTTTGCAAATTTATGACTTTTGTGTGCAGAGATTTCGTACCTTTCCGAATAATGTGTTCACTGCTTTTTTTCATTTACTAATTGTAAGTTTTACGATAAACACTGTAGATGTTTCATCAGGGTTCGGCCTTAGTTTTCAGCTCATTCATTTTGAAACAAACGTTAAATGAAAAAAATCACGGTTTTGAGACTGTATGATAAAGACTGCCTCATTTTTTGTGGTGTCGTACTGTCGTTATTATTGATTCGTTTACTTCGATAATTCCTTCATTATAATATATAGACTTACTCACTTCATGATGAAATGAAATGAGTCACCTTTTTTGTGAAATAGTTTTATCATTAATAATATTGAATGAGCTTGAAAGTTTCATAAAATGTATTATCCACCCGTACTGGTACAGAATTTACAATTTAAAAGCGAGAGGCGAGTTTTGGTACAATATATGTGCCATAGCCATATAAGAACAAAATAAGGGACATTGCAAAGAAGCACACATCAGAGGTAAAAAAAAGTTGCTTCCGCTCTCCGTTTCACTTTCCCAAAAAAAAAATCTTCCGTGTATACTTTTAAGATAAGCTTGAAACAACCTTCACTAAATTCAATTTCATTCTATGATGTAGTGTAATATTCTCGTGCATTTGGTATAATAGCATTAGTGGTTATGTGGATATCGTAGTTGTGTGGAATAGTCTTACAAATCTGCAGCCGGCCTTAGTTCAATCCCTGCTTGGCATCGTTTAGATTTTTTATTTTTTTAGTTCAATTCCAAGCTGACAGTCAGTCTGAGAGAATGAGAGGTCTGTTCCATACGGTTCCCCGAATAAAACGCAGCAGAAAACGGCTGCAATAGAATCTACCACTCAGAAAAACGCTAGTTTGGGTGTAGCAGTCTTCCATGTTTCACAAAAAACACTGTGTCCGGAATAAACATGTCCACGCTGCTGTTCACAGTTTTGTTTTTGAGTACAAACATGATTTTTTCGTACCTATGTTAGAAAATGTGACATGTTTGTATTCGTGGTATGTTTGGACATACGATGTTTAATCCTAATGTTTCACATGATGTTCGAACATGGTGTACAGTTTCTCTTTCATTTTCACCCCAAGCACCGGCAGTGCGTACAGTAGAAGAAGCGAATCGGACACCACACCACCACCACTCAACGCATGGTGTGTTGACATGGAAAAAATGCTTTCCTTTCATGACAATGTTTCATCAAAAATATTGGGCAAATAAAATAAACCTCTTTTTCTGTTCTGAACAAAATAAACATCGATTGATATGAGAGTTTCTCACATTTGATATCATTATTTAGTGCACGCATCAATTTATATATTGAATTCATGTAACATTCGCTATTATTAGCTATTTGAACAAGTACTAAAATTGAATTATCCAGCAGTGACATGTTAGGCGTGACGCTAACCACTCGACCACGGGAGCAACAATTTTGGCTGAATCTTTGAATACATATGGCCAATACTGCTTGTTCGCGACGATCGCGACCCGAGCTATAAAACGAGCGGAGAAGAGAAGAAGAAAGGATGATGCAATCGCATGCACACATAGCATATGTAGTGCAGTGTAAGTGTAGCTTTTAGTTTTTTCCTTCATTCAGTTTGTGGTAACATCGAGAAATTAATGGTGTGTTTTAGCCGCTGAAATTTCTCTGCTGGTTCTTCTGTGTGCCGCTGAAGGTTGCATCTAAAACTAATTTTTGGGTATTTATTTTTTGGTAAGCATTTGTACGACGTCGCCCGCTATGCAGTCGGCTCCCCAGACTTGAGTTGCCAACATGCACGTAAAAAAAACTAGAAAGCTTCTTTCTATTCAGAGAATGTTTTCTTTGAACGAAACCAAAGATTATTTAATCAGACTTGCAAAATGTGCATGAACGATCTATAAACTTTTACTTAGTCGCGGCAATACATACACACACTCTTTACAGATACACGTGCCGAAGGTTGTGCAGTCCACTGATGATTCAACAAGAGCCAAAGGTTGTACCGCTCATGACAACTCTACACGAGCTGATGATTGCGCCGGCTAGTGATCATTCTATCCTGGATTCCTCGAGTCGAAAAAGACGCACCACGCTAGATATGGGGTGCAGATTAGGGGGTCGTTGCTGATTAACGGTCAGCTGCATCCCAATAGGAAGTATCCCATGTCGGGCACACGTACAGAGCACTGAAGACTGCAACATCCCAATTATGAGAACACTTGTAATACTAACCTCGAGCCAACCGCGAGTAATCGGTTACATATTACTAACATAGTTGTAAGCAAACATTGTCAAAATATTGAACTCCCGGCCCCGTTAGGCTGACGCCATATGAGCCTTAATAAAAATATATATTTTGGTGCATGAACTTATATCCTCTTAGTTCGTGCAATTTTTGAAATGCGAACTAAATTTCAAGTACGTTTCTGTGAAAAAGTATTCTACGAAGAAATGTTTTGGGATGAATATTTTCTTTCCGTGTATGAAAAGAAACGAAACGAAAGCAATGAATACTGCGACATCGGGTGATGTTTGTACATGATGTTCTTGAATTATAAACATCGTGTTTGTTTTCACATGTCTATGTTTGTGTATCATTGTTCGTGTTGGGGATAGACTCTCAACACTAGCGAGAATCATGTTCGAATTCAAACAAAAACATGGAATTTTCACATCGCGTGGACATGTGTAAGTGTTTTTCGGAAGACTGGGGTGTAGTATTGAAAAAAGCAAAATGGAAATACGTGATAAGAACTTTCAACTGTCGGAAGGCCGCCCAACAGATCGTTCAATAATTTTTATAACATGGTCAATAAATGGTTCATGGAAAAATTGAACTTGTTGCGCAGAACTGAAAGATTTATAAATGACTACCTGACCCGACAAACGTCGTCTCGCCCAAAATTTGTTTTTTTGTTTTCAATCAACCTTAAAACATTCTCGTTTTTTACTAAGCGCAAGTTCATGGGTCAAATCGCAGAACTGTTCATTGATTGATCTTCTAATCGACCCCGTTGAATTTACCTTTTACTATAAAATTCCTAGTACTTCTACCAAAACTCATCATTATAATATCAGATTATTTTCTGACACAATTCTCGTTCAAGATTTTCCAACCACTTTCAAATAACGTGTTTCTCCGTTACATGGAATAAATGTTTGATACAGAAAATATTATAGAATAAAGACAGCCCCAAATCGGACAATTTCTTCTTCTTATACCAAAATACCATCACATCCCAAATTGTGCTTGATTAGTTCTCGAGTTTTGCAGAGGTTTGTATTTCATTAGTATGGCAGCCCCCCTTAGAGAGGGTGGAGGAATGTATTCATCATAGAAACGTTTCGTCCCCCCTAAAGCCTTCACATGCCTAATTTGGTTTCATTTGCTTGATTAATTCTCGAGTAATGCAGAAATTCGTGTTTCATTTGTATTACTTCTCCCCCCTTAAAGTGTTTAACCACCATAGAAACATTTATTGCATCCTAAAACCTCCATATGCCTAATTTGGTTTCATTTGCTTGATTAATTCTCGAGTAATGCAGAAATTTGTGTTTCATTTGTATGGCAGCCCATCCCCTCAGAGAGGGGGGAGGAGTCTCAAACTATCACGAAAACTTTCGCCGGCCCCAAAAACCCCTACATACCAATTTTCGTGTCGATCGGTTCAGTAGTTTTCGAGTCCATTAGAATCAGACAGACAGACAGACAGATAGACAGATAGACAGAAATCCATTTATGTATATATTAGGCTGTCAAAAAAGTCCTGCGGTATTTCCGCGAGGTGTCGTTGTAAGCGCGTAGTTCTAGTTGTATTCATTGTATCGAGTCATACTATAGCTTGTTGGAAAGGTATTTTTGCTCTATAATATAGTATTTTTGCGCTATAATATAGTCCTTGACAGTGTTTTGTTTGGTTAAGTCGTTCGTGAGTTATAGTGTCGCAAATATGGAGCAAAATAAAAAGAAAATCCGACATATTTTACAGTACTACTATGACAAAGGCAAAACTGCATCTCAAGCTGCCAATAAAATTTGTGCAGTTTATGGACCCGATACAGTTTCCATTTCCACCGCACAACGATGGTTTCAACGTTTTCGTTCTGGTGTAGAGGTCGTCGAAGATGCGCCACGCTCCGGAAGGCCTGTCGTCGAAAATTGCGACAAAATCGCTGAATTAGCCGAGAAAGACCGGCATAGTAGCAGCCGTAGCATCGGCCAAGAGCTGGGGATAAGTCATCAAACCGTTATTAACCATTTGAAGAAGCTTGGATTCACAAAGAAGCTCGATGTATGGGTGCCACACACGTTGACGCAAAAAAACATCTTTGACCGTATCGACGCATGTGAATCGCTGCTGAATCGCAACAAAATCGACCCGTTTATGAAGCGGATGGTGACTGGCGATGAAAAGTGGGTCACTTACGACAACGTGAAGCGCAAACGGTCGTGGTCGAAGCCCGCTGAAGCGGCTCAGACGGTGGCCAAGCCTTCATTAACGGCCAGGAAGGTTCTGCTGTGTGTTTGGTGGGATTGTCAAGGAATAATCTATTATGAGCTGCTTCCCTATGGCCAAACGCTCAATTCGGACCTGTACTGCCAACAACTGGACCGCTTGTAGGTAGCACTCATGAAGAAGAGGCCATCTTTGATGAACAGAGGCCACATTGTCTTCCATCAGGACAACGCCAGGCCACACACTTCTTTGGTGACGCGCCAGAAGCTCCGGGAGCTCGGATGGGAGGTTCTTTTGCATCCGCCGTATAGTCCGGACCTTGCACCAAGTGACTACCACCTGTTTTTGTCCATGGCGAACGAGCTAGGTAGTCAGAAGTTTGCCACAAAAGAGGCCTGTGAAAATTGGCTATCCGAGTTTTTTTTTGCCAATAAGGAAGCGAGCTTCTATAACAGGGGTATTATGAAGTTGTCATCTCGTTGGGAACAAGTCATCGAACAAAACGGCGCATATTTGACTTAAAACAGATGATTGTAACTAATTTTATGAACAAATGAAAATTCAAAAAAAAATACCGCAGGACTTTTTTGACAGCCTAATATATAGATTCACCATCTAAGACGAAGGGGTAATTTTTCATTCAAACAGAAATATTCCTGTATGGAAAGGCTCTGCAGGAATATGCTAGGAATCAAATGAAAGCTGTTTGATAAAAATAATTGGATTTACTATTGAGTTGGTTAGCTTACAGTTATGCTAGTCTATAAAAAGTTTAAAAAACAGAAAGAAAACGATTTTTCATTCGGCCAATTATGTAATTGAATGTCTTATAGTCCAGTATTTGTATCAGACTCAAAGATTGTTCTATTTCTGTAATCATGTGAAAAGTAAGTGTAGTCTAAGTAAAATTGACTGTAAAGTAGTTTCGTTGAATAAATGCAGTGTAGCAAAAATATGTTTAAATAAATGTGTCATATGTAATCAATGTTTTTAATGCATTCGTGTTCGGGAATAAATTTACGCATAAGCTTTATTTGAAATTGTCACAAAAAATATGGAGGAATACTCGAATATTCAAACAAGAAACACTTCAGTCTAAATCAAAAAGTCTCATGTATTGTCAATTGTCGATTTGATTTGGATCTACTCCATACTTAAATTTCTATGATTTTTTGTTCTCACCGGAAATTATTTCATACTCCTACGTTAACAATGCGACTATGTGTTGGACACCACCCTTCTTGTTTTCGTTCAATAATTGGCATAGAAATCTCAACTAAGCACAAGTGAAAATGACGCAAGTAATACTACGTTGAGACGGTGAAGTTCCTCTAGGTACGTTAGTTCCATTTAAGAATAAGAAGAAGAACCGTCAGTTGTTGCTCTACGTCAAACCACATAGGGGTTTAAATAAACCGCCAAAATTTCTTATTTAATATCCTTTACAATATTTGCTATACAGCTAGTGATTTGGTTTTGGGGCACTTTTTACTCCCTTACCTAACCACTCTTTGGAAATATAAAAAAAAATATTTTTCGATACCGCGCAACACTGAAAAAAATCTGAAAAAAATCACACATATCTAGAAAAACCGTAGAAACACATTTAAATATGAATTAGAGTAGTACTGAATCTCTATATCTCAAAAAAAAAATTTTCAAAGTTTCAATATTTTTTTTGGTACTAAAACTTTTTTGAAATTTTTTTGATAATTTTTCTTGATACACTGTAGTAAGATGCACATTCAGTATTTTTTTTAAATTTTTATCTCGGATCTTTTGAGGATGACGTGAAATAAACGAAAAAGTACGTTTTTCACTATAGATCCTACGTCAAACCACATAGGGGTTCAAATAAACCGCCAAAATTTCTTATTCAATATCCTTTACAATATTTGCCATACAGCTAGTGATTTGGTTTGGGGGCACTTCTTACTCCCTTACCCGGCCAGGCCCTTTGTTCCCTTTCTAAAGGAAGCTTCATAATGCCTCTCTCATAGTGGCATTATGTCTTATTGACGAAAAACTCTAGCAATCGATTTTTACAATCTTCTCTTGATCCCAATTTCTTATCACTCAGAAAGTTTTGCAATGAGCACACAAAACGGCAGAACAAATGTATGGGAAAAAAGGAAAAAAAAGAAGTTCTTCCAGTTTTCATGAATTTAAACCGTTTTGAGACTAGCGAATGTATAGCATATCAAACAAATTTTCAAGAATTTCCGATTCGATTGGTATGCGAATCATGAGAATTCGTTCACAGTGAAAATAGTTATTAACGTTAACTTTATTTCATAAAAACGTGACCTGTTTTCTGATTTGGTACCCTTCCTGAAAGACGTAGTTCTACGTCAAAAAAACGTATTTCTTTCTCCCTAATATACTATAGTTTCTATACAGTTGTTTACTGTGTTACTGTGAAGTGTTTACTGAAGTGTTAGTGTGGATCAATGGTGATGGTGGATAAAATATGTGGTCCTACGTCAGCAATGGAGTCATGCATTGGAAACCACCCTCTAATTATTTTGTTCATAATAAGGTCATTGAAATGGACACGCTCAGTATGGGCATGCTATGCCCAATCACCGATAAATTATCAAAAATGTTACGAAGTCGACTATTATAGGGTAGGAGAAGAAAATTGTTAATGTGACAAACAAGTGTTTCAATTTTTTTTACCAAGATCTCATAAAATTGAAAAAAAATCAGAACTAAACGAGGAAGCAGAAAGCATCTAATTTGTGGGATAGTTACTTGTCACGACCATCGTTTGTCTGATCGTAAGGAATGAGGGGTTCGAAAAAAAGGAAGAGACAATTAAGGGATGTGTTGCTGGATATTATGATTAATGGTGTCTACGCGAACGGATGTCATTCTTGCCAAAGCCTGTTGTTGCGAAGGCTGTTGATAAATATGGCTGAGGTAAGAAGTTTCCTTTACGTTCATGCGAAATGGATTGCAAGTCCATTTAATTGGAGTGTTGGAGAACAACTGATGGATTAGATCGTACGTGTTTTTGCTATATTAAAACGATACAATGGAATACGTGTGCGGCATGACCAGATGATAATTTGCACGTGTTGGTTGCGATAGATTGTTCCTAATGAGGGCTATAATTAGTCTGTAGGAAATTCACATTGAAATTTGAAAACTGTTGAAAATTCAGATGACATATATTAATCTATTTCACTTTTCTGTTACCTTTAAATATTCGAAACTAAAAAGTTATAGGAGGTTGTGTTTAAGACACGACCGCATTGTTGACGTAGAACTACGCTGTGGTTTAATTCAAATCGCTTGTTTAGAACTGCAGATATTCTTTTATAATGCTACGAAAATTTTGAAATAACCATTCTACCAGTTTGGTCGCCCTTAAATGTTTTTTTTTATTGTAGAATCAATTGACGATAATTGTTTCATGATTCACTCTTATGCTCACAGAACAATACAAGCTCGAGATAAGTGCAGCTGTCATCCTTAGTGAAGAAAGTTTTGCTACTGGCAAGCGAAACCAAATCACATACAAAATTACAGAACCACATTTACTTTCTTGGTGACTAAATAAATGAAATAAACTCTATCTTTTAATTTCCATAACCTCGAAAAGAGTAGCACTGCTTCATTATGATCAAGATTTGCGCAAATGCAATCCTAGTTGAAATCAGTTTTGCGACTGGCTCACGAGCCCAAATAAATCAATAATTTGATATAACTTATTGAACAACTTGGTATTCTCCAAAAAAAATTTTGTGCATAACCTTAACACCTGCTGCACCATAGCGTCAATTCAATGCATTGATGACAAAAAAAAATGTTAACTGCTTGGGAAAAGACTGAATATTTGCCTCAGCAGAGATCCATTACTAATATCCTAGCGTAAATATTTCCCTCCCGCTATCTCCCCTCCTTGTTTATAGTTATCAATACGACTGCATAATTTGCAACACCAAACAATCCGTCAATCATAGCATAAACAATTTAGACGATTGTTGCGTTACAGGGCCAATGCACACAGGAGTAGATACAAATGAGGTTTCAGCGTAGCGAAGATGCACTATTTTTACAAACGGGTTATGAAGCACGCACGTACGCACACAAATATCCGTATATCGATGGGTTGAAGAAACTAAATATACACACACTTATCTCCGTTCATCAACAACAACAGCTCAACAGAAGCCCTTTCTGTTAATATTGCCAGTCCAGATTAGCTCAGCTATCATCCTTTGTGGAGAGAGTTTTCCTACCGTCATGCGAAACCAAATCACTGACAAAATTCCAGAACATTTATTTTCTTGGTGAGCTGACGATAGCCTAGATCGATGGTTTCCCACACAATTGTGTAGCTCAAAACCTTAATGCAATGGCGTCAGTTTGATGCAATGATCGTAATATTAGAGCCATCAGTGAGTGAGTAATTTGGTCGCGCCACAGCTCAATCCGAAACGATGACATCTGATGTCACAAAACAAGAAAAAACAAGTGATATTCATTGCTTTGAATACAGAACGATACTTGCTTGAGGCTTTAAACTTCTTCAGTTCATTCGTCCCTAACCTTCAAAAAGGTCCTTGGAAAACTTTACATTATCCATTATATTACTCCTCCACCCCCTCGCCGATCCCTCGCCGTCCAGCGCGCCCAGCAACGATGTTGTTCAGTAGATTTCCTCACGAAGAATGAAAGTTTGTCTCAGCGAGATCCACTCTTTATACTCTAGGCAAATATTCCCCTTCGTTCTTTTCCCTTGTTAACCAAGACTTTACATCTTACGATTTCCCCTTCGTTGCTCGTCGATAAGTTGCTCGTTATTGACAGCTCTGTTCGAGAAAGCACGCAAATGGACAGAACAAATGTATGAGGAAATGGGAATGCTTCCAATTTTCATCCATTTAAACCATATACAGACTATGGAATTGTAATGTATAGCATATCAAATCTTAGGGAATTTAAGATTCGTTTGGTATGTAAATCGCCAAAATCCGCGGCAAAAATAGTTATTAACGTTAACTTTATTTCATAAAAACGTGACCTGTTTTCTGATTTGGCACCCTTAATGAAAGACGTAGTTCTACGTCAAAAGTCGCACAGGGAATAGCCAAGAAAGCGACCTTTTCGCGCCTTAAAACGTCATTCACACACATTTATTCCACGCAGTGATTCCATGTTCTGCCCATATTATGTCATCTTCGCTGAGGAACAGACAAAACCGCCGACCTCATTGAATTTGCAATGAGACTACCACCGCAAAAGTGCTCTTGTCGCTACCGAATAGATGGCGACATTTCGATAGGGCCAACTTTAAGGCAGTGAATAACTCCACTCCAGAGACGAAACAATGCCCTCCCAAACCGACAACATTCTTAAGACATGGCAACTCGTCCGCTTCCTCCCTGGCGTGGTTCTCTCCGATTGCTCTCCGGCTTGGCATAAAATGTAAACGATAAGTGACTAAAGAGCTTGATTATTCGAAACAAAACACTCTTCCCTCATAAATATTTAATATTACTTCTTGAAAGGTACATCTTACGATATCGACATGCAAAAATACAACAAAAAAATTTAAGTTGAGAAGTTCCCGGCGAGACGGAATAGCAAATCTTTTCAGCGAAAAAAAAGAAGTGCTTGAATTGACCATGCTCGCGGCTCAGTTGGTTTGCCTCCGAAAAGCTCACACCTCTGCTGCATCGAGGTTACAAACCACGGACAGCGGAATGACGAAACTGAGGACTGAATAAAATTTATAATAAAGCCTACTTATCAAGATTTCGTATTGCTGTATTCTTCTACCAGCTCAGTTTCAGTTCCTACTTGTAAGACGATGGTGAATCGCCTCTAAACTACTTCTTGAATTGCTCTCAGCTCGCAGCAATGCAAGAAGGTGCAACAAGTTCCAACAGGTAGAAGGGAACCAGGATAGGAGAACATGTGAGCTTCAGTATTTAGGTAATTGATCTCCAGTCTGTCCGTTGTTGGAAGCCGACGCGCTGTTTTGCGTTTGCACAACAATTTATTTATTGCCGAAAAAGTTGCAAATTTTCCAATATATTTTGAATATTCATTTATATGAATAACGGTCCTCAAAAGACGTGAAAGATGTGGTTGATCTCAAATGGTTCAGTCTCCAAGTAACCCAAGTAACGACAAATACTACTTCAACATGCATTTTTATTACCCCAAAATTACCCCGACCAGAACGGGAATCGAACCCGAGCCCCTGGCATATTAGGTGTGACGCTAACCACTCGGCCACGGGAGCCCCCTAAAACCTCCACATGCCAAATTTGATTTCATTTGCTTGATTAATTCTCGAGTAATGTGTTTCATTCGTTCCATTTGTTCCACTCTGTTCCTCTATTTATTTTTGTCGAGTGCGAGTTCAACTTATGTATGTGAAGCATCGTGGAAATAAATAATCCGTTATTTAATTAGTATTCCAGTATGTTTTAATTTTCCAAAGTGTTTTATTTCTCCAGTGCAAGTTGTATCCAAACGATATTTTTAAGACCAAAGTACCAGATTTATCGAATTCCTGAGCTGTCAATATCGAGGCCTCCTTTAACCGCAGGATTCGCCATTCCCATCAAAGGTCAGAAACTCCAAATTACACTATTAGACTATTTCATGAGCAGCTGATTCAAGGAACTTGTGCATTCGATCTATTAGTTAAGCTTTCGGCTGAATCTCACGAAACTTGCTATGATCAGCGACGACGTAGGATTACGTCTTCATTCCCGCTTAACTTTCTCAAAATCACTTGTGCATTGGTTCCGAAATATTTGTCCCATTTCATTTTCCCAAAAAGGCCTGGTTTAGATAGCTTACCATCGACACGAATGAGCAGTCAGAAGTGCAACGAAGTACTTCAGAATTATTTACGGCTGTTTTTCCATCAAAAACAATGTGATAATTGGGTAATTTGGTATCAATTCATAAAATATGGAAGGTCATGGCATGGCTTAAATAATAGGGGCTTCAGATTCTGAACTGGTCAGCTTGTTTACCTAATCAAAATCCTGTCAGGAACTTATGAGGAGTGATCGGACGAATAGTAGATGCAGCTTACAAGCAGTATGAGTGATTTGAAGAGCTTAAACGAGCAGTATCCTCTGCGTAAAACGAGATACACACTACAACATGGTACAGCTTGGTCGAAACCATCCCGAATAGGTTATTTGAACTGATTGTGAACTAAAAATGACCTACGAATTAGAAAG
Organism: Toxorhynchites rutilus septentrionalis; assembly: GCF_029784135.1. Classification (NCBI taxonomy): domain Eukaryota; kingdom Metazoa; phylum Arthropoda; class Insecta; order Diptera; family Culicidae; genus Toxorhynchites; species Toxorhynchites rutilus. The sequence continues at coordinate 130,596,787 of NC_073745.1, forward strand.
TTATCGTAATTCATGTTGAATTGGCGTGTTAATTTAGTAAAGGAGTGAGAGTTTTTCTATCTGGTTCTATAGTTTATAAACACTGGAATTTCAGTTTGTTAAATGTTTCGCGCTTGAACACAACAATAAAGTTGAAATGGCCAGTCTTATAAATGAAGATAGTTATTATACTCTACACTATATACTTCAATGCAACCTTCTCACATATTCATATTTGGAAACTGGAAACTCAGAAAAAATGAGTAGTTCTATAGTTGTGAAAAGCAGTGTAGGAGCACCAGTTCAAATTTATAATTAAATATATCGTAAAACATATAGCGAAAATGATTGTTCAAATAAATATCGTTGCGGAACACATGACAGGTGCTTCGAAGCGGTTTTTTGCAGAATGTGTTCATTAATTTCAGAAAAAACAGACATGTTTATTGATCCAAATGCAACACTGTATGGACTTATTTAGAATATAGTTACACTCATTGTGATTAATTGCATCCGGAAAACGATTCATGTCACTATATTACACACTGTCATTTTTCTCTGTTCCTCATCTGGAAAACAAATGATAATTTCCAACTGACCAGCTTCGACATGTAATTCTGGTTGTTATTTCCCGCGCTTATTTTCCCGTTCCAGTGATATCCCCAAATAATACGTTTCGCAGCCCGCCGCTAGGATATATATTCGTTCGCGTCGTATACATTAAGTCAGAAATCATCCATTTTTTGGCCATTTCACCTCATTCGCTATTAGAAATGAATGTATAATTATATACCGCAATCGAAATTATCCATATTTGGTCAGCAGGGCGAGCCAACACTTCCAAATAAATTAAAAACGCGCCAGCGCTCGCTGTTATCATAAGGTTCATTGTAGTTTTCACCGCTAAGAGCCAAGGTAGAAATGGGGAGAGGAAGAAAAAAACAACACATAATAAAAGAGGCGAAAACAGCATTAACTCATCTAATCCCATGTAATGAGGCTATAGAATGTATTAACGCTGCTGCTACCATTAACGCAAAGTGTAACGGCCCGAAAAGGGGCGGGTCACCCTTAATGAACTTGGGAAGCGGCCGGGCGGACCTTCCGAATTTTTGAAAAATTAGAGCAAAATGATACCAAAAAGTACAGCATACATTACAAATTATAATTCCATTCGCACCGCATAAATATCAGCTACGAACAAATGATTATAGCTAGATTTGGGAAATTTATATTTTAACGGGTGAAATCTCTTCCGCTAATGGCCGGTTTCGCTGATGGGGAAGACCGTTTCCAGTCCATTTAATTTGATCTGGACAAGACTTCAATTTGCGGTTTACATTTACAGTGCTTTTCAACCTTTCGCGCAGCCCCGATTTACGAACGTCCTTCGCTTCGTTTGCTTCCATGTTATAGCGCATCGAATATTAGGTTTCATTCCCACCGGTGAAGTGTTACTACCTATGGGTACATTTTTAAACAATGGGAATAAGTTTACACGATTTGAATTGTTCCTTAAGTTTTGTTGTCGAATTCACATAATCTCTTGTATATACTGTAATATGAGCAACTGATAACCTGTTTTCAATCCGGTTTGTACTACTCATACTTACACAGTAAGTCCTACAACACCGCAGTCCTTCTTGCTGTGGGATCTATTACTGATCTTCTGGAAAGTTGTTGTTATCCCTATGGAAGCATTGCATAGGAAGAAGGATGGGCATGTAGTCAGTTCCATCTGTTACCTGTGTTTTAATGTTTAATTACCGAGATATTCCTGGGTAGATCTTTCGATGATATCCTTTTCAAGTGCTAATATTCTAGTTGTCGGGTGATACGATTTATCGTTTAATTTCATAATATAATTTGACAAATGGTGGTTGTCCAAATCTGGTTAACATTGTGTTAAATATGAACCTTCCAAAATCTGCGTATTATTATTTCAGTTGGTTTTCAATGTGAGATTTACATGATCCAAAAGTAAAATTCCGTTATTGATTTCTTTTATTATTCCGGAAGTGTGTACTTATCGTAAGTACAGTTTGTGTATTGCAATTGAATCAATTTGTTTGAACTTACATGAATTTAGCATGAACTAATTGATTTGATGGATTCTGAGTCGCACAAATAATAATTAAAGTCCTCTGTGCAATGGTTTGTGATCTCAATAATTTGAGGTTCATTAACAATAAAAAAATTTGATCCAATATACATTCTGTCTTGGTTTTCAAATAACGGATACAAGTATTCGTAGTCATAAATTTATTTTAAAAGTTTCGGTACTTTTAACATGTATATCACATGTGTATCGTTTGCGGCAATCTGGACAGTTGTTTTTTTTAATAGATACTCAAGACTTGTATCGGGAATTCGATGAGGCATCAGAAATCTTTTGATTTTCAAAAAGTCTTTCATGGAGATACATTGGCTACTGGGAATACCTTTTTTGGAGATGGCATCTTCGAGAATTTCGAGTTGATGTTGTTTGGTGTCGATATTGAGAACAATGGTAAGGAAGGTTTATTTCGATCACATGCTGCTGTTTGGATTTGAAATCTCGGTGTTGTAATTCATTGATAATATGGCTCAGATGTTGAACTCTGGTATTGAGGGCTTTGTTGACAAGAATTTGTTGGTTTCTATTTATTATTATTGCCTTCATAGCTCTGTGCAAGTCGTCGACGTCAGGTGTACCGATGACCCATTTGAAAACTCGACCTTTTCTATCCGTGTGGTATAAGTTTTAAATTTTATATCCACTGATTGCAAATGTTTACATATCCCCTCTTAAATTTTTGCTTTACCCATAAGGTTTTTTCAAATAATGGATCTGATTTTTTTGAGTTGTTCGGAAGATACACAAAGCGTGTCCGAAATTATAAATAATTATTGTTTTCCTAAATTTTACTGGTATTCATATACTCGTTTGTCTCAAATTCCGAATACTTAAGCTTTGTTGGCCATTAAACAGCGTCTCAATACTAAAAATGGTACTGTTTCTCGAAATTAATTTGATTTTTGGATACACTATAGTCTTTTTCTCCATTTGACTACACTAAAATTGATTAATGAGACCATAAAACTAAAAATATGTTTACTTACATTTGTCTCAAATTCCGAACACCATTTTTTGTTACTGACGCATATTCTGAATACTTTTAACTCAGTAAAAAACAATTTCAAAAAATCATAACTTTTGAGCTACTGAACCGATCGATATATCAAATTAAAGCCAATTAGCTAGTTTTTTGACGAAAATAGGATTTTGTATTCGTAATTATTAATTGTATTTGCTAGGGGGGGAAATTTGATTATCGGACCATCAGTTAACTTTCAAAAATTATAACTCAAAAACGATAAAAATTACATTTCTGATTTTTGGATATATGAATATATAAAGAAACCTCAGCTTCAAAAAAACAAATACCAAAAATATAGCGCCCTTGGTCCCGAAACCATGTAAAGTATACAATCAATAGAACTAGCTACGTAAGATGATTCTGATACTCCCGTTTGGAAAAATGAAAAGAAATTATATTTTATATTTCTATATTTAATATTTTTTAATATTTTATGTGAATTATTTTAGATGGTAGATTTTAGTAACATTTGGGAGTAGAAAACTTAAAAGTTAGTGGTTTTTAAGTTGTTTTTATGAATTTTATCCGAAAAAATTCATAATAAACTTGATTGTTTCTGTAAATTGAATTGAGGCTGAATCAACTTTGTATATAAAAGAGTCCAATCTGTTACTTCAGGAATCCGGTTTCGTTTTTTTTGGTTTTAGTTGAAAACCTGACCAAGAAAATCAGTTTTGTTCTCGTTGTTCTGCGTCTGCGACCTACGTCTCGCAAGAAAAGAGCTCACAAACATTTGTTTACAAATAGTATTAGGTTTAATCATATTGTTGCTCCAGAATGGGACTTTCCTTGTACCCTAACTCGTGAACTATTGTTTTATTTACCTGAAAATAGAGTGTTCAAACATCTGCTATACAGAATATTAATAATGCGTTGAAACTTGATTCCAATTCCGAACACTACTTAAATACTAATTTGAATAAATATTTCTGCATAAAAGACCGTTTTTTCATCCATTTTTAGTAGATTCCCACTTTTTCGAGCACTTAAGCATGAAAACAGCCAAAAAATAATTAAAACAACTAAAAAAACTGAAAAAATAACGATGCTTATTTTTCACAGAATGTAATATATCCCGCAAACACTAGTTTCGACTGTATCTCTTTTTCAAATGCTTAGTTTTCTAAACTATGGGTTGTGTAGATACCTGTAAATGTTATTAAAATGTAGCCTATACTCCAAATAATGTCAGGGCTTTTATTATTAAATTATTTATAACATTAAAGTTTAGTAAATTAACATTTAAAAATGAAGTGTTCGGAATTTGAGACTGTTCGGGATTCGAGACAAAACGCTATATAAAATATGTATCGAAATCTACTTTAATTTGATTATTTTTATATTTGCTTTTTCTTTTAGAGATTTCGTTTGTTTTTTTCCTGGTTCGAAAGCTGGGTATCGCTTATTTTTTAATACTGTTGTTCTTTCCGTTGTATAATGTTAAAATTTTACATGGCTTTTTTCTGTTATATGATTCATATTTAAATCCTGTTTTGTTTCTCCAATATAAATATCGTGTGGGGTGTTTTGACAAATGTGTATATGGCGTTATTAAAACTGTAAACAGATGATCTTATTAACCGAAGAATGTTAACATCTGAGTTTTCCTTTGTTATGCACCTTGAATTTTCTCTTAGAGTGGAATAACTACTTTCAATTTGTCCCTTGGTGTTCAGATCTATGAATTGGAGTTTGGAAAATCTCAGTATTTAAACTTCTTAGCTTTTGTCCTTTTACATTAAATGAACTTTCATTATCCAAAACAATCATTTTAGGAATATTCCATTCATTCCATTTCATTTTCATTTGATAGATCTGTTTTTTGTGATGCTTAGAAAATTTATCGATTGTTTCCAGGAACGTATTGTTTTGATCATATATAAATACAACCGCATGTATAATTTCTACTGGATTGTCTAGGAATTGGGGTTTTAAAAGGTATACTTTTTTGCGGATTTCATTAACATTTTTCAGTTTTGCAAATTTCGCAATTATTTACGAATTCTTCAGTGATTTTTGTAATACATATTAGGAAAGAAGCATTTTTTTTTGTAATTGTTTGGTATTTTCTATAGCTTATTTGTGAACGAAATCGTGAACTTTTTAAATTTCTTCTAATTGTTTTCCTCTGTCATTTAGCTCTTGGACTTTTAGTTGAGTAAATCGTGCTTTTATTATCTTGGGATAAAAGTTTCTTGGTAAATTTCTTGTATAGTTGACATTATAGGTTCACTTGTATAAATTCCATTTATGATTTTCAGATAAAAAAAAAGGTTCAAGTTTATCTGAAAGGTATTCTACTGTGAATATTGGTTCAATAAAATAGGTATTTTATAATTTACAAAGGTGACATCTAAACCATAACTGGATCTATTACCAATTTTGAAGATTAACTGATTTTGAAATACATTTACTGGTACTTCAACTGAGGGAATGTAGGAACTATCATCATCATTAGCTAAGTGCTGGGTTACATTAGCATTAGCATTGAGCAAGTTGCACAATATCGTAGTTGGTACGAACTCAGAACATTAGCTAAGTGTTGGGTTGCAGTCACTGAATTAATTTGGATTCATGACAAACCATCTGCCGCCATGTTTGATTTGCCAGGTTTGTAACAAATTTCATGATCATGTTCTTCAATGAAAACTTTCCACCTTTTGAGTTTTGCATTGTTGTTATTGAGAGAAATGGCAAATGTTGAAGGTTAGTGGTCAGTATATACTTTATGACCGTGAATAAAAACTCACAGAATTTACAATACCCAAACAATGGGAAGCACCTCTTTCTCATTAATTGCATAATTTACTTCTGTGTTGGAGAGAGTTCCTGAAATAAAGGTGATGGGTTTTTCGTCATTGTTAAATTTCGGAGTAATACAGCACCAATTGCTATTGCTTATGTTTACATCCTGAGTCTGGAAATGCTGACACGTATTCAAACAATGAAATTTATTTCAATAAATTCCCTTCATCATTCAATACAATTTGGAAATTTTGAGACTCGTTCTTCGAAATTTGCTTCTTCTGCTTCTTCTTCTTCTTTGTTTTAAGAGACTTTGAATTATGCAGTTCATTCGCCTCTGAATTGTTTGTGCCCATTTTCTTTTCCCATTTGTGTGATCGAGTTGAAAGAGGAATTGACTTTCATAGTTATAACACTAGAAACGCGAATGAAATAAGAACACCTAATTTCTTGTCATGTGCTTCACAAAATTCGTTGTACTTCAAAGGAATAAATGTGTTCAACTCGATGCCAAGACATATTAAATGCGCAACAACACTTACAGAATTTAAGAGGCACTGTATTTCACATGTAAAAGCTGTGTTCTCTTAACAGCTGAACGAGTTTTTGTTTATTTTTATGACGAAGATCTTTACTGACGAAGTTTTATACGAACGGATAATTTAATGTGGACAATTTTTTTGCAGTTTGTTTTCAATATTTTCAATGAATCTGACGAAGTTTTCGAACGGATTATATTATGTAGATTATTTAATTTTTTTTTAAATCATCTTTTTTAAATTTGTATTGATCTCTATTATGTCTGTCATGATCTTGGTGATGATGGACTATTTTTATTTTTATTTTGTCGTTCTTATAGTTGTATTAGTTTAAAAAAAATAAATAAAAGTAGTCTACAAAAGTTTGAGCGTCGCGCGCGAGACACAGATATAAAGGATATTAAATTGAAAGTTTTTTTAAGTGCCGGTCTAGGAATTTTTCGTAAAGGAAATTTTCTCGATTTCTCTGAATGAGGGTATTCAAAGTCAATCTAAAACAAGGCTGGCGGTTGGACTTGTGCTCTGGTGGACCACTTGGCAAGGGCCTCGTCGGGACCGTATCGGCTCTGTGGCGGACATGACTGAGTATTGGCTTTTTTGGACATTGCAATTTTTTGAACTTATATCTGTAAATAAAATCAGTTCGTTTTTCATGTTTGCTAAACTGATTTCAATGTTGAAAAAAAAAAAATTATCTTTTAGATAACTCGTCTTGCTCAAACCTCTGTAGGGGAAGGAGGCGGGACCATCATCATCATTTTTAATTTTTTTAAGAATTTTGTTAATGGTTTAGCAATTTTTTTAATTAATTTCCGGATAATCCAACAAATGTCCGTAACTCTTTAAGGCTACCATGTTCTGGATATTCTTTAATAGTTTAAGCCTTTTATTTATTAGTTCTAATCCATTTTGGATACAATAAATGCGAGGAATTCAACTTCAGATTACAACCATTCAGATTTATCTGGTTGAATCATGAAATTTGCGGGTTTTAGTGTTTTAAGTACCGTTTTTAAATTTTCTGTTCTTCTAAGATTTCACCAAATCATCTATGTAGACAATACAATACCAATATGCTCGTGAAACACATCATCCATAACACGTTGGAAGATGGCAGGAGCATTTTTAAGCACAAATGGCAAATGTGCGGACTCACACTTTCCGTTGTTTACCGAGAATATTGTTCTTTAGTATCTTCATCATTCATTGGTAGCTGATGAAAACCAGATGACAGGGCTAATGTAGTAAAATATTATTTTTTTTCAAGGTTTGTCAGAATTGTATAAGTATTCGTAATTGGATATCTATCACTTATTGTTTTTTTGGTTTAATTTTCGGTAGTTAATAACCAGTCCAATTTTTTCACATCCTGAAGCGTAAAGCTTCTTCGGTACAACAGGAGAATTGTAAAGGGAACACGATTGTCGAATAATTCCATGTTTTTGTAAATGTTTCAATGTTTTCAAGACATATTAAACGTGCAACAACACTTGCAAAATTTAAGAGAAACTGTATTTCACACGTTAAAGCTGTATTTTCCTAACAGCCATTTTTTTTTATTTTGATAACGATTTTGACTGACGAAGTTTTATACGAACAGATATCTTAAAGTGAACAGTTTTTTGATTTTTTTTTTGTTTTTATTATTCTTGACCTGACGAAGTTTTTTTTTACACGGATTATATTGTTTAGACAATTTTGAAAAAAATTTCTTCTATGTTATATTTTTTGTTTTTTAATTTGTATTCGTCTCTATTATGTCTGTCATGATCTTGGTGATGATGGACTATTTTTATTTTTATTTTGTTGTTTTTATATTTTTTTTCAACTAGCAATAATCGCACCTCGGTAAAACCTCATTGGTTACGATATCGCCACTGCGCAAAGCTGTTGTTTTGATATTGTAGTAGTTAAAAAAAGTAGTCTACAAAAGTTTGAGAGTAGCGCGCGCGTTGTACAGATATAAAGGATAAGAATTCAAAAGTTTTGTAAGAGCCGGTCTAGAAATTGTTCGTGAAGAAAAATTTCTCGATTTCTCTGGATGGGGATATTTAAAGTCAATCCAAAACAAGGCTGGGGATTGGACTTGTGCCTTGGTGGACCATTTGGCTGCAAGGGCCTTGTCGGGATCGTATCGGCTCTGTGGCGGACAAGACTGAGTATTGGCTTTTCTTTTGACATTGCAATTTTTTGAACTTATATCTGTAAATAAAATCAGTTCGTTTTTTTTGCTAAACTGATTTCAATGCTGAGAAAACAAAATAATATCTTTTAGATAGCTCGTCTTGCTCAAACCTCTGTAGGGGAAGGAGGCGGGACCATCATCATCATTATAAAATAAGTGGAATAACATATTTTGAATTGACAATGGATGGCTCATTGGGTGTTTCAATAACAGCTTGAACTTCACTAAGAGTATTGAGCCAATTATTGCATAGAATGTTTTCAAAGCTTCCATTTGGGAAAAAAATTCATTTGCGTCAGAATAAGGAAAAATATTCCGTTTGGAATATCTTTCAATTTTTATGTCTCCTCAGAAGAAGGGAAAAAAAGGATTCTCAACAGGATGAAAAAATTTTGAAAATTGGGAGTGAATTTAATTTTTATTCGACCCTGTATCAACTAAAATATTTAGAGGTTGAGATACTTTTCCATTACCGAAGTGTAAAAAATATATAGCTGTCGAAATTTGGTTCTCCTGGACAACTTTCTTCTGTTAAGTGTTCTTATTATTCCGTATATTGAACAATATCAGGGTCTTCGTTCAAAATGTGGATTTTTTGGGTCTATAAGCATAATTCATTTGTTTAGATCTTATTGATCTTATTATATCCATTGGTACAGGTTTTTGGAAAGGTTGCCTCATTTGGTGCGACGAATGTGGTTGTTGAAAAATGGGTCGATGATGCCATTGAGTTGGAGGTTGTTGTGATAATTGTTGAGGTTTCGGAGGTAAAGTTTGATGTACTAAGGGTTGTTGTTGCAAGGAATATTGTTGAAATGGTATGTGCCTTCGGAGTGGAGGTTGCTTAGATCGTTAAGGTGAAGCTTGTAAAAATGACAAATTTTGTGGCAGAAGTGGTAGAGGATACTATTGAGAATGTTATGAACCAAAGTTTGGAGGAAATTGTTTTCTTGATTGATTGCTTGGATTTGGTAATTGGTTTCTATTATTATTGACTTGAATTTCTAATGTCGGTTTGATAAAACCCTTCTGAATCATATTTCGGACTCTTAAGGCATATGACGCAGAAAACAGATCTAAACTTTTTGCACAGGAATTATTTGGTTGATATTTTTAATAAATTTGTTCAATATGCTTTTAAGCTTTCTGCTTTGGTACCTATTTTATTTAAAACATAAAAAAATCATCGAATGGAATGCTTTTCAAATAAAGCGAATAAGAATCAAACTTCGGACACTATTTATAAAAAAAAAATCAAATTTCGGGCAGATTAAATTCAAATTTCGGACACTTTATTTTGTAATTTTTTGAACGAAAATTACATTACACTTGATTATATGTTATAGTCAACTGCGAAACACTCACCAAGCAATCAGAGTAAACTGTTAACAACGATGAGAACTGATAAAACACGAAAGAAATTTAAATATTGATGAACGGGTAAATTCTACGTGTTCACGCTAAGCGAACGTCAAACACAAACGATAATGAGTAGTATTGTCATATTTTTGCCGATTATGTTATAATTCAAATGTAGTTCTCATATGCAATAATAGTGAAACCAAGGAATTACTCTAAAGAACCAATTGTGATATTAATTTTATAGTTATATCATCAGTGCATTAAGCATTTCAAGATATTAGAACAAAGTTTCCGAAATATGATGTTGTCCGAAATATGATTCAGAACGGTATGTTTTCTGTGTTCTTTATTTTGGTAGGTAATACAATAAGCGTAAGAATAAGCTAATGTCTTAGGCTCATGATTTTTCAAAAATTTTCCAATTCCACTATTGAGACCACATATAAATGCATCAATCGCTTTATTGTTATACACACCGAGCATTGCCTTCGATGCTTCGGGATGTTCGTATTCTGCATTCATTTTAAATTTATTTGCGATGAGAGATAACAATCTGTTAATCTCATGATAAAAAGTTTTTCAATCTCTACCTTTTTTCTGGTTCATTTGTTGAAAATCAAGGGTTGTAAGATCCCCATTTTCTCCATAATATCCTAATAATGTTTTCTTGATCACAGGTCAACTAATATACATATCAGAATTATCAGCTAATAATCAGCTTTTTATTTACTTGAATTGTATTTACTTACTAGCTGACCCGGCAAACTTCGTCCCGCCCAAAATTTGTTTTTTCTCATCAATACCTTCAAACATTTACGTTTTCTTACTAAGCGCAAGTTCATGAGTCCAATCGCAGAACTGTTCATTGATTGATCTTCTAATCGACCCCGTTGAATTTATCTTTTACTAAAAAAATCCTAGTACTTCTGCCAAAACTCATCATTATAATATCGGATTATTTTCAGACACAGACCCCTCCCTATTCTCCTCTTTAGAGAGGGGGAGGAGTGTCTATTAACCATAGAAACGCTTCGTGTACCCTAAAATCTTAACATGCCAAATTTGGCTCCATTTGCTTGATTAGTTTTCGAGTTATGCAGAAATTTGTTTTTCATTTGTATGACAGCCCACCCTGAAAGAGGGAGAAGGATCTTACCACCATAGAATCATTTATTGCACCCTAAAACCTTCACATGTCAAATTTGGTCTCCTTTGCTTAATTAATTCTCGAATAATGCAGAAATTTTTGTTTCATTTGTATGGCAGCCCCCCCTTAGAGAGGGGGAGGAGTATCTAACCACCGTGAAAATATTAACTACATCCTAAAACCTTCACGTGCCAAATGTCGATCGGTTCAGTAGTTTCCGAGTCCATAAGAATCAGACAGACAGACAGACAGACAGACAGAAATCCATTTTTTTATATATATAGATTGAATCTTTTAACTTCAATAAGGGTACTTCAGTATCGTTTGCATTCTGTTGGGGTTTTGTTTAGGTAACATGCCAACAAGTTTTATGTTTTTTATAGGTAGGGGATGTAGGAGAAATACGGATAATATTGAGAAGAACTTCAATTATATCTTTCTCATGTTTCTCCAAACTTGAATGCAGTTTCTTGCATTCCAATATACTGTTTTTCGAATTAATCGACCGAAAATTTTCCAATGTTTTCTCTAAAATCAAAACAGACCGAAAAGTAGAACATTTTTTCGATGATTACTCACATGGACATACAGTGGGGTAAATTTGGACAGGTTTGTAGTCTTTACGTATGTATATATTCGAAATTTCATGAAAGTAAGGGAACAAGGTTGAGAGCTTATTGAAACTAACGATGAGATTAGTAAAATTTAACAATTCATAATTTCCCGATAATGTCAAGAACGGGCGGCGACAAGCGAATATAACACGTCAAAGTGTTAAATATTAATACAGGCAAACCTGTTTTTGTGCGGTTGCTATTTGTGCGATTTCTCATTTGTGTGACTGTTTAGGTCCGATTTTATGATTTGTTTGTGTGATTCAAGACCCGATGTCATATGTCATGTTGTCATGTTAAATATTAGTACAGGCAAACCTGTTTTTGTGCGGTTGCTATTTGTGCGATTTCTCATTTGTGTGACTGTTTAGGTGCGATTTTATGATTTGTTTGTGTGATTCAAGACCCGATGTCATAATAAAATCGCACAAAAAAGAGTCGCACAAACGAGGAATAACGCAAAAAGGGACCGCACAAAAAAGGCTTGCCTGTACTTTATTATATAAGAATTTTCGGTACTTCTGATAAAAAGTAGAATGACAAAACAACAGTAAAAACACTATGCACGTTATGCGGGTGCTGACTGGTTTGACGATAACGTTTTTGGGAAGCTGGTAGAGTAGTGCGGGGCAAAGGTGCGCACGGGCCAAAAGTGCGCATTGGCCGTTTTGAAGCAAACGAGCATAAAAACTCGACAACAGTGTATTCGTTTGATACATTGTTACACCTGTAGCTCACATATAAACAAGATACATTTCATGGAAGTGGAAAAAAGTTATGAGGTAAAAAGAGTTTTACAATGTTTTGATCTGATTTTTTCAATTTTAGGGATGACGATTTAGTTACCTAAACTAACTTGAAAGTTCGAAACTACACCTTCAAGGAAACCTTCATTTTATAGTAGATGATAGTGCGTATTCGTTTTTGTGGAAAGGTTCAAAAGTTTTAAAAATTCGATTAGTTCAAAAATTGCTTGTGGGGCAAAGGTGGCTCGGGAGCAAAAGTACGCACCAGCTTTTTGCTCTCAAAAATTTATTAAATGTTTTCAGCCAAATTTTTAACGGGATCCACGAGAAGAAAACTGATCATCGTGTCAGCTAGTTTGTTAATAATAAGAATTTTGTTTCAAATGTTGGACATTTTCAAGTAATTTATATTGTCAGTCTCCAAACTTCAAAAAAAAATTTCCACGTGGTATGTTCGACCATAACACCCACCCATCTCCACCCATAAAACATCATACAACACCCCCTCCTCCCCCCTGGATGGTGCCTACACACTCTAGTAGTGATGCTTCTCCCGCTGGTAATGATAAATCATTTATTTTTGTTATAAGAGTACGCAATTGTCATTTTGTATTAAAATAGGTTTTTATCCAACTACAAACAAAACTCGAGAAATTATTTCACTACGTTTCGAAGATAATATGTATAGTTACAATTTGATCAACAAACTGAATTTTATTTGCTTTTATTTCAAAAGTTATTGGACGACAACAGTTAGGTGCGCACCTTTGCCCCGCACTACTCTACTGAATGGTTTAGTGGTAACTCATGTTGCCGCGGATTAAAATAGCTGGCCACCCTGCTGACCAACGCCATAAACAACGATTAAGAGTAGCAGGTCATGTATGACAGAAGATAGAAATAGAGGATGACAAAATAAATGATGAGGAAGAAGAAAGTTGCCAATAAATATAAAAGGAATTCATTGGATACAATATTTAGGCGTTAATTGGCTAGATTTGTTGCGAATAATTTTTGTAACTATCAGCTCTAATTTAAGTAGTTATACTAGAGCTATAGATTCCTAAATGATTAAAATTAAAACGTAACAAGATTCTCGATTAATTACTATGCAATTCAAATTAACTTCAATCTAATCTATTGGTATGAGCTTATCCCTCACAACCCGGTATGGAATATCTGGAAAAACATAATCTAGTTAAAGTATACCTAATCTACAGTTACCGCGATTAATCAAATTAAATATTGCAGCTTAAGCAAGTTGCTAAAAGCAGGTGTTCGTTTGTTTTTTGAACTCTCATGTTATATAATTGTAGGGTAAGATGAACCACAACAAGAGTGAGTAAGACGGACAGTATTGAAAAAAATTATAATTTTTCATCTGAGGTATGCCTCGCGTCCTGTTTTCAGAACTGCTTTTCGATTTGCAGTACGATCAATATTTCACGAAACATTTTTATTTGAAAACGAAAGGGTAGTGTCTGATTCAATCAAAATATCCATGTAGTTAAAGGTCCTACTGGAACGGAATCAGAGGGAAGCTGTTTAATTAAGTTATTCAGATTTGTTATTGTTTTGGACTATATATACTTTTAATTGTAGAGAAAGAACGTGGAAAACATTGTTTTTTTTTCAAATTAGAGTATCCGGTATGCACAAATCCACAAATGTAAACTTGTAGCATAACTTATTTCGTACGAATTTACACCGGCTATTGTTTTCACGTTTCGCACCACTATACCAAATACCACTCGATATAACTGAGTCCATATTAAAGACAGTTATCTAAAACCCCTAATTTAAAAATGAATACTATTTTTTATAAAAAAATAAAATTCTATGGACTTACTGTGGAACAATAACTAGGACAAAATGATTCGAAGAGCAAAGCTGGTGTAACCGGAACGATGCAATTTACACCCCAAAATATAAAACGAACTATGTTACACACCATAAACAATATTCATAGCTCTCCAAATTCTCGAATCACAAGTTGCATTCACACTTCATTATATGTGTCGGATTATACGATGACCCGATATCCGTGAATAAAAACGAAGCCACGTAAAGAATATTAATAAAAGAGCCGACCGGTCTCAGCCACCACCAGGAGAAAAAAAGCAGAATTTGGAAGTCATAATTCTCCTAGAATCGATATTTTACGTTAATCCGTTCGGAAGCTTGATAAATTATTTGATTATGCAATGAGAATCGATATTTCGTTTAGTCTAACCCCAGTCGCGTCTCTCGAGTTCAATAGGGAAGACGATACACAAGGCATCCACAGGCCACAGTTACAGTTTGTTGGGGGCGAGAAGAACTTTTTTGTTGTTTGGGTCTTCCGTCTGTATGCCTGGATGATTTTCTGCCAGCGATGGATTTACATGTTCGTATAAGTTGATGGATTTGCGAGAGTAAACTTTTTCACCTTATCCAGTAGGACCGGGTCTCTAGCAGCTTTGAAGCTGGGGCTGAAACGTTTGGAATGTATCTTTGTCAGTACCGTTCCTGTGTTGCGTACCTGGAGGATGAAATTTACGCAGGGTGATGTAAAGTACCCTAATTAAAGTTATCTGAGATTGCGTTGGAGTACTGCTTACGTTATCTCGCATTACCTTTGACGTCATGGATGAATTCACTGTACGGAAAATTCATGCATACGTACCAGCGTGGGTAAACAAGTAGGATGTACATTCTACAAACTTTTCATTCATTGCTTGTTACATTTGTTTCCGACAACTGAATCTCTTGGAAGGTCCAGAAACGAGGAGATTCCAATCGATGTTGAACATCGTATCAGCTTCACTGAAGTATCTCGCGATGATGCTTGAAAGCAAATTTGCAAGAATTTCGGAAATTGCATTCTGGAATTTTAAACATTGTCCAACACATGCTCCATAATCGCGCAAACTCTTCCGAGATGCCAACTGATAAGCAGCATTTCCTAATTTGACAAATAGCTTTCCTATGCAAATTACGTTAACAGTTTCTCGCGTCGTATTTTTTCCTTCACTTGCACGATAAAAAAAACAAGTTAATGGATTTTGACGGAAAGCATGAAACGCCGACCCGGACGTAATAAGAAGAAAACAAAACGCGCAAAGATGAGATGCAATCAATAAGTATAATTACAGGAGCGCAAAATTATAAACAACACGAACATCTCTTGGTGCGAACCGATTGTGGAACCGGTGCAGGGCAAATGCAACGCTTTCGGTAACCGGTTACCCGCCGTAGAGCTAACTGCCCGGCGGTCGATCGGTCGATTGGTATCAAATATCAGACAGATGAGGGCCCATCTCGAGGTGAACGCAAAGGGTGAGAAAACGAAGGAATGAGAAGAGTAGAAGAAAAAGGAGAAAGACCACTTCCCAACGACCGGCGTCCATCAGAAAACGACAGTCATCAATCGAACAGAGGAGCACCAATGATCGTGGTGTCTGCAATTGCCGTCATCAACAAAAGGTAGCACTTCGCAACGCGTATCATTTTGACTCATCATTGTCCGGTTCTCGTTACTGGATGATTAGGCTGGTAGAATGATGAACTGATGGGTAATACTATAAAAACCAACTTTTTCAGATCTAACTTTGCAAAGTTCATCGACATAGTTTTTGACGTAGAACTACGTCTTTCATTAAGGTGCCAAATCCGAAAACAGGTCACGATTTTATGAAATGAAGTTAACGTTAATAACTATTTTTGCCGCGAACGAATTCTGGCGATTTACATACCAAACGAATCGGAAACTCCCTAGGATTTGTTTAATATGCTATACATTAGAACCTCCTGGTTTTTAAATGGTTAAAATTCATGAAAACTTTAAGTGTTTTCAGTTTTCCCACACATTTATTCTGTCCATTTGTGTGTTTTCCCTAACAGAGCTGTCAATAACGAGCAACTTATCGACGAGCAGCGAAGGGAACATCGTAAAAAAAGTCTCCGTGAACAAAGGAAAAGAAGAAGAATAAAGGGGGATACTTGCCTAAAGTATAAACAGTGAATCTCGCTGAGGTAAACTTTCAGTCTCGTTCTGTATTCAAACCAATGAATGTTCTTCTTTGTTTTGCGTCATCACATGTTTTCGTTTCGGATTGAGCTGTGAAGGCCACCAAATTATTCACTCGCTGATGTCTCTGGCATTGCAATCATTGCATCAAACTGACGCCATTGCATTAAGGTTCTGAGCTTCACATTTGTGTGGGGAATCATTAAGCTAGCCTATCGTCGGCTTACCAAGAAAATAAATGTTCTGGGATTTTGCCTGTGATTTTGTTTCGCATGACGGGAGCAAAATTCTCTCCACCAATGATGACAGCTACGCTAATCGAAACTGGCAATATTGACAGAAAGGGCTTCTGTTGAGGAGCGCGCAAAACGGAGATAAGTGTATTTATGTTTACAGTTGTGTTCAAAACAATAGCAGCGCCTAATGCTATTTCTATATTATTATTACTATTCAGGTATGGATGGTTTATTTTTTTTCCTATCCAAAATATATATTTTTATTATGGGTCATATGGCGTCAACCTGACGGGGCCGGGAGTTCAATATTTCGACAATGTTTGACAACGTTGATGTTATCAACAAATCATATGAAATGTAAAGGTGTCATCACCCGTTCAAAACCCATATTGTTTATAGCAATACAATTTCGTTCAGTGTATATTTAATTTGACAGTACAGCAAACAGGGGGGTGCTTTGCTAATATGATAAGCAATGCTTTGAAATGGAAACACAAGTTGGGAACTCGTGGCCAGAAACGTTGCGCTTCTGAAAGAATTGATCGAAGAATCATCAAGATGTCACGGACTGATCCAACTTTGTCTTCTAATAAGATCAAAGATGAACTAGACTTAACTGTGAGCACTGTTACAGTCAGCCGACGATTGACGGATGCCAAACTATACGCACGTAGTCCTCGGAAAGTACCATTGTTGACAAAACGTCATGTTCCGAATCGCCTTAAATTTGCTAAAATGCATATCGATTGGCCGAAAGAAAAATGGCGTAATGTTTTGTGGACGGATGAGTCCAAAATAGTTTTGTTCGGGTCGTCAGTATGTGAGACGTCCACGCAATACGGAATATCAACCGCTGTACACGGTTAAGACAGTAAAGCACGGCGGAGCAAAAATTATGATATGGGGTTTTTCGTACAACGGTGTCGGGCCAGTTTATCGCATACCAGGCATACCATTACATCCACTTTTTGCGTCGCTGCCATTTTTTCGATTAAAAACCATTATTTTTCGACGTTTCATCGAGATCTGAACAAATAAAAAAAGACGGGTGGGTAATGTCGGGGACATAACCGGAGTGACGTAGGACTATACAAAGGGGACAGCTTTTGTTAAATATATATTTTAAATATATTGTTTTATTTTCTTCTACCACGTGAATACCTACCTATCTTCCTGAAAAATGGATTATTTTACTGTTTACTCTTTATGAATATGTTAATGGTTCTGAAAAGAACCTAGGGTGTTGTGTTTTTGTTATCACTCGATATTCCCATCTTGTTCGGTTAAACCTTCCTGTTTAGCTATTGCGTTTGCCACTCGCCACAGCTTTCACAGTTGGAAAATTCCCATCCAGCTTGTGACATGTTGTTCAGTAAATTACATTTAATGCGACGTGCCGGAGAAACACTTTGCCACTCACTGAAACTAATTGTTGCCTTGATGAGCGCCGAACCGAAGCTGCTCTGTTCTTGATGCGGGTTTTCTGATTGTCGTGAGCAGCTTTGCAAGCCAACTCGAGCACTCCGACGGCCGAAACTCTATAATCGCTGTTAGGTATACTGGTTCTCCGGCACCAATCCGTTCGGCCTAGTTACCCTTGCGGAGCAATCAGTGAATGCGACCAACAGGGAACTGGAGACCTGCACGGTTCGAGTGAGACTTTGCCTTTCCCTTAACTTGTCCTCCTTTATTACGTCCACGATGCCGATGCCGTACAACCACACGGGTTTACGGTTTGAAAGAAAATAAGATATTTTTTTTGGGGTCCGCGTGTTTCATACTCTAGCGGTACACACTCACAGGATAGAGACAAATCGGCAGACTCAGCCAGAGGGGCGAGTCAAACGAGACGAACGAATGAGCGTTAAAAGGGAGCGATGGCAAAAAAATACATTCATTACGATTTGTTCGCTCGTTGGATTCACATGCAGGCTAAAAAGGGTCCTTTACAGGATCACAAAATTATCTTCAATCTAAAGAGTTTATTGTTTTGTTATCACTCGATATCCCCATCTTGTTCGGCTAAACCTTCCTGTTTAGCGATTTGTTGCCACTCGCCACAGCTTTCACAGTTGGAAAATTTCTTCCCATCCAGCTTTGTGACATGTATTACAGTAAATTACATTCAATACGACGTGCCGAAGCACCACTCAGTGTCGCATTGGAGGCGATTTTAACCTGTAATTGAACATTTGCGATGACAGTGATACAGTGTCGACTTTCAATGTGGGGTCATAATTTGGACCCCGAACTCTATGTTTACAAAAATGTTCAACTAAATATGTCGCATTACATGTCCGTCCAATTAGCTAAATGTCTAACTAATTGTAAATTACTGTACTTTCAATCTGGAAACAATTTAAGAATTGGTAAAAATTGAAAATTCAGGAAAGTCCCCAACTATCAATAAGCTCAGAACAGCTGCCAAATTCACATACTCATCAGATCCTGGCAAACAAATTATGAAAAAATCAATTTGTGTTTTATTTTTATTTTGGATAATGTTTAAGAAAGCATTGAACTGTATTTCCTAAACTCTTTTTTGGAAGGTTTAATGGCCCTGAAAAGCGCCTTGTTTTATGGAATGGTTCCAATTTAGAAAACTTAGTACTCGTGGTTTTGAAAAAAAAAACCATTTCGAACGCCCACGATGCCGCCTTGTTCTGGATTTGCCACCAAAGCAGTTTGTATAAAGAACAAACTTTTTTCTTCTGCTACCTGATGCCGTTTTGCGATTGCGTTTGCCACTCGCCAACTGCCTGTTGTCTTGATGTCCACCGAACCGAATGTGTTCTGTTCCGAATGCGGGTTTTCTTATCGTCGCGAGCAGCTTTGCCAGCTAACTCGATCACTTCGGCGGCCGAAACTATATAACGCCGGCTAGGTGGACTGGTGCACTGGTACTAACGCGCTCGGCCTAGCTACCCTTGCGGGGAACTCCAGACCAACGCGGTTCGAGCGGGATTTTGCCTTTCCCTTCACTTTCCCTCTTTTGCCATGTCCAGACATGGCTGCTTGGGCTGGTTTGTTGATGTGTTGTGATGCGAACTGATGTGGTGTACGGTTTGAATGAGAATGATCGTTACGGCAGCGGAGCGGGGATTTTTAAGCTGACTGGCTGGCTCGAGAATTACGCATGTGTGAGACTGCGACCAATGTTTCGTTTTTTTTCTTTTTCCTTTCCAATCGTGCTTCATTCTATTTCGCTGCTGCTCTGGTTGCCCGTTTTGGTCGGTACGATTTGAGGAGCACAAAATGGACCAATCAGAAATGGGCACATAGTGCATTTGGACAATGCTTGATATTTCACAATTATTCAATTATTTATCTCAAGAAAAATGAAATGTTATTCGTTATGATAGATGCGTAGATATATTTCCTATCAATTGATGCAAAAACCTTTGCGATCTATTGAGAAATGCTCGAGTTATAAGCGTTCCAAATCTTGCATTTTTTCCTACTTGTTCAGTGCCTAGATTTCCATTTCACCCCCTATATCTTCCGGTTAGACGTAGTCCTACGTCAAAAAATGGCTCAGTCGAAATGGTGACAGTTTGAAAATAAAAACCTGTTTTTTGCACGCTTTTATGACAATTCAAAACGTGTGGCGTTCTGTGGCGAACAGAGCTTAAGAGACCGCTGTACAAAATTTTCAAGCATTACTCCCCTAGCTTGGACATCATTTTGAAGAGCAGAAAACGAAATAGAAACAGAGGAACACTTCACTTCACCTCTCGTTTGATGTTTGTAGAGTGAATACTGTTTGCTGGTGAGTGTCGAGCGGGAAAGAGTTGTCTTTCTCAAGATATGAAGAGAAGTTAGGGTAAAGTTTTCCCACAACGGCCCTTTTCAGGGCTACAAGCGAATGAACAGAAGAAGTTAAACGATAAAAGGAGGTCAGTATTTTACATACACACTCAAACTCAAACATACTCAGACGAAATACGTCAGATTAAAGTAAACCAAATCTTAATAAATTTTTGACGTCTTTCAGGAAGGGTGCCAAATCAGAAAACAGGTCATGTTTATATGAAATAAAGTTAATGTTAATAACTATTTTCACTGCGAACAAATTCTGATACTTTGCACACAAATGGAATCGGAAGCTGATATACTATACAGTACAATCCACTAATGCCTAAATAGTTTAAATTAATGAAAACTAGAAGTATTCTCAATTTCCCATACATTTGTTCTGCCGATTTGTTTGCATTCCCAAACAGAGCTGTCAGTAATGAGCAACTGATACATTCGTTTCTGTCCGTGTTCAGTATGGTTTAAATAAGCTATCTGCGATTTGAAGCTACGTCATTTCTCGTTTGGTGGTCATCGAAGCAACATGGTTGCCGCAGAGCGTCGAGCGGGAGAGGATTGTTTTCTTGACGGGTGAAGGAGAAGTATGGAATAGAGTTTTTTTTTCCACAAGGGCCCTTCTCAAGGCTAGAGGCGGAAACCAAAAATAGAATAGAATGAAAACACAGATGCGAGTGAGCTAGCATAACACAACGAGCGGACATCATTCATGCCTAATGTTGATTTCACACACATACACATACAGCTCGATACAAGGAGAGGAAGCCCTCTGTATCGCTACGACAAAGAAGAGAAATACGAGAATTTTTTGTGCTAGTGCGGATATGGAAGAGTATCCAGAATTTTGGAATATAGATATAAACTGCATCTATTTAGATAAACGTATATTTCATGAATGTATGCTTTCAAATTCCAGCAGGGTAACCTTATTGTTGCATGTTGTGGGGTTCGATCACATCTCAAGCGGAATAAAGGGTGTGTCACATCAAATTGCATCACGGAAAAAACGCTGTAGAAATTTAATTTTTAGGAATTATATCTTCAGCTTTCGCTTATAATCACTTATAATCAGATAAGACTGTATAGATCACGTTGGCCATGCTTCACTGTCAATTTTTGGTAAATTTGGAAAAATGTCGTCGAACGAAAAAGAGCGTCGTGAATTAATCCTGTGCACTCATTTCGAGAATCCGGAGTTGTCACATCGGGACATCGGTAAGATGCTGGGAATCGTCCAATCCACGGTCAGCAGAGTACTAAAACGATACTTCGAGAACCTAACCATCGACCGGAAGGTGAAGAACGGCAAAAATGGATGCTCCGTCAGTGAAAAAGATCACAAGCGCGTAGTTAAGCAGTTTAGACGTGATCCGAGAAGTTCGGTCCCGGATGTCGCCAATAAGCTGAATTTGTCAAGTTCATTCGTCCAGCGGACCAAGCAGCGGGAGGGCCTGCGTACATACAAGGTTCAGAAGGCTCCTAACCGCGACGAAAGGCAAAACATGGTGGGAAAGACGCGAGCCCGGAAGCTGTACACCGAAATGCTGACGAAGCCGCATTGCCTGGTAATGGACGACGAAACCTACGTCAAAGCGGACTTTCGTCAGCTGCCGGGCCTGTTGTTCTTCTCCGCAGAGGACAAATTCAGCGTTCCGGAGGAGATTCGCAAGCAGAAACTATCCAAGTTTGCCAAAAAGTACATGGTGTGGCAAGCGATCTGCTCTTGCGGAAAGCGGAGCGCCCCCTTCGTGATGACCGGCACGGTAAACGGGCAGGTTTACCTTAAGGAGTGCCTACAGAAGCGCTTACTACCACTATTGAAGCAGCACGAGGGCCCGGCCATCTTCTGGCCGGATCTCGCTTCGTGCCACTATTCAAAGGACGTGTTGGAGTGGTACGAAGCCAACGGGGTCACCTTCGTGCCAAAGGAAATGAACCCGCCCAACGCGCCGGAGCTTCGCCCAATAGAGAAATATTGGGCGATTATGAAGCAGGCCCTCCGGAAGAACCCAAAAGTTGTCAAATCGGAGGCGGACTTCAAGAGAAAATGAATTTCTGTTCAAAAAAAAAAAAACTACAACCTGACGTTGTACAGAACCTTCTGGACGGGGTAAAGAGGAAGGTGCGAGCATACGGGCTTGGGCTCGAAGTATGAATAAAAAGAAAATGCCAAAAGTTGTTCAATAGTTTTTATTTTACTGTCTAAAATTTTCAAAAGGATCGGTCTACTGGGCGAATTTCTACAGCGTTTTTTCCGTGATGCAATTTGATGTGACACACCCTTTATAGGAGCAAAAGGGTTCATAGTTTGTGATCGATATCCGAATGGGAAGGAGAAAGTCTGATGCTAGTTGAACCAAATAAACGAGATGTGCTGATAGCTTTCGACTCTACTCGACTCTTTCGAGTCTACTGAAGTAAAAAAAAAAAAAATTTCTAAAAAGATATTACAAAAATTTCGATGCATTCTAAAATAACACCCGAAGTGATAAACAAGTAGATTGAATAATATAATCCACTAGTTCTACGTCGAAAACTGTGGTCGTGTCCTAGAAACAACCCATTACAATTTTTTTTTCTTGTTCTGGATCGAAGTATGTTTTAGGATAATCATTTTTGAACATGTCGTAAAAAGGTACTTCAGAGTTTTTTATATTTCACTTTTATCACACTCAAAAACCACACCAATTGGTAAAAAACATAGTAAAAGAGTCAATGCAATACGATACAATTCAATGCTGAATTCGGCGGAAAACAAATATTCTACCTGTACTCCACTAATTACCCGGTTAGTTTGAAACATAGGATACGATCCTTCAGCACGGTCCGACCGAGCTTTAGCGAGCTTTTCCTTTTTTTCGTAACTGGTAGTGCAAAAATAGCAAGCTTGCATCTAAATTCTATATTCCTTAAATCTCTTCCATACTTTCATCAAAGTGTTTGTATTTTGTACATGAAATGATTCTTAATAGCAACAAGTTCCGACATGCAGCTAAAACCACTGCAAGTTCCGACACGCAACCGAAATAGTAACATACCCCAATGTACAGCAGTAAAACAAAATGAAACCAAACGGTGATCTCACGGTGACGGAATCATAAGGATCTGAGTTATTTTCGACGTAGAGTGTTTTTATGGAACTATCCACTAAACAAACAAAATGTGTTTCTTTCCAAATTGTGTAGTGAAAACTATGTTTTGAAAACTACTCGTGAAGTTTCGTGCAATTTTATGGTTTTTTTGCGGTCCCTATCCCTCGCATAAAAACATCTTAACCCTGAAATGAAAATTCATACATCAGATATCCGGAATTCAAACAGTGGCGTTCGTATATTCTTACTCATCACAGAAAAGTAAAACTTCACCGAATATAAACAATCATAATTCAGTAAGTATCATCGAATGATGAACATTATAGGTAAAAATTTGTTACCACCTTGGAAAATAATTGACATTCCGTGAACCATTTGTTGTTATATTTGCGAACTCTGGATGAGCTCGTAAACTAAACGCATCTGTTGAATTGTATAAACGATTATCCCATTAGATCAAAGTAGTTTTTAGATTGTTGTAATAATCGTGAATGTATTGCTGTGTAATTGTATAATTAGTTAAAGGCTAATTTGTAGCGTATTTGTACGTACGGTCGCCTCCGAGGCTTTTTGAATTGGTGAGTTCACTGCACCAATCGGTTTCTTCGATAACGCGAAATGTCTATCCAAAATATGTTAGATTTAGATGCAATAATTGCAGTTGTTGAACTTCATCAAATTAGTTATTAACTAGGTCCATTAACGTAATGTAACGAAACTTAATTCTGAAATCAAATCTAAACTAAAATATCCATCCGTACCGAAAGGTTTCCCCAGCCTAATCGTCTCCCCGCTCTGCGTGCCCTGGACTCCACTGAAATGCAATCGCAGCATCATCCCCATCATCTTCACGCCACAAGCGAAGGTCGTTGTGGAGGTAACAGAAGAACAGAAGCATAAGAAAAATGAAGAGGAACATTTTCTGCCTTCAGCCGGAAAATATTCGCCTGAAACATAACACAGGCACACGAAGCGCGCAATCCGACGCTATTCGCCAAAGAAGCTGACGAACTTCTGACGGGGAAAAGGTGAAAGACTTTCGGTTGGTGAAGCAGGTCCACGGGAGGGGTACGGGAGGAGAGGATTGTTTCGGAGGAACTGGAGAGGACTTAATTGCAGTCATTTTTTAAGAATTACACTGCGAAGTATTTATCACCTGCCACGAACTACAGCGCCAGCCCTAGCGGAAGGATCGGCTGCACCGTTTTCTGTCGGTTGCCTCATTTTTCATATCAATAGTTCGTATAAATTTAATCCCGGCAGCTAACGCCTTCACAATTCAGCAACGTGGAAACTATCACCAATTTCGTGAATGTTTACTTTAAATGATATTGTGCCACGTAATAGTTTCCATTTCAACGCTTTGCACGAATTCATTGATCGTACTTTTGTTTTACAAAATCTCGGAAAAAAGTTAAAAAGCCATCGGTAAACGGGTTTAGGTAGCAGAAATTATTGTTCGACAAACGATCGTCGGAAGTACGGTTCTTGTTTTGGCGAAAATTATCTCGGCTTCTACCTTCCAATTACCGGCACTACTGGCGCTTGTTTCAATAACTTCGAAGAGAAGATACATGCGTTTGCGGAACACATCAGAAGAGTATTTTGGAAAGGGCCATTATTTTGTTTGCAAACGAGGATCTTTCGTTCGGTACTTTGCAAAAGGTCAACATTGTTTTTAGATGAGTTGTATTCAATGATTAAGGCTTGGAAAATTCAAATAAATAGCTCGTTTCACTGATTGGCGTTCACGCCCAGGTGACGATCCCAGCAATTTTGTAACGCCATAAACGGCATAAACTTTGAGCCATTTCGTCGCAAATGTAATGCGAAGACCTGCCAGGGAGAACATAATCGGGTCTAATGCAACACATCATATCTGCTCATATTACCGCTCTTCCACCCTCACCGTCGAGCGGGTTAAAAGGCGAAGTAAGTCATCGCTGCTTCCACTAGACGACACAGCGAGCGAAATGAAAATTCCAGAGGTAGTAGCAAAGAACCCCGGGCATGTGATAATACCCTGAAAAACGACAAAACGTTACCATAATAATCGTCATCATGTCAATAAAATTTGTTCATCGACTGAAAGGGGACTCGAGCCGGGAGATGAGAGTCGAGCGGTTGTCGGTTGTATTAAACTTTTCTGTCGCGTTTCCAATGGAAGAGGTACGAAAAGAGCGGAAAAGATTATGGCTTTCTAGATTTCTCGAGCATCTCGTTTCGCTTGTGATGATACCTCCGAATATAGCGAGAATATTTCATAGAATTAAGGCGTATTTATAATACAAACGAAAATGTTAATATTCTGGTTTAATAAACCGCAATTAATACGTCGTACAAACCGCGGTCGCCTCGAGTGGTTTCTGTACAAATTACGGCGGAATTCAATGAGGTAAGCAAGGGAAGTGTTCCCAGTTTGTTGAACATTTTGTAGTATTGTTCGGGTTATTTCCAATGTATGCCGTGTTTGCTTGTTCTATAGCTTACCACAGTGAATGATAATCTACATCTGTTCGTCGCTAGCAATATTTTATTCCGTTACATTTGCAGAAAAAAAATAAGAATCTCTTATGAAGAACCTGCCAACTGAGGATAAAGTTGAGGCGACGATAGAAATATATTTTTTACATAACTTGTTACCAATCCAACAATACGATAAAGGAGTGCGTTTTCTCATATCAAAATCCATTTCCACTTTCGAACGAAGATCAATTTCGTTACCGCAAACATCAAATGAACTAACAACGCTTGTCAATATGTAATTGTAGAACACATGCGAATTGAATTTTTCGAATTTTTCCCATTTTCCTTCAGGGTTTTCGAAAAATTTTCAATTGTCATGTTTAGTTGAAATATGTGCATTATTTTAATGGGACCCCCTCTCCTTTCCAGAGGAGGAAAGGATGTCATACCATCATAGAAACATTTCTCGTACCCGAAAACCCTCACGTCCTAAATTTAGCTCCATTTGCTTGATTAGTTCTCGAGTTATGCAGAAGTTTGTGTTTCATTTGTATGAGAGCCCCCCTTTAGAGACGGGTCGGTGTCGAACTACCATAGAAACGTTTATCAGTCCCTAAAACCCATATATGCTAAGTTTGATTCCATTTGTCTGATTAGTTCTCGAGTTGTTCAGCACCATCCCCCCTCCACCTCTTTAGAGAGGGGAAAGGAGTGTCAAACCACCATAAAAACATTTATTGCTCCCCAAAACCTCCATTTGCCTAATTTGGTTCCATTTGCTTGATTAGTTCTCACCACCTTTTTGAAAAAATAACTAACCTTTACCTAACCACCTAATAATAACTAACCTAATAACTAACCTAAAGTTGGATTACAGTCACATACATACCGTCTAGTCGCATAGAAATATTAACATATTAACACATATTAACTATAATTAACTATTAACACATTAACTTTGAAAAATCATAACTTAAGAACATAACATGACACCTCTCTGGTATTCGGATATATTATGTGAAAAAACCTCAGCTTTCAGAAAAAAATACAAAAAAAATTGGCGCCTTTGGTCCCGAAACGATGTAAGCTATGAAAAACATATATAATCAATAATTACGAAAACAAAATCCATTTTTATTCTGAGTGTAATATTTTTTCAGATAAGACTAGCTCATTGGCTATAATTTGATATGTCGATCATCTGAATCGGTCCAGTAGATCAAAAGTTATGATTTTTTGTAGTTGAAAAAATGAGAAAAGTCACAGGAGGGTTTTGTCCAAGACATGACCGCACAGTTGACGTAGGATTCCATAAGGCTATCTGTTGAT
Source organism: Toxorhynchites rutilus septentrionalis (assembly GCF_029784135.1). NCBI lineage: Eukaryota > Metazoa > Arthropoda > Insecta > Diptera > Culicidae > Toxorhynchites > Toxorhynchites rutilus. The sequence continues at coordinate 130,624,189 of NC_073745.1, forward strand.
TTTTGATATGTTTGAAGAATTACATCGTTGAACTCTTTGATAATGATTTGGTGGTCCTGAAAAGGTGGATTGTGCGTATCATATAAAAGATACCGAAGTGGAACGAGAAAAGATGAAAACCGCCCTCTGTGATCCAAGCAAGATGCCTCCTGTGATATGTATGGATGAAATATAGAAAAAAACTCATTAATGTAATATAAGATAATTACCAATACCGAACACAATTATAAATTTTTCTCATCAGTAAAAACATGTTGCTCTATTATAGAGGAAACATATTTGAAATGAGAAAGGTAATTTCATTTATAATTTTTACTTTTTGAGTGTTTATTCAACCCAATGCGAAATTTAATTGGGCTGACAACACCTAATACCACACCCAAAATTGATTTTTAGCTCATGTTTTGTCATCCCGATTTATGACATTAAATGAGACATAACATTACAGAAAATGTCATGACTCACAAATACTGGTAAGCATTTGTATAATATACATGGTACATCAGAACAGGTCGGACTCGATTATATATAACCGCAATTTCACTTTCAACGTCAATTTTCGAATACAATACATAATCGAATCACAAAAAAAACTATTTTTCTATTAATGTTTGACATTCATACATTAATGAAAAAATTATTTTCTTCAGATTCGATTATGTATAGAATTTGAAAATAATTGTTGAAAAAAATGGTCGACTATATATAATCGAGTCCGACCTGTATATGATTAAAACGAGCGAGCGAAACAAAAGACAAATAAGCTTTCCGCATACTTTGCCACATACACGGCCCACACAGAGATAGATACCAGATACCATTTTTAAGCTTTTAAAACAGCTCATTATTTGCGCATTTGACTCTCCAGCACACTAAATGGCATCATTTCTGCCAAAGATGACATGTTTTCTGCCAACGCTACTTTGGGTGTATATGTAGAGCAGGAGAAATCACTTTTTCTAATATTTCTTGACTTTCCCAATTTTTCTCGCCGTATAAATTTTCCTTGGGTGAAACTGAACACAACAAAACAGACAGCTTAAACCAAACGACCCGTTCTCGAGCGGGAAGACACCTTGGTATTTATTTATGAAAATTGAAATAAATCGTTTCAAATATCAAGTCATTTTCAACACAACTGTTACTATATACAATTTTAGACTTACACTTGTGCTAAATTATTCATAATACGCGATCGGTCATTAATATGAAAGCAACCACGAAGCAACCAACATTAAAGTTTCAAATTCAAATTTTATTTGCTATAATTAATCGTATCACTCACCTTATTTGCAATACAAAAATGCCCCGACTTGCATATATTTGCAATTCCGATTTCCCCCAAGCACCTTGGTTTTGATGTCTCTGTTAGGGACCCGCCGCATGTGTCATCAATTTCAACCAATCAGAAGTGGGTATTTCCGTTAGAGTAGGGGTTGAGATTTTTCAATTGTTCGATAATTAGTTTCATGATATATATTATTTTATTCAATATAAAAAAAAATGTTATGTAGTGTCGAAATCGATTGACGCAAAAATCTCATCAATCCATCATGAAATGACTGACCAATAAGCGTTTGAAATTGGACAATTTTCACGATGTACTCGATTTTCGATATTCAATTTGTACCCCAAAATGTCCCCGAAAGACGTAATCCTACGTAAAAAAATGAGTTTTCAGACCATCGGTTAACATTGAAAAATTATAACTCAAAACCGACAAAAAACCTCCCTGGTTTCCAAATATGTTATGTGAAAAATCAAGCTTTCCAGAAAAAATATAAAAATATATAGCGCCTTTGGTCCCGAGACCATGAAAACTATTAAAAAACAAATACAATCAATAATAACATAATTCAAATTTTGCGCAACTGTAGTATTTTTCCAAAATGACCATTGGCTAATTGGCTTTAATTTTATATGTCGAACATCTGAATTGGTCCTGTTAATTGCGCCCCATCGAAATGTTTATCATCTGCCCCTACCATAGATTTACGCCACTGATCTGTAGCCACACGTTATCGGTTGACGGATCGCCGTGATCGGTAGGACGAAGCAGACGAAACAAGAACAACAATTCAGCTCCTGTCATCAGAAAAGTGAAGTGCGTACGAGTGAATGAAGTAATTTACAAATATTGAGAAATTTCCTCGATAAAAGAATTGAGCGGTGGTTGAAGTAATTGAATTTTCTCATCGAATCACAGAATATTAATCTATTATAATTTGATAGCGTTTGCAACGACAGTGACTACATTTGGAAGTGTGAGTTTCCCGCGATACCACATTAAGTTGTTTCTTGCTACCAGGTACTCAAAAGCGATATAGGTATCATAAGATTGCCAATATATATTCTCACAATTAGAAAAATATTTTAACATTATAAAATGTATACTTAGCAGCCCAGAAACAACCAAAGACTTTAATACTTCCTGATAAAAGGTCCCACGGCAAAGCGAACGGTCGCCACGGAAAATACGGTTAGTGTCACTTCATTCACCTAATTTACGAGTACGGTCGGATTTAAAATTGATAATTAAAACAGCAAGAATCACTAAAGTAAGTCAAACACAACTGTTATTATGCCTAGCTACAAGTTTACGAATTTTAGGAATTTTATAACTTCTGTTCTTAATAAAAAATAGTTGAACAAGTTCATGAAATTTGATTCGTCTTCGCTGTAATCAACAGGTCCAGTGGTTCGAAAGTTATGATTTTTAAAAAAAGTCATTTTTGGCAAAAATGCAAAAAAAAGGATTTTTCGGACCACCCTTAAAGGGACATGGTCACCCTAACAAAAAAAAATTAAAATACGAGTCTGATAATTTGCGATAAAGAATGAAACTACCAATTTTCACGAAAATCTGAGAACCACTATATAGGTTTGGCATGGAATGGCTGTATATATATAATATATATATAAAATGGATTTATGTCTGTAGATCTTTCTGATTCTTATGGACTAGGAAATTACTAAACCGATCGAAGAATTTGTATGTTGGGGTTTTTGTGACCGGGGAAGGTTCTTATGATAGTTCGAGATCCTTACCCGCTCTCTAAGTGGAAGGAGGGGGGTTGTGAAGATTGCCATACAAATGAAACAAAAATGTCTGCATAACTCGAGAACTAATAAGGCAAATGTAGTCAAATTCAGCATGTGTTGGTTTGAGGGGCATGAAATGCTTCTATGGTGATTCGACACTCCTCCCTCCTCTCTAAGGAGGGGGCTGCCATGTAAATGGAACACAAATTACTGCATAACTCGAGAGCTAATCAAGCAAATGGAACCAAATTCAGCATGTGGAGATTTTAAGGGACAAGAAATATTTCTATGATGGTTCGACACTTCTCCCTCTCTTAGGAGGAGGCTCAAGACTCGACCCTCGAGAATGTCCCGAGAATCAATCAAGCACATGGAATCAAATTTGGCTCTCAAGGAAAATGGGAAAATTCGGAAAATAGAACTCCCAAATGCTCTACAACTACATCTTGATAAGCGTTTTTAGTCCATTTGATGTTTGCGTTAATGAAAATTGTTCGAGAGTGGAAATCGATTTTCAGGTGAATAAACGCACTCTTATGTTTTCTAACTATACAAATAAACATGAATCGCCAAATGTTTTGGTAAGCGCAAAACTCGAGAAAGGAATAGTCCGATTTGAGCTGTCTTCATTTTATTCTATTTTATGTATCAAACGTGTATTCCATGTAACGGAGAAACATGTTATGTGTAAGTAATAGAAGGATCTTGAACGAGAATTGTGTCTGAAAATAATGTTATATTAGAACGAGTTTTAGTAGAAGTACTAGGAAATTTAAAGTAAAAGGGAATTGTAAAGGGTCAATTAGAAAATTCATCAATGAATAGTTTTGCAAGAAGACTTTTTTTTAAATTCATAACTTTTGAACTAGTATATCGATTCAGATGATCGACATATCAGGTTGAAAAGCCAATTAGTTTTTTTTTAAATACCACCGTTGCAGAAAATTTGAATTTTGTTTTTTCATTATTGATTTTTTTTTCTAGATTTCATAGTCTCGGGACCAAAGGCGTTATATTTTTTTTATGTGTTTTCTTGGAAGCTGAGCTGTTTTACATAACATATCCAAAAATCAGAGAGACATTTTATCCGTTTTTGGGTTATAATTTTTCAAATCTAATGGTATGAAAAATATTTTTTTTCCTTTTTTCAAAAAAATTGCTTTTTCTTCAAATGTATTATCTTTGAACTACTAGACCGATTTAGGTGATCGACATATCAAAAAAAAGTTAATGAGCTAGCTTCTTCAAAAAAAAAACTACAGATGTTGAGAAATTGAATGTTATGAAAACAAAATAAATTTTTTTCGTATATTTGCACGACTGGCTAATTAGTTTTAATTTGATATATCGATGATCTGAATCGGTCCAGTAATTCGAATGTTTTGAATTTTTCAAAAATGTCGTTTTGGAAAAAAGTGGAAAAAATATTTTTCGGACCACCCTAAAACTGAAATGGTCACCCAGACGAAAAAATCAAAAATACGTGTCTAATATTTTGCGAAAAGGAACAAAACTACCACATTTCAAGAAAATCTGAGAACAACTATATCGGTTTGACATGGATTGGCTGAATATACAACCGATATTGAGAACAATAATCTGGCAGCACTGCGACACAGCACAACGGCTAACAAACCAGCATGGAACAAAAATGTAGCGAAAGTCCTCAAAACCCACCGTATCAAAAGGAATAAAAAGCGTTGAGATCCGAGTGCCCCACGAGAAGGCAAACCGTACGAACAGGAAAAAAATTACTTCTACATTATGAGAACGACGCGGATTAAGCTAATTTAATGATTATCGCCTTTTTCTTCTCCTGCGTATCTCTTTTCTGTCCTGTTTTTTTTTTGTCTAGCTCACTCGTTAATAAGCTTTTTGTTGTTGCCGTTGGTGTTATCAAAACGGGCCAACAAACATCCCCCGAAGCTTTTTCCGCCCTCTCGTCTCTCTCTCTGTCCGAAAAAGGAGCAGAAGGAGAATTTGATGACGTTCTTAACGTGTTTGTGGGGTCAGTTCGGGCCAAGTAGCGCGCGGCGTGTGAAGTGGGAATAGAAATCAACGTTTTTTTTGGTGATTCAGCCAAAGAAGGAAGGAATAATTTGTATAAATAACTCAATTATGCTGCAGACCAAACAACAACAAAAAAAAAACTCGCGATATGTGTGTTCGTTGTTTATAGCTTTGGACAATTCGAATGTGAAGGCGGCTAGTCGTGGGGTTCAGCTCAAATCTGTGATTGATATTTGACAAGTGGTGATGATAAAATGATAGACATGGAAATGAGTTATGACGGGGTTTGAGCAAATTGTTAATTAAATGTTTGTGTTTCTCTGGAATAACCCAAGTTGTGTAATCACGTTACATCTTGACGATAAGCTCTCGAATGGCGACCAGCGACTAGAAAAGTGCCAAGCGCATAATTTGCCACACACGTTCCAACGACCCACGGGTTCAGTGGCTCTCTCTCCGTTTGATGAGCCGACAGCGAGGCGGAAAGTTGATAATCCTTCAAAACACCTCCAACACCATATAGAGGTTAATAATTTAATTGTTTCTTCCAAACCCCGCCGCTGCCGCCGTCGCTTATCTTTATTGAAGACGACCGACCGAATGCCGTATAAGACGACGGCGATTCAAACCGGCTTTGGCTGGAAATCATCTTAACGCTACCTCCGGAACCTGTGCTAATGAACGATGGCTCCTCGCATTCGATAGTGCCCGCAGCGTGCTAGAAGAACGAGATAAGAACCACATCTTCAGGGTAGACACTTTCCAAAGTTTTATTTATTCACATTTATAATGTTTTGGCGCACTCGATGTTTCGACAAACATCAAACGATCAAGACTTCATAAAAGCTCAAGTTACTAGAAGAACTTCAATCGAGGCTGGTGCTGATGACTTTATTGTGAATATAAAGTCCACGATTGCTGGCTAACCAAACAAGATGACAGAAACAACACGGCAACCCCGAACCGATTATGGATGCGTGAGGAAATCGAATCACTGTCGCGATAACTCTTAATACTCTTAATAATTATGACCGGAGCGTTAGGAGAAAAGGGAAATTAGAAGACGGACGAAGACGTTGTTCGATTAACCTGACTGTGCCAGAGAAAAAACTGGAGAATTTGAAAAATGTTGATATCGTGCATTTGAGTGCTTCATAAAGACAGCTAACCGAATTCTCACATAGCATGTCTGAATACGGTTCGATGGTCTATAAGGATTTACTCAGAGGTTGCGTTGGAAATTTATTATATAACACGTTTTTATCAGCGATAGTCGATAGGAATGTATCATATTCATAAAAAATAGGCTTGTTCAAAAACTTTTGAATTTTCGTGGACTACGTACATTAGGGTGGCAGCGAAAATGCTCATGTCAAATTTCAAAAACCGACCATGTACATTTTGTTTATTGGCCCAAAAAATCTGTGCAAAGTTTCAGCACCATCGGACGTGATTTAGGGGTGCCTCGAAGCGCTCAAAATTTTGATTTTTGATCCTCGAAAATCTTCCAAGGGGGAGTTGAGGAAATTTGGAAAATCCAATTTTTTTTCGATGCCAAATGACTTAAAAAGGCATAAAACGTCGAGATCTGGTGTTATCACAAAAAAAAATTTGGCCGAAAATCGACTTTCTGGGACTGAGTGAGTGGCCAAAAAATCAAAACTTTGAGTGCTTTGAAGCGCCCCTAAATCATGTTCGATTGAGCTGAAATTTCGCACCGGTCATTTTTTTTTGGACCAATAAACAAAATGTACATGGTCGGTTCTTGAAATTCTTTAATTATGTTTTTTCCATACCTTCATTGCCTCTCAAGGCTAAGTCCCAAAAGGTCGATTTGCGACCAAAAATTTGTTTCCGAGATGACACCAGATCTCGACGTTTCATGCATTTTTAAGTCATTTGACATGGAAAAAATCGATTTTCCAAATTTCCCCCTTTGGAAGATTTTTGAGGATCAAAAAATCAAAACTTTGAGCGCTTTGAGGCACCCCTAAATCATATCCGATCGAGCTGAAACTTTGCACAGATCATTTTTTGGGCCATTAAACAAAATGTACATGGTCGGTTTTTGAAATTCGATGATGAAATTTTTCCCATACATCCATTGCCACCATAACGATTTTCGATTAATTTTTTTTGTGACACTATTTTGGTAATCATGTCTCTTACTGAGAATTCGGGCATTTTGAATGTTCAATGATTTTTTTACAGGATCTTTGCACATGTTTTCGCTGAACATTCAAAATGGCTGAACTTGGCAGTATGAGTAAGAGACATGAGTATCAATATAACGCCAGAAAAAACCGAATGTACATAACCTGCGGAAATGCAAAAGTCGCGATTCTTTTTGAGCAGACCTCGTTTATTGTGTACTAGCTGACCCGACGAACTTCGTCCCTCCCAAAATAGATTTTTTTGATTTGAATACCTTCAAACATCCACGTTTTCTTACTAAGTGAACGTTAGTGAGTCCAATCACTGAACTCTTCATTGATTGATTACCCTTTGACCCTTTACAATTTCCTTTTACTACAAATGGCATTTGGAAATAACATGTTTCTCCATTGCATGGAATACATGTTTGATACAGAGAATATTACAAAATAAAGACAGCTCAAATCGGACCATTCCTTCCTCCTTTTGGCCTTCCATTTTTGTTTATATAGATAGAAGATATAGGAATGCGTTATTCCGTCTGAAAATCTATTTTCACTTAAGAACAAAGATCAATTTCGATAGCGCAAACATCGAATGAACTAACAATGCTTATTATGATGTAATTTTCGAACATGTGGGAATTAGGGATTGCATTACCGGGCCAAAATTTCAATAACCGGTTATTCGGTAATGAAAATTTCTTTACCGGTAAAACCGGTAAATTACCGATAAGAAAATACTTTGAAATAAACAATTTTCTTGAAGAACTGTCCTTGTGGATTCCAGTCGAGAGCCTCTCTGCAGATCTCGTTTGCTCCTCTCCTCAAGATGTGTACGTTCCACTTCTACTTACGTTCGCGAATTTTTGTAGCTACCGGGCGCTGATGACATCGACGATGGAGTTCCACATTGGATATCCAGTTGTGAGGCCACCATACTCGAATTATATATCGCAGGCAACGATTAACGAAAACCTGGAGTTTTTGCGTTGTCTCCACCGAGACGCACCACGTTTCGCAGACGTACATCAGTACGGATTTAACGTTTGAATTAAAGATTCGGGTTTTTGTGTGTAGAGTGATCTGGTTTGAGCGCCAGATATTTCGTAGACCTGCGAAGGTAGCCCTGGCCTTTCTGATCTGTGTGGCTATATCGGTCTTGGTACCACCATCCGGCGTTGTTTGGCCGAACGTTTATGCCTGTTCAATTCTTTGTCCCGCTACTGTAAAGCTAGAGGTATTGTCAGTGTTCACTACCATGGATTTAGTTTTGGCGACATTTACTGCGATTTACTGTCTCCTGATCGAGCAGCGATTTTTGAACTGAAGCTCGGAGGTCGTAGAATCGGCGCAACATTGCTAGCTGTGTTTTTTCGATCTTATTTAGGTTCTCGATTGATATTACAAAGCGGCATAAAGGCAAATATTCTCTATGGTGCAAAAATTAAAATAACCGAAATTACCGGTTATTGTTTGTAAAATTACCGATAATTCGGTAATGAAAAATGACCCGGTATTACCGGTAAAACCGGTTAACAATCCCTAGTGGAAATTCAATTTTCCTAAATTTCCGACCTTCCTTCAGAGTTTTCCGAAAAAAATTTCTCCACTATATTGATCTACGGGAAGAGACGAATACAACAAAATAAAGAAGGCTAAAATCGGACCATCCCTTCTTCGGGTTTTCCGCTTACCAACAGATTTTGCCTTACATTTTTATTCATATAGATTAATATGATTTTATGATTCTTCCTTTAGGAGAAAAAAACACCTTCGCGTATTCAGTATAAAGTAGAATTCTTTGAACAAATAATATTTTTCTTATGTTTGCTTTTTTTTTAAAGGGCTTAAGTTGCAAATGTTTCCCTTCTCCTCTTTGTCTTCAATGTCAACACTTGACCACAATAACTGTTAGATGCGATAACAAGGGATTGAGTACATTCTACATGGTTTTCGTACTTGCTACTTGTTCTATTTTTGAGAAGAGCCTAAGTTTTTTTTCCCTAATTTTTTACAAAAATTTATAAATCAAAACCTATAATACCTACAGAATTTCGATCAAACAATGAAATGCAGGAAAGGTTTTTTTAATTTTTCATAAAAATTTTCTTGAAAAATAGAAAAATAAATTTAAAATATTACAATGGAAAAATAATACTTTCAAAATAGAAATTGTTCATTTAAAATTGAGCAACTTTTTTATGTTTTCTTTTTTTCTGTATTATAGTGACTTTCAACACTTTTAGCTGGTTCGTCACTGTTACTTCCATTTTTGGAACAATGTCGGGAGTGAGGATTGAACTCATGACCCTTAGCGTGAGAGGTATGGATGTTACCATTACGTCAAATCACCTCTATGAAAAAATTACAACTAATCCTAATTTTGTTTTACGTCAATATAGCGATATGTGCAGTGTTTGCCAAATGATCCATTCACTGAAACAATCGCTTTCGTACGTTCAAATATGATCATTCACAAATCATTTCCCCCAGCGGCATTCTTTTGTTGTTATGTGCAGCAAATCACGACACAAAAGAGAACGAGACAACTCTGCATCGGTTCGCACTTCATGATACACCGCCACGTAAGCAGAACCATCATATACGACTTCGGAGCAGAAAGTTTATTTTCTTCTTTGCCTCTAACATATGCATATCGACCTCTCCATGCATCATGAAACAGCAGGATCGTACGGACTACGCAAAGCGAATGATTCATATTCAGCTAATGTAGCAGATCCTGATTTTTAAGTTTAAGAGAGTGCAAACTATATGATTCTTTAGCTGGATAGAGGCTAAGGGAAGGGTAGTAAGATTATATTTTCCATTTATAACACCGCTATCCCTTGAAATATGTATATTCATATAGACCGCATAGTTTAACTAGCAACACTCTAGCAACGCTCTCTTTTCCCATTCGTTGCTCTCCGCAAATGGTGACCGAATGATAATCGAAATATCTGAACAGGATGTAGTCAAAGCAATTCAAAGGCTTAAATTCTCGTATGCTCCAGGCCCGGATGGAATTTCACCTGCAGTGTTGAAAAAATGGCCTCTCCGCTGACGAAACTTTTTAATCGATCACTGCAGCAACGTGTGTTTCCCTCGAGCTGGAAAAAATCGTACCTATTCCCCATCCACAAGAAAGGAGATAAACGAGATGCTAAAAATTATCGCGGCATTACTTCTCTTTGCGCCTGCTCGAAGCTGTTTGAGATCATTATAAATGAATCGCTTTTTGCTAGTTGCAAGCAGTACATCTCAACGAATCAGCATGGTTTCTACCCACAAAGATCCGTGAACACCAATCTAGTTGAGTTCTCATCGCGTTGTATTCTCGCCATGGATGCTGGTAACCAAGTGGATGCCGTCTACTTGGACTTGAAGGCAGCTTTTGACCGGGTTGATCATCAAATACTTCTCGAAAAACTAGCGAAATGTGGCGTAGCCCTTGGTTTTGTCGAGTGGTTCGAGTCCTACCTGAAGAATCGAGCTTTGTGTGTGAGAATAGGGTCACATGAGTCCGAGTCGTTCACAAACATATCTGGAGTGCCTCAGGGGAGCAATTTGGGCCCCTTACTTTTCGCATTATTTATAAACGACGTGTCCTTCATCCTGCCACGTGGAACGAGACTCTTCTATGCTGATGATTCAAGGGCCAACGTTATTGTCGAAGACATAAATGATTGTCATCATCTTCAAAGCTTGCTGAACATTTTTGAGTCGTGGTGTGTACGAAATTGTATGACGTTAAGCGTCGAGAAATGCCAAGTTATATCGTTCACCAGAAAGCGGAATCCCATCAATTTCTCCGACATGTTATCCGGCAAAGCCATCGAGCGGGTTCAACAAGTGCGTGACTTGGGTGTAATGCTTGACAAGGAGTTCACTTTCATCTACCACTACAACGACATCATCTCCAGGGCAAACAAGCAGCTCGGTTTTGTTCTGAAGGTAACCAATGGATTTAAGGACCCGCTTAGCTTGAAATCTCTATACTGTGCGCTGGTTCGTTCTATCCTGGAATTTGCTTCTGTTGTATGGTGCCCTTTCCCCAGCATTTGGAAAGCGCGCATTGAATCTGTACAAAGAAAGTTCGTACGTCGTGCTTTGAGGAATCTTCCATGGCGGAATCCAAGGGAATTGCCTCCTTACGAGGAACGCTGTAATCTGCTGCGAATTGATACTCTGGAAAACAGGCGATCTGCAGCACAAGCCATGTTTGTTGCGAAGCTGCTGAGGAACGAGATTGACTCCCCTTTCTTGCTAGCTAATCTAAACATGTATGCTCCAGAACGCTACGTCATCGTGATTTATTTAGGCTCGATTTCCGGAATAGTTTGTATGGCCAGCATGATCCGATGGAGTTTATGTCTGCTACATTCAATAGGATTTTTCACATCTTCGACTTTAATCTCGCTAGCAATGCGCTTCGGATTAGATTAAATGATTATTTCAGAATAAGCTGACACTCGCAATGCGTGTATTTGATACTGACTTGGTTAGGTCCATTAAGACAATTTGATGTCAGATGGATTAAATAAAATAAAATAAAGAAATAAAGAAATAAAGAAATAACGTATTTTTTCTTGTATCATTTATTGCTTTGCACTTGTCTGTGTAGTGGGTTTCGCTATAGTAGTGCGGGACGATATATGCGGTTCAAACTTGTATGCAGGCTTCGAAAATGATTTGCGATGTTTCGATCGAAAATCGATTATATACAATTTTGGACTCGATTATATACAGTTTGGAAAGAAAATATTTTTTTATATTTCAAATATGACTTATTTCGAGAAGAAAGTTAAAGTGTTAAGGTTAAGGTGTAAGGCCGATTACACATTATCCGGTTTCAGCCGGACCGGCAAATTTCCTAAATGGCAAATTTCGACCGTACCAACCTCTTTACGGCCTTACGGCCAACCTCTTGCAGCCGTCTACTGCGACTACAATGTCCGGCGACCGGACAAGAATGATACGCGATGACAGTAGCACTGTGTCGACGTCTGGTGGAGACTTCGGTTTGGGAAAGCAAATCATTCTCTATAAGCTTAGCAGATCTTAAGACAGTTTTAAGTTGTTTAAATTTTGAATGAAAATTTCTACTTTATGTTATTTGATTATTTAAAACCCGTAGTACTGATTCTTAATTAACCATTTTTGTATAATTTTCTTGACATTCTCACTAAAACTCATCATTGTAATATGAAATCAGTATCAAACACAATTATTCTTCAGGGCGTTTTCCCCACTTGCAAAAGAAGGTGTTACTCCATTACATAAGGAACATATTTCATAAGAAGAAGTTAATTTTCATTCATACTTTTATTTTTAAAACATGTGTTTACTGCACCTGAAAATCCATTATCACTATCATTTCCCAAAAGCGGAACACGAAACTCCATGCCATCAACGCGAATTGACAGTTGTTTGTCATGTCTGTTAGTATTAGTACAATTCAGGCAATTTTTATCCCCTTGAATTAGTATGTGTGTGTGCTATTGACGTTTGTTTGTTGATTTTGAAATCAATTCAGAATTTACAAGTGATATGGATGTCGAAATTTTCATTTCGCTTCTTCGGCAACGATCTGTGCTGCGGAACAAATTCGGTGATACAAGTTGCTGCACGAAGGTAAGCAATGGTCACAGGCGCACGAGATCATCATGGAGCATATTGCCGTGGACTGTGTTATCAACGGTGGGTGGTGTCTTTCGACAAATTGAACGAGTTCTTAAATTAACTTCCGTTTTTGTTTTGTTCACAGATTCGCTACTGAACGAGTTCGATGATGTCAAACAAATTTCCAACTGGTTAATCAAGGGGCATGTTTTGAGTGAGCTTATCGAGACTTTTTGAGGAGTTTAGTTTGTGGTAATTTGAGCACACCAAATACAGCTCTCTCCTAATATTAAATTCTTATTCTTTCAGACAATTTGACCTGACTCGAGACGCGATCGACTACGAGGTGGACGTGGCTCGGCTCGAGGATCTCAAGCCCTAAATGTCCGATCTGTGATCGGTGATCGAGATGTTTCCCTGTCCGACGCCGAAGCATCGGTTCTGTCAGAGCGAAATCACCCAATATATCTGAGTCGGACATTCTTTGCCCAAGATCCGCGTATAAATAGCTGTGCGTAGATTCACGCTCGAGTAGCTACTCCTGCCCCAGGAGTACGTGCTCGATAAATTGCGGTATATGCTGCGCGCGTTTCTGGGCAAGGACCTGCGTAAACAGCAATGAGATAGAGTTCGAAGGAAAATTATGACATTATGGTTTGCCACACTCCAACATTCGGCCGTCTTTTCCAAGGGACGCAAATACGAGAAAGCTCGTAGTTGCCGCAGCAGCTGTGGTTTCAATATTTTTCGTATACAGTGGAACCCCGATTATCCACGAGCGGATGATAGTTTGCCTCATACAAACGTCTTAGATACAAACTAATGTCGTATCCAGACCATTCAACATTCCGCCGTCATCGCGGATATTTGCAGCAATGTTTATCTGTCATTCCGCTATATAAATGAATGCATGTATGTGTATGTGAAAGATGTACGGTTTTGTGTAGCGTGAGGTCTCTTTTACATTGTTATCCGGTTATCCGTCCAAACCCAGCGGCGCTTTTTGAAACCGGTCCGGCTGAAACCGGATAATGTGTAATCGCCCTAATTCAAGTGGCTATTACATGTACAGTAGGGTAAAAATCGTGATTTTTTGAAGATTTTGCTTGAATTTTCCCCAAGAATTGTTTATATCGATATTTCAACAATCTAGTTTAATATAATTTTTTAGGATGAAGCTAATAATAACATTTTAAAAATTATCAAATTTTAAGTTTTTCACTTTCAAAATGTTATTTAAATCCACTAATTTAGACTCATCGTTCAAATGAAAGCAACAGAACCGTATTCCGTAGCGTACTTTGTAATGTAGAGGCAGTTTGAGACAACAAAGTCCGAAACAAAAAAAAAGTTCAATAACTCTGTCATTGTTGAAATTCGAACATATGCGTAGAAGGATTTTTTTCATCAAATTAGATCGTCTATCACTCACTGAGAGAGTTTGGATATTATTTTTTTTTCATGTGAGAAAGGTGTTTTCTGACTTTAAGGGGATGAATCAAAAATAAAATTTCTCTTTAATATTCAAAAAACTAAAAATGCATGCAAAAAAAACGAATAAAAATTTTTTTTTACAGTGAAAAGAAATCAGAAACTGTATAAATTGAGCCCGCACTGTACTTCTATTTCAGTAAAAACACTTGAAAACACTTTTTATGTACCCTTTGACGGATTAATTTGGAGAACAGCATATTGAACTGCCTGAAACTGCACTGAGGGTTTGGAAAACATAGATTTCCACAGATACAAGAGAAGTCCTTCTTAACCTGTTCGTATTACCACCAGTTATCCTACCACTGAGAATAAGGCGCGTGTAAATCGTAAATTTGTATTTCATCAAGCGATCGAAATACAAATGCAATTTCACAATATCACGAAGAATGTTATTACACAACTTTCACCTGAACAAACCAATATCACACTATCCACAAAACTGTCACTGTCCATAATTGCTCATAATTGCTACTTTTCTATTTGGTGTCCACAAAAAACACAACAAAAGTCACCCTGGAAAAGGGGGCCATAAAATGGAATTATACTTAATCGCTCAAATGCCGCGTGCTGGAAGTGAAACAGAATAAAAAAAAAAACAAATTAAAGCGATATGTTTCACTTGGATCTCCGTCGAACTGAAAAAAATGTGTACACTGATTCGCACCATCAGAAGAAAAAGAGACACGCGAGAAAATTTATGTCACGCATCATCGCTTTTCTAGCTCGTCAAATGATGTCCCGTTTTTTTTTTCGATGACACTCCCCGTTTCATCAAAAAGCGAATGGAGAAAAAAAAGTGGACAAAAAGGTTCAAGTGGTGCAATTAATATTTGCTGTTGGTCAAAGCTTTCTCATGTTGCTTCTGACAGCTAAGACACTTATCTGCGGTTGTTTAGGGGGGGGGGGGGGGGTAATAAGGGATTTGTTCTTCATTTTGACAATCCCACTCAGTGGGAAACAATGCTGTCATCATCCTTAGGCAATTCTTTTTTGTGTCATTCGGACATACGCTCATTAATTATTTGCTGCCCAACTGCTCGACTAATAATTTTTATATAACTCATCTGCACAAACAACCAAATATTAGAAATTCGATTTTTTATCCACGGCTTGACTCCGACAATTGCTACGAATTATAATTCCGCTTTCACTTTCGCCATTTGACCCCGTTCCGCGATCGGTTACGCAAACGGGGTGTCAATCTCTTCCCACCGGGAGGCATACGTGGTTGTCCCCTCAAATTAGGGGGGGGAGGTATGGTTTACGCCCTGTCGATGGCGGGGAGCTTGGGAAGAATGTCAACGATTTATTTTTCAACGCTTGTTCCCGGTCGCGATCGGCTTGCAATTAATTTCGAATTTCCCCCCATGGCGTGTGTATTAAATTCTCCACTTTGAGGCACGGATCGATTCAACGCGGGAAAACATCATGCCGGCGATGATTCGGTGTGACAAATAATATCTCCTCACTTTCATCCGCTGCCCATCACGTTTTATCCGTAGTTCGGAATAATAAAAATAATAATAAAAAAAAAACGAAAATATAGAAACAATGGAACAATTGGAGTCAATTTGGAGCATCCGAACAGAGTTTGCGGCGTTTTTCTTCCTCGTTCGATTGCCGTTGCCGATGGAGAAGTGGAGAGGGGTAAACTCCGAGCTGAATGGGGCATTACGCGTCTAACTCGTGGCTGAAAGTAGACAACGCGCGACAGCTCGCGAACCGTAACGTAAGATCCGGCGCAGCTTATGCGGCATGCCAAGATCAGCCCCAGCATTGCGCCGATTATGGTCATAGTTTTATTGTGGCGCAATTAATTATAAAATTGTCAGAGAGATAGTTCGCCGGTTTACAGCCACGAAATGTTCAATTCTGGGCGCATAAAATCGCTGAAGCGACATATTTATGTGGGCAAAGCAGTTTATGGAAACTTTAATGACGATGCCTTTATATCGGCCGAACGAACGGCCGGCGGATTCGTAATTATTTTTTATAAAATATTTGACGTTTTCCTTGATGAATGGACGCGAACAGTCGTTGTGCAGGATTAGACGACTGTGAGAAAATATAATTACATCGCTCTTGTTTAATACGAGTCGGGTCACTCGGTAAAACATGCGAAAACAAAAGCGGTGGGAAGATTGGCTGATTGACGTAAGGGTTGACCATGTGATTCGCTCTCACTTTTCTTTCACTGGTAAAAGTAGACTTGAATGTTCAAATATTTATGAATTTCCAAGATGTAACACGTTTGCTCGAAACTGTTTCAAATGCCCTCATCTCTTCTAGTTATGCTGGAAATCCAATATGTGATGAAAAGTATTATTAGGCAAGTTATTTTTTGTTATTTGTGAGATTATAATTTCAATAGTTCTAATTCGTTATCATAAACATTATTGAATAAACGTCTCAATTTGTTGGCTTGTCTAGACATACATTCATTCAATTACATATGCACCTTTCTCACCATCTTTCCCCATCAGTGACCGCGATAGCGCAATCATTATAATGCAATCGAAAGAGATGGATTTGTTCCGATAATTTTTGGATTGCGTGTTAATATTATAAATCTGAATAAAATAACCTTTTATCTCGCTCAATCACTTGTGTTCGATTGCTATCTTCATGAACTTGGTAAATTGTTATAAATGTACAAAACCTTCCTGGGCGGATCTCAGTAAAGCAATGTGATCAGAAATCAAACTTTACACAAAGCTTTGGAAAATGTATCTTCTTGTTGTTACCACCAGCGGATTGGTAGCCCTAAAATGAGAGGCGGAATGAAGATGATTTGATTTAAAAATTAGTTGAAATATTCTTCCAGGTTTCAGGTTTCAGATTGTATAGTGATGTTAGCATTGCGTTCATAGCCCCTAATATTCATACTTTACACTACAATCATTCATTGAACGTTTATGCGTTTTTGTCCGAATATGAAATAACCCTTTCCATATCGTTAACGCTCCTACACTCGCGCGAAAAATCGTAACTTGTGTACGCGTCTCTGTAATATTGCTATTGTGTATTTTAAGGTGTAATTGATATTTATTCAAAGAAAAAGATATAATATAATAAAAACTCCAGAAACTCCAACTCCAGAAATTCCAACTCCAGAAAATATTTTTTCTTTAACTTCATTCAGTTCAAATAGTCATTTGATTCAGCCACCTCATTGATGCTCGGTCAGACCTATGTACGAGTACAGGAAGGTAAATATCATGAATGACATGACTTTCAGTTTTGACGTAAAACTACGTCTTTCATTAAGGGTACCAAATCAGAAAACAGGTCAGGTTTTATGGAATAAAGTTAACGTTAATAACTATTTTTGCCACGAATGGATTTTGGCGATTTACATACCAAACGAATCAGAATTTCCCTAAGATTAATGAAAATTGTAAGCATTCCCATTTCCTCATACATTTGTTCTGTCCATTTGTGTGCTTTCCCGAACAGAGCTATCAATAACGAGCAACTTATCGACGAGCAACGAAGGGAAAAATCGTAAGATGTAAAGTCTCCGTGAACAAAGGAAAAGACGAACGAAGGGGAATATTTGCCTAGAGTATAAACAGTGGATATCGCTGAGGCAAACTTTCATTCTTCGTGAGGAAATCGATTGAACAACATCGTTGCTGGGCGAGCTGGACGACGAGGGATCGAATGCCTTTCTCAAGGCAATGGGGATGGAGGAGTAATATTATGGATAAAGTAAAGTTTTCCAACGGGCTTTATGAAGGTTACAGACGAATGAACTGAAGATGTTTGAAGTATCAAGTAAGCAAGGAAGGCAAACTTTCAGTATCGTTCTGTATTCAAAGCAAAGAGTATCGCTTGTTCTTCCTTGTTTTGCGTCTTCACATGTCTTCGTTTCGGATTGAGCTATGGACGCGACCAAATTACTCACTCGCTAATGTCTCTGGCATTGCAATCATTGCATCAACCTCATGCCATTGCATTAAAGTTCTGAGCTACACAATTGTGTGGGAAACCATCAAGCTAGGCTATCGTCAGCTCACCAAGAAAATAAATGTTCTGGGATTTTGTCAGTGATTTAGTTTCGCATGACGGTAGGAAAACTCTCTCCACAAAGGATGACAGCTAAGCTAATTTAGACTGGCAATGTTAACAGAAAGGGCTTCTGTTGAGAAGAGCGTAGAACGGAGATAAGTGTGTGTATATTTAGTTGCTTCAAGCCATCGATATATGGATATTCGTGTGCGTGCTTTATAACCCGTACGTAAAAATAATGCATCTTCGCTACGCTAAAACCCCATTTGTATCTGCTCCCGTGTGCATTGGCCCTGTAACGATGCAACAATCGCGTAATTTTTTTATGCTATGATTGATGATTGATTGGTGTTGCAAATTATGCAGTCGTAATGATAAATATAAACAAGAGGGGAGATAGCGAGAGGGAAATATTTATGCTAGGGTATTAGTAATGAATCTCTGCCCATGCAAATATTCAGCCTTTTTTCAAGCAGTTAACATTGTTTGTTTTCTATCATCAACGCATTGACCCGACGCTATGGTAGAGCAGGTGTTATTTTATTTTATTTTTATTTTATTTTATTGATCTCCAAAAACTTAAGAAATTCGTCTTTTGTGTTCAAGTGCCGCTGGTAAGACTAAGTGATCCATTACATTTCGTATTATATAAAATTCCATAGTCACAAAAATATACTTTTGAAAGAATAAAAACTTTATCTAATTTTGATTAAAATATTCTACACACGCTCTCTTAAATCTCACTGTTGAATCTATTAACTGGATATAAGACGGTAACTCATTCCTTATACTAACACCTCTTACAAATAATGAGCTTCCATAATGCGATGTACTGTAACGGGGGATTAAAAATTTTCTACCTCAATGGCTTCTCATAAGCATCAGTTTTGTATACAGGTATGGAGGAGTTCGACTAGATACTAATTTATGTAACAGGATAACAGATCGTATTTTCAAAAATTTATCTAATCTTGAACCTATTAAAAAGTGCTGTAAATGAGTCACGCTTGCGAACCGATTTAAATTGAAAACAAAACGTATGCAACAATTTAATGCAACCCTAAGTCGGTTTATGACGTTTGCTAAGGCTTGCATTAGTACAAAATCAGGGAATAAAAAATGCGGGTAGATTAGAGTTTTGAAAAACATCTGTTTAGTCCGAGAACCAAGAGCCAACAACTGATTTGCTCCTTGGCCACTCGCTCAAATGCCTTTGATAAAGCACTTAAGATGCTTATTAGTCTAAGATTTTCAAGTGACGAGGATGTTTTCTTTTTCCTTATTGGAATAATTTTGGAAGTCTTCCACTGTTTTGGATAGATGCTTGGTACGAAAATTTGATTGAATAAATATTTGAGTGGTTCAATAATTAATAGCAAAATTATTTTGACAAATTTTATGGGAATGCCATCTAATCCAACTGCGTTTGATTTAATTTCCAAAATCGCTTTAACAATGTGATATTCTTCAACGTCATTGAGCTTGAGCTTGAGCTTGGGTAGACTGTACAATTCGTAGTTGCTCTCCGTGATTGACCTGAACCAACCAAATTGCACAAAGAACACACAGAATGACGCTTGGGACTAGCAAATCATTCTCGTTGTGCAATTCTCGGTGATTCGAGCTTTGAATGGTCAATAACGGCGCCGGCCACGTCCTTACAGTCACCAGGGGAAGGGAAGGAATGTTAGTATGATATTCGCCGCCCGAAGGCCAGAAGGGTCGCCTCTATAGCGTGGTTCCCTAGCGTTTATCATGGAAGAAATAGTTTGTTAGTGGGAAGGGGTAATAATCAGGATTCACTGTGGTAAGTGATATGATTCTGTAAACGCGGATTCTCAACCAATCGACGAAACTGAATTACGAAATCGAATGTATTTCGACTAACGGACCAGCGATGTATTTTAAAAACAGATGAATATTTTTATTTTTTACATATTCATTTCACATAGAATATACGATTCAATAGGTCGTGGACCCTTCAAATTTACACATTCTTAAACACTCACGACGATGGTATCCATGGGCCACCTGAACGACAGATGACACCATGGACCACCTGAAAAGATGGCCTGATAAACATCTCTTCAATGAAATATACCTATAATATATTTCGTGATTCAGTGTATCGTGGGACCTTCAATTTGTCGCATTCTCAAACATCCGACGACGGATAATATTCATGGGTAACCTAAAACCGGTGATATATTCCGCAGCTCAATGCACGTATTCTTTATTCTACCGTAGAATCTACCCCAATCGCGAGGTAACTTGAGAAGGTTACCAAGAGAATTCTTCTGAAATCAATCAACCCGACGATATATTTCGTTATTCGTTGACCGTTCGTTTCATAGAAATCGGATCGCTACTGTGGAAAGTAACTTTTGGGAAACCTGAGAAGGTAACCGAAAGAACTTCTATTGCAAGCCAATCGGACTGGCGATAAATTTCGTAATCGGAAAAACTCCTCACAAATCAACCAATGATGCATTTCTTTATTTATTGCGCGTACTCTATATCGAACAACAATCGCGATGGTTTTCGTACGGAAACCTGAGAACTCCTCTGAAATCAATCGTCATTTTCTGTTCATCACCAAGCGCACTCTTTATTTAACTCTAATCACAACGATGGGTTGTTAACCCATTAAAGTTAACATTTTTTTCCATTCATCACTCATGCATCCCTTCAACCATCTATCCCCCTAATTATTCAATTCTTGAACTCCTTCAAGAATTGAATAATCAAGGAAACAAACAACTAAAGAAACAAATTCATTAATGAATCAAAAAAAAAGTTAACTTGTGAAGTGTGTAAGTGAAACTATTATATTTAACTACTCTACAGCTATCACCATCTTTTATACGATGGTTTAAACGTTCACATTTTCCTTAATCTGTTAAATCTGATGATATGGAACAATCTCACCAAAGGAATCCAACACAGAATAATTCCTTGAGTGCATATTTTGATCTTCTCTCTTTCACCCCACTATCCGGAACGTTCCACCAATACTGCACAAAAATTCACTGTATTGACACAAACCTACACCAAGAGAATCGAGAAAACACATACAAATGTATCACACGCGTGTAAATAAAATTGACACACACAGCCGGAAAAACGAACCACACTGTCATTAGTACACTTGTTGATACGAATGGTGCCGAACGGAAATCTCTACTTGTAAAATTTTCCGAATTCATTAATGCTTAAACATTCTGTTGAATTCGGCTTCGCTCCCAGCCTGTGATACGTTCACTACGACGCACAAACTTCGCAATCGTAAACACAAGAAAAAACACTTATACGTTCATATGACATATGAAGCCAAGCAAACCGCTCGCCGTGTTGGCGAGAGAAACACCACACATCGAAACGGGCACGCGACGGTTGAGAGCGCAACGATAACATTTTCACTACACTTTCGAAAAACAACTTTTTTCTTCGACCCATGTTAAATTTTACCACCGCTTCAAGCTAGCTCAACTGATTTCAAAATCACTAAAGCAGGGGACTTATTTTTCACACACAATCCATGTATAATAAACAACACAGAAAATAAACGCGCACATCTTGTACAGTACGCTGCTCATGTCCACTGCTCAACACTGCGATTAAAAACGAATAAAACAATTCCCAACTCCACAAATTCGTCCCATATTCATGATTATATTTCGAATATCACACACAAAAATAACTACGAGAATGGAACGAAAACATATTTTTGTTATACAGAAAAAAACACTTTCTAGAAATTATGCACGGAGCGAAAGAAAATACGTCCGCACCCGACGACTACTCGATTGTGTCTGTGATATTCTTCAACGTCATTGAACTGAAAAAAAGGAATGCTACCAAGATTGCTTACTGAATTACTTAGAGTAAAGTTACTACTGAAATATTCATTGATTTGGTCCGCAGTAAAATCTGAAGACAAAGGAGGCTTTTTTCATAGACCTATTTTATCAAATTCTTTCCATAAATCTTTAGAAGACATGTTATTCGTAAACCTACTATTGATGAAACTTTCTTTGGCAATTACTATCATTTTAGTCACTTTGTTTCTTTGAGTCTTGTACATTGCATGGTCAGCCTCAGATTGACTTTGCTTCCATTTTTCAAATGCAAGATCATGAATAATAATCTCTTTGGATATTTCGGGATTGAACCATGGCTTGTATCTCCTTAATTTGCGATAACATTTTATCGGTGCGCACGTATCATGCATGTTCTTTACATTTGAAGTAAGAAAGTCTACGATTGAATCAGGATTACTCATTTGATAAAAGCTATGCCAATCGATTTCATTATATAATGTTCAAACATGTGCAGGATCTATAGCAGCATAATCACGAAAACTGATTGAATTTTCATTACAGCAACAGTCTATATCAAGCGAAGCGAAAAGCAGATCATGGTTAGACATGAAAGGAACACTTACTTGGTTGAATTTTAAAATCGTATTGTGATTATTTGAAGAACCTGTTCTGTGAAAGTGAGTGGGCTCTGACCCAATACACTCAAACGACAAGTTTCTTAAGAGCTGATCAAAACGGTTGCGCCTCTCCGAGTTCATGTCCAACATATTTGTGTTTAAATCCCCCATTAGCATTATGTTGTCGTATTGATATTTGAGGGATGAAAATATATCGCTTAATAATTGAGAGCAGTCAACGTTTGGGGGGTTATAAAAAAGACCAAACAGTATTTGATCATTGTTGATTCCAACCTCTAACAAGATGAATTCAGTAGCTGTGTCATTTCCCGACTTCTCAAGCATTTTAAAGTTCAAATTATTTTTCAAATAAACTAGAATACCGCCACCCAATCTACCAACCCGATCGTTCCTTAGGATTCTATAATTATCAATAACTAGGATGTCATCTGGTACGGTTTCGTTCAACCATGACTCACTCAGACACATTTATATCCACCTCAAATAGCAATACTTCTTAGCTCTTAGTTAGTTGTGTACCAAAACATTTTTTGGGGAATACAGGCAAACCTGTTTTTGTGCGGTTGCTTTTTGTGCGATTTATTATTTGTGTGGCTGTTTAGGTGCGTTTTTACAATTTGTGCGATCAGTTTGTGTGATTCAAGACCCGATGTCTTAATAAAATCGCACAAAAAGAGTCGCACAAACGAACAATCACACAAAAAAGGACCGCACAAAAACAGGTTTGCCTGTCCCAAGTTATTCAATAAGTTATATTAAGTTATTAATTTATTTGGGCTCGCGTGCCAGTTGCAAGACTGCTTTCAACTGAGATAGTATTTGCGCTAATCTTGATCATAATAAAGCAGTGCTACTCTTTTCGAGGTTATGGGAATTAACAGATAGAGTTTATTTCGTTTATTTAGTCACCAAGAAAGTAAATGTCGTTCTGAAATGTTGTATGTGATTTGGTTTCGCTTTCCAATAGCAAAACTTTCTTCACTAAGATGACAGCTGGCTTATCTCGAGCATGCATTGTTCTGCGACCACAAGAATGAATCATCAAACAGTTATCGTCAAATGATTCTACAATAAAAAAAAGCATTTCAAGGTGACCAAACTGGTTGAATGGTTATTTCAAAATTTTCTTAGCATTATAAAATAATATCCGCAATTATGAACAAGCGACTTGAATTAAACTACAGCGTAGTTCTACATCAACAATGCGGTCGTGTCTTGCACACAACCTCCTATATTTTTTTAGAATGACTGAAACTCGTTTTAGGGTATTTTTTAGGGTTATCCATTTAGGGTGTTAACTGCAAAGACGTGACGTAATTTTCACATAAAAATTACTTGCGTTCATGGGCTACTTTCAAACTCATATATTTATGCACCAACCTTTGAGAGAGGCGAGTTTAAAAAACTACATAATTATATTTGAAATATTTTGGGTTTTCACTATTTTTATGTTTCTTGAGATATCTCTGCACATGCTCAACCAAACTTCAATGTCTATATACCATTGAATGGTTGATTAAATGCTTGTTTGAAGAGCCGTGGGTAGACCTACGTTTCATTTTGTAATTTATGAGAAACAAGCATTTGAAGCGCCTCTAATCATCAAACATTCTGTAAAAGTGCTTGGAAGTTACATTTCTTACATTTTTATATTTTCTGAAGCGTGAGCTAATTTCGAGCCCGCGAATACAACCACCTTGTCGATCTCATATTACAGTTTTGTTCGTCAGCCAGTGTCGCTGACCAGGTTTAATTACTTTTACTGATACTAACTTCAGTACCGCGAATAAAAAAAAAATGAGCTCGGGTTTCTATGTAGCTCGTGACCGGCCAGTTCAATATCCGCGCGACTTAAATTCCGCGTAACCAAATTCATGTTTACGATTATATAATATATAGCCAATTCGATTGCAATTGGTTAATTTTTCTCCCCTCTCTGAAAGCGACTCCAAGCACCTCCCATAGGAATCTGAATTTAGAATGAGCTGGTAGGATTAAGTATGTATAGTGTTAAGTTAATTTTATATTTAGTTGACATAAAATAAAGAGTCGGGAGTTACACGTTAACAGGATCAGTCGTGTTTCAGTTGTACGGAAAAAAGAAAATCCAGTTGCCCACTAGGCAACGCTACACATTTGAAAAACAGGTATTTCGAAGCGTTGTCACGTCACAAAAATAGAGCATTTTTTTAGTTTATCAGATGAACATAGGTTCAAACATTTTTATATTTGGGTTTCTCTGAGCAAACAATCAAGGTTAGAAAAAAATCCCACAAAATTTGGTTGAGATCGGTCCACAAATAGAGGAGTATCAACTGTCTCCAGAAGTTGTTGTCATGTCACGAAAAGTATACGATCCATTCCAGTGTGACGTAACAACATTTTGACATGCCATCCAAATGCATGTTCTTGCGAGTTTTTTGAATAAGTTTTTCTAAGTTTTGCATGACATGATTTCTAACAGCAACACGTTTCGACATGCAACTAAAAGCACAAAACAGCCACGCGCAACCGAAAAGGCAAAGTGTTCCATCGCAAAGCAGGGAAACAAAAGGAAGTTGAACGGTGTATGGCGTGGATTTGAGTTATTTTCTTAGGGGCAACTTTTTTTTATGCGGTCCCTATCTACCGCACAAAAAAAAAAAGTTTTTGGCGTAGAACTACGTCTTTCATTAAGGGTGCCAAATCAGAAAACAGGTCACGTTTTTATGAAATAAAGTTAACGTTAATAACTATTTTTGCCGCGAACGGATTTTGGCGATTTACATACCAAACGAATCGGAAATTCTCTAAGATTTGTTTAATATGCTAGACATTAGAATCCCCTGGTTTGTAAATGGTTAAAATTCATGGAAACTTTAGGTGTTTCCATTTTCCCATACATTTTTTCTATCCATTTGTGTGCTGTCCCGAACAGAGCTGTGAATAACGAGCAACTTATCGACGAACAACGAAGGAGAAATCGTAGGAGTTAAAGTCTCCGTGAACAAAGGAAAAGTAGAAGAATGAAGGGGAATACTTGCCTAGAGTATAAACAATGGATCTCGCTGAGGCTATCGCTAGAGGCGAATGAACTGCAAAGTTTAAAGCCTCTTAAAAACAAAGAAAGAAGAAGATGAGGCTATCTTTCATTCGGCATCGCACTGTTGAGCTATCCAGTTCACTTTGATTTCGCTGCGCTTCGATCTAAGATTGAACCCCACCAGTGGTATTCCAACTTGGATATCGTCGTTTGACTTTTCTGTTCGTTTTTCGCGTTATTCGTATCGTGTTTTTCTTTCCGCGTCATAAATTGGACGCTTCACGTAGTGTGTGATCTGCAAGAAGAGGAAGGCAGGCTCGAGCCCTGCAAAAAACGAACGCATTGCCAGGGACAATAAAATTTCGAGGCAAGCGTCATCTAATGATGCACGCGATGTTGGTGCAGTAAAAAGCGCTCGCACTGAACCGAGCCTTCGCGAGTGTGACACCGCATCGAACAACAGCGAAGTAGGCGACTTCGGTGCGTCGGTCGAAAATGTAAACACCGTTACCCAGACAGCAACCAAAGGCAAGTTCCCCCGCTGGTGGTGAAGGCGGTCGCTCTTGACAAACTCATCAGCGAATTCGCATCGATGGGTGTTACAGCAGAGTGCAAGCTGTGTGGCATAGTTCAGTATTTTTTCAAGCAGTAAACATTGTTTGTTTTCCGTCATCATAAGGGCTTCATTGGTGCCTTCGAGAATGCATCAATGCATTAAACTGACGTTATGACGAAGCAGGCGTTAAGGTTGTGCGCTAAAAAATTATTTGGGGAATACCAAGCATCATGGATGTCTTACTGGAATATTATAAGTTATTTGGGTTCGCGGGCCAGTCGCAAAACTGCCTTCAACTAGGTTTGCAATTGCGCTAATCTCGATCACAATGAAGCAATGTGGAATAATCGACTGTAGCCGAGTATATGACAACTGTTAAAAAGGCCACTGGAATAGCGTTCGAGTTAAATTTTCAATGCATTGACAAGAAATAAATTGCGACATACGATCAGCTAGTGTATTGTTTTGCGAGAACAAGAATGAATGATCAATCAATTATCGTGAACTGATTCTACAATGAAAAAACCATTTCAGAGATTTTTTTACTAAGCAGTTGTTTCTAAAGTTTCACAGCATTATAGAATAATATCCGAAGGTATAAACAAGCGACTTATATACAATAATAGCGTAGTTCTACGTCACCAATGCGGTCGTATCTTGGGAACAACCTCCAATAATTTTTTTTCAAAATGTGTACCGAACACGATTTTTTAGAACCACTGGTGAAGTTTTGCACGATTTTTTTTGCGGTCCCTATCCCCCGCACAAAAAAAAAGTTTACCTGTATATAGGAATCTACGACCTTCTTTCATTGACAAATCATAGAACAAAGTTTATTTGTATGTTTTGAGACGGAACTGAAAATACAACATTAATGTCGGAACCCGCAAAAAGACAAGTGTGGTCACGTCACAAACGTATTGGGTTGGGGAAAAAGAAATGACGTATATTGTCAATATATGGCAACACTTAAACATATCTTGTGTTGTACTTATCGCATCGGGTCATACTATACGGCTATTTAAAGATGACAATCTGTGCTACAAGTATCGATTTGACAGTGTTGTGATTGTCCTTTTCAGTCTCAAGTTATAGCGCGTCAAAGATGGAGTCCACCAAGCAAGAAATTCGCCATATTTTACGTTTTTACTACCTGCGAGGTAAAACTGCAACGAATTTGACACAAAAAAATCTTTAAGACCAAATCAAGGCCTGCGATGCACTGCTGAAACGGAACGAACTCGACCCATTTTTGAAGAAGATGGTGATGAAAATTGGATCACGTACGACAACCTAAAACAAAAAAAGCCGAGGTCGAAGCGCGGTGAGCCGGCCCAATTCACCGCCAAGCCCGGATTGACGGCCAGGAAGGTTTTGCTGTGTGTTTGGTGGGATTGGAAGGAAATACTCCACTATGAGCTGCTCAACTATGGCCCGACCCTCGACTCGGTTCTCTACTGTGAGCAGCTTGACCGTTTGAAGCAGGCGATTGACCAGAAGCGGCCAGAAATGATCAATAGGAATGGTGTTGTTTTCCACCAGGACAACGCTCGGCCTCACATGATTTTTCAAAGGTCACATGTTTTCAGTCTTCGTTCAATATTTCTATGTGACAAGACTACATGTATGCGACTAGAATTCAATTAATTGGCAAATGTGTCATTTATTTAAAAAAGAAAGCTAGCTAGTTGACTTTAATTTGATATATCGATCATCTGAATCGGTCCAGTAGTTCAATAGTAATACATTTTCGAACAAAGTCGTTTTTGAGAAATTATTTTTCGAACCATCGGTTAACTTTGAAAAATCATAACTCAAAAACGAATAAACGCCTCTCTGGTTTTGTCACATGTTATATGAAAAATCTTCAGTTTTTCAGAAAAAAATATTAAAAAAAAAAATATAGCGCCTTTGGTCCCGAGACTATGAAAACAATAAAAAACGAATACAATCAATAATAACGAGAGCAGAATTCAAATTTTCTACAGGTGTTGGATTTTTTTCAAAAAAAAACTGAGAACCACTATATCGGTTTGGCATGAAATGGCTGTATAAACATTTCATTCATTGTTTCTGTCGCGGTCAGTTGTAATTCGAACCAGTCATGTAGGGTCTAGCGGGATATGGTTTGCGTTAGCTGGCAAGGTTGCCACTTCATTTGATCGATGCATCTGCTGTAACACCGATGATGTAATATAACCCTAATGGCCGTGGCAAATCATGAATATTATGATTGTAAACCTCCCAAAAGTACCCGTTTAAGTGTTATTTACAATTTAAGTTCAACATGATGTATTTGTAGTGGACAGAAATATCGGGAACAAATAAAAAATCAATTTCATTCTGTTTTTTCCAAGATTTTGTAGACTAACACAACCAACTATTGCCAACTAATCCAATAGTAAGTGTAATTAGCCTTATTAACCAGCTTTCATTTGATTTCTATAACGTTCCTGTAGGACCTTTCAATACAGAGATATTTTTGTTTGAATGAAAAATTTCTCTTCGTCTTCGTTGATTAATTATTCAATAAAATATGATTGCATCGCAGATTTCTGCGACACGCTTTGGTCCTCTGAAAAAATCGATTCCGATTACCAGAGGTTGTTCTGAAAATTTTGATGTCAAATCGAAAAAAACCACTCCTGCGTCCTGTGTTCGCATTAAGCATCCGTGCTGTAAACTTCACAACAACTTCTGCACGTTTTTTCCTGCGCATTTTCCTTTTCTGTAGTAAAAAATCGTCACGTATCGCGTATTTCTTCAGAAATGTTACTCAATGTTTTCTTTGATACGATTGGGTTATAACATTTCTTTTACAAATTATGTGTACTGAATTTCTAGAGTTTTTCATCATCTAATGTGAATATTCCCTAACAATCTATTGTAATACGGGCATTTTCCTCTTTTTTCCAAAAATGACTTTCCAAAAATTTTTGAACTACTAGACCGATTCAGATGATCGACACATTAAATTAATGCCAATACACATAATATCCAAACATCAGAGATGTGTTATTTTTCGTTTTTAAGTTATGATTTTTCAAAGTTAACATGTTTTCATTCTTCGTTCAATATTTCTATGCGATTAGACTAGATGTATGCAACTAGAATTCAATTTATTGGCAAATGTGTCTTTTTTCCAAAAAAAGCTATTTAAGTTGGCTTTTATTTGATATATCGATCATCTATATCGGTTCAGTAGTTCATAAGTAATGAATTTTAGAAAAAAAAAAACATTTTTGGGAAAATAGGGAAAAATGATTTTTTGACCATCGGTTAACTTTGAAAAATCATAACTCAGAAACGGAAAAAAACCCCTTCTGGTTTCGACATATTTTATGTGAAAATTCCTCAGCTTTCCAGAAAAAATATTAAAAAAATAGAGCGCCCTTGGTCCCGACACTATGCAAACAATAAAAAACGAATACAATTAATAAGAACGAGAGCAGAATTCGAATTTTCTGCAGGTATAGTATTTTTTCAAAAATGACCAGGTGATTGACTTGGATTTGATATGTCGATCAATCGGTTTAGTAATTTAAAAATTTTTGAAATAAGTCATTTTTGGAGAAAAGAGGAAAAAGTTGATTTTTCGGACAACCCTAATGAAAAAATAAAAAATATGGGTCAAATGTTTTGCGATAAAGAACAAAACTACCAGTTTCCACGGAAATCTGAAAACCACTATATCGGTTTGGCATGGAATGGCTGAATATATGAAATTCTCTTTTTGGATGGCAACATCGTTCCGGTGGAACTTTTACTGTAGCAACGTAGCACTACTTGCGTCATTTTTATTAGTAGTACTTGGTTGAGATTTCTATGCCGAATAACACGCCTTGAATGTACTCTAGAATACGCGTGACCACAATGCAAGACGGAAGAATTTTCTTTGACAAAAAAAATTGTAAGAGGTTGTATCTAGGACACGACCGTATATTTTCGACGTAGAGCTACGCAATTATATTATGCAACCCACTTGTTTACCACTTCGAATATTATTTTAGAATGCATCGAAATTTTTGGAATAGATTATGTTCTTCGTTACAAGTAAATTTGATGAACGTTCTTTTACGTTTGATATGATACCTAGGACTACCAAAATATGTGAATTGTCAAACGATCATTGTATTTTACATTTCCCTCTGAAATTATTCCACATCTCATGTTTACGTAGTTTTCGAACCGCGAAAGTTCATTCACCTCTAGTATCTGAAGTGACGATTTTCCCAGGCTTCTCAGTTTAAAAATACGTTTAAGGAAACATATTCCGGTCTGCAGAACAACATGCGAGTAAAAAAGCACTCAACACCAAAAAATACCCCCGACTTGCTTGCATTTGCAAAGGTAAGATAAGGTATTGTATTATAGAGACTTTAAACTTTTGCAGTTCATTCGTCTCTAGCCTTGAGAAAGGCCCTTTGAAAAATCTACTCTACTCTACTCCAGCGCTACCACCTCCACCCTCTTGCCTTGAGAAAGGCACTCGATCCCTCGCCGTCCAGCTCGTCCAGCAACGATGTTGTCCAGTCGGTGTCCACACAAAGAATGATTTGCAAAGCGGATTCCCCCAGACGGATTAATTTTTAAGTCCGTGTTAGGGAAACACAGCTCGGTGGGAACAAAAATACCCCCGACTTGCATGTATATTTGCAAAGCGAATTTCCACAGGTTCATCTCATTGAAAATAACATTTTATTAATTGTGATAGACGCGTAGAAATATTTCCTATCAATTGATGCAAACATCTTTCCGATCTGTTAAGAAATATTCGAGTTATAAGCATTCGAAATACGGGTAGTGTTGACACACAAATCGGCAGAACAAATGTATGGGAAAAAAGCAAGTTCTTCCAGTTTTCATGAATTTAAACCGTTTAGAGATTAGCGAATTGTAATGTATAGCATACCAAACAACTCTTAGAGAATTTCCGATTCGATTGGTATGCGAATCATGAGGATTCGTTCACAGTGAAAATAGTTATTAACGTTAACTTTATTTCATAAAAACGTGACCTGTTTTTTGATTTGGCACCCTTCCTGAAAGACGTAGATCTACGTCAAAACCCCGGCCAGAATGGGAATCGAACCCGAACCCCCGGTATGATAGTGTGGGACGCTTACCACTCAGCCACGGGAGCATAGAAAATTATAACTTGTCTGAATCTACATTTGTAAAAATAACGTTGAAATGGGAGCTTTATTTTAGAATGAAGTGTTTCAAATCCTCTAATAAAATATATCTAATAAAAATTAATTCATGGGAAAGCACTTAATCAGATGAATCCGAGTATAAAAATAAAAGCCTCTTGCTTTACCATTGGAACCTTTTTTTTCTTTGCTTAATATATTTTTATCGGTTCATCATATTATATCATTTATAGCTGAAATTCTCAAGAACAATCATTAAAAAAAAGCTGTGATGATTAAACCGATCAAAAACTGTCATATTCCCAAAATAATACTCTGCCTGAAGGCGGCTGCTAAATGAGTTTTCTAGCCGAAGTGAATCACCCCGAAGTTTAAGCAAATTTCCATTAGTCCGAACCCTCCGCTCACTCATAAAGCATTACTAATTAATTTATCTCCAATTGCGACCTATCGCTTTGTGGCTTCGGAACGAATTTGAAAATTATGACCTGTTTCATTAAATTCCCAATCAATAATCGAAGCTTCCTCTGCTGCTTACGGCTTGTGGCATTCACGCTCGGCAGCATCATCTCGAAATCTGGTTTCCATAATCTTTTATGTCCTAACTTGCCCCGGTCAACCAAATTTCTTGTTCGACTGGTAGAACCTTTCAAGAACCGTCCCGAGTGCTCTCTCTCTGTCTTTCCCTTCATCTCGGTGTCCCTCCTCTCGCGTTTGCGATGGTAGCATTTCTTAATTTAATTTCGAGAAAAGTAGCTCATTAGCATAATTTGGGATGACTTCCTCACTTTTTGGTGACACTCAGCATTTTGTTTCTTCGAAAAGTTTGGAGGAAACAAAACACAGGGCCCATCCTGAGCTCAGCCTCTTTCTCCCTTTGGTGGGGATAGGGAATGTATGCGGCAGACTTTAGCCACTATCAAGACTTCCCAATGTTGACAGACGCGAAAAGCCTCTGATCGAGCCACCGAACGACAGGATGCGCTCTACTGTCGCACTTTTCCGCGTCTATCGTCTGCAATCACGGGCGCAGGAAATTTCAACCTTTCGCATCGGGTTTATAGTCTCGTTCGAGACAAACCCAATTTCAGACCTCGATAGCCATAAAAAGAAATGAGGTTTCTCACTTCTTCGTACCTGCCCGAGCGGGGCAACAACCCCGAGTTTGCTGAAAGAAGTCGTCCACCAAATTATGATCGCTTACAAACGTGTGTAAACCATGCGTTGGCAGTCGTTTCGAAGAAGCAAAGTTTTGCGACTGAATCCCGCTTGCCGCTAGGCTTGTGAAGGTGCTGGGTCAAGTTCAAAGTGATTTTGGGACTAAAAAGAAGAACAAACCAATAAAAATAGATGTTCAACACTTGGGAGGTCAGCACTGATGTGTGTACGATGCGAATGATGTTTGTATCGTGCTTCCTTCTTCCCTATAATTATCTGATGCGCGGTTGTATACATTAGAGATTGGTCATTGAGTGATAGAAGGGAGTTTGATTGCATGGAATTTAATGCCAATAGATGATGTTTTTGTACAAAATTGATACTATTATTGACATTAGCATGATTTGCTCTCTTCGATATAGACTATTTTTTAAGGATATTTTGAACTTGTAGACTACATTTCATTCAAATTGCAATCATCAGCATGTCCAATCTTGTTACAGCTTTGTACCAGGTAAATATTCAATGGGCCATTTGTATCTAAGATTGTATTTGAAGAAGGGTTTTGGAATCAACTTATGATCGGTCTATTGAGTTAATGAGGAACTCGAGGAATTAAATAGGCAATGATGCTTCTAAATCGATCCCTACCCTATCTAAAATACTATTTTTTGGTGACTATGTTTTGTACCAATTGGCTCACGAGTGGAATAGAAGAGAAATGCTGATGCGACCCCCTTTATTATTTTTTATCATTGTTGGTGAGTGAAAGATTGTGTCACATTTACCCGAAAGACATTCATCCGAACTCCAATCAACCGAATGTAACAAATACCCGAATGCGACATATACCCGAACGTAACATTTACCCGAATGTAACGTTTACCCGAATGTAACGTTTACCCGAATGTAACGTTTACCCGAATGCAACATTTACCAGAAAGTAACATTCACCCAAATATACTATTTATAGCTATATTTGATTAGAAGGTATTCATTCAATCCTAGTAAGCGTTATTAAAATGATCACATTCATACATTAATTGTTATCCAGAAACTCGTATATTGCGTGGGTAGACCAAAAACAAGAGAGAGAGAGGGGCGTTGCGTACTATATTTTTCAAAGTTATGAAAAAGATACATAGTTTAAAAAAACGCTCGGTCGGACCTAGTTAAGGATCGTCTCCTATGTTTCAAACTAACCGGGTAATCGGTGGAACACAGGTTTGCTTGCGAATGGCCACCACTTCCGACAGCGGGTCGGCGGCATAGTTTCACAACTCGCATTCGAGTATTTGTCGCAATCGGGTAAATGTTCATTCGGATAAATATGTTTCGGGTAAACCGTGTTTCGGGTGAATGTGACATAACCAAGCGAAATTGCCGATCGAGACCTCCCACTTTCTGATTTTCTCATTGCGTGGTAGCAATGAAATAATGAAGTTTACCATTTTTACCAAACCAGTATAAATACTGGTGTCTTTCTATTATTAAAGAACACATTTTTGGAATTCAGTAATCGAGAACAATTTATTGTGTTTTTTTTAAAATTATTAATAGAACTATTCAGTCATTCCATGTCAAACCGATATAGTGGTTCTCAGATTTTCGTCAAAAGTGGTAATTTTGTTCTTTACCGCAAAACATTAGACCCGTATTTTTTAATTTTTTCGTTAGGGTGACCGTTTCCATTTTAGGGTCTCTTTCCTTTTTTCAGAAATTCATAACTTTTGAACCACTGAACCGATTTAGATAATCGGCATATCGAAATGAAGGCAATGAGCTAGCTTCTATTAAAAAATATTGAACTTGCAAAAAAATGGATTTCATTCTCGTTATTATTGATTGTAGTCGTTTTTATTGTTTTCATGGCGCTATATTCTTTAATATTTTTTCTTGAAAGCTGAGGATTTTTTACATAACATATCTCGATATCAGAGATGCTTTTTTTTCGTTTTTGAGTTATGATTTTTCAAAATTAGCCGATGGTTCGGAAAAACAATGTTTTCCCCTTTTTTCCACTACAAAAATTCATAACTTTTGAACTACTGGACTCAGATGATCGTCATAACAAATTGAAGCTTCTGAGTTAGTATTCTTTGAAAAAATATTACTCTTGCAAGAAATATGGATTTTCGTTTTTGTAATTATTTTTTTTATCCCTTTTTGTGTATTTTAGGCTCATTAGCATTTTAGCTGTAACAGCCAGAGCCAAATTTTAATCGTGTACATGTCACATGGTTATCTATAATTAGCGCATTACACAGTTGCCATTTTTCAGCGTTAGAGTATTCCCTTCTATACCATACCATTGCATATGGTACACATTTACACAGTAGCCATTTAGGCGTAAGAGTTTTCCTTCTGTTCTTCCATTATCCAGTTAGACCGGACAGCGGAGACAGTTGATTGATCATTGTTGAGTTATTTATAGAACAGCAGCCCGATGTGTCTTGCAGAGCAGAGCAGTTGAATGGATGAATCGAACTTATTTTGACCGTGGATCGATCTCCATCGCTGATGATTGTTGCGTGGACGTTGTTATTCTGTAACAACACAAAGATGGTCAATGAGGACCCTGAGTTTTGATCTTACGATCGATCGCTTACTAAGCGAACGCGCAACCGATGTGGCTACAGACCCCCTTGTAATTATTGATTGAGTTAGTTTTTCACAGTTTTCTCGGTTAGAGATAGAGAGCGCGATATATTTTTATATTTTTCCTGGAAGGCGGAGTTTTTTTTTACATAATATATGAGAAAATCAGAGATGTATTATTTTTCGTTTTTGAGTTATTATTTTGCAAGTCTTCGTTCAATATTCCTGTGTGAATAGACTATATCTATGCGACTAGATTCCAACCTTCCCGCAAGTGTGATATTTTTTCAAAGAAAGTCAGCTTCAATGGCTTCGATTTAATATGTCGATCATATAAATCGGTTCAGTAGTTCAAGCGTATTGGTTTTTTGAAAAAAGTCATTTTTGAATAAAAGGCCAAAAATGATTTTTGAAACCATCATATCTAAAAAACCAAAAAATAGCATCTCTGATATCGAGATATGTTATGTAAAAAATCCTCAGCAGCTTTCAAGAAAAAATATAATAAAATATAGCGCCCTGTAGTCCAAAGCCACGAAACAATAAAAAACGACTACAATCAATAATTACGAAAACGAAATCCGTTATGTTGCAAGTTTCTATTAAAAAAGTTAGCTTTAATTTAATATGTTAATAAGTTTCAAACCATTTTTTTTAATATTGAAAGTGTGACTTATCTCAAGATGAAATGTAATATTTAAGCTTTAAGGTGGGATATAATTGGCTATTCAAAATACAGTAGAGTAAAAATTGTGATTTTTTGAGGATTTGATTGAATTCTCACCGCGAATTGTTTATAACAATAATCAAAAAATAGTAATAGTAATAGTAATAGTAATAGTAATAGTAATAGTAATAGTAATAGTAATAGTAATAGTAATAGTAATAGTAATAGTAATAGTAATAGTAATAGTAATAGTAATAGTAATAGTAATAGTAATAGTAATAGTAATAGTAATAGTAATAGTAATAGTAATAGTAATAGTAATAGTAATAGTAATAGTAATAGTAATAGTAATAGTAATAGTAATAGTAATAGTAATAGTAATAGTAATAGTAATAGTAATAGTAATAGTAATAGTAATAGTAATAGTAATAGTAATAGTAATAGTAATAGTAATAGTAATAGTAATAGTAATAGTAATAGTAATAGTAATAGTAATAGTAATAGTAATAGTAATAGTAATAGTAATAGTAATAGTAATAGTAATAGTAATAGTAATAGTAATAGTAATAGTAATAGTAATAGTAATAGTAATAGTAATAGTAATAGTAATAGTAATAGTAATAGTAATAGTAATAGTAATAGTAATAGTAATAGAAATAGAAATAGTAATAATAATACAGGGAAACTTTGATATAACGTACCCTCGTTATAACGTACCCTCGATATAACGTCACTCGGTATAACGTACATTTTACCTCGATATAACGTACATATTTCCAAAGTGTAAAGGAAAAAAAAATTTCATTATTTTTTTTTTTTTGATAGAACAATGAATTATCTGTATTGTGATGCTAAAACAAGTTTTGTACCTTCAATCAATCCCGAAATACAGCTGGTTTTGTGATTCTGGATTCTAAATGAATCATGCTTTAATCAACAGTACGAAGGGAAACATCATGAGAAAGGCTGGCTTCGTCTTCTGATTGAAGTTATTCCTTAACTTTACTAAAACAGCAACACAATAATGTATTATAGACTACGTTTGTGAGTACTTTATTATGCTTCGATATAACGTACAATTCGATACAACGTACAATTTTGAAAGTGAAATGTACGTTATATCGAAATTTACCTGTAGTAATAGTAATAGTAATAGTAATAGTAATAGTAATAGTAATAGTAATAGTAATAGTAATAGTAATAGTAATAGTAATAGTAATAGTAATAGTAATAGTAATAGTAATAGTAATAGTAATAGTAATAGTAATAGTAATAGTAATAGTAATAGTAATAGTAATAGTAATAGTAATAGTAATAGTAATAGTAATAGTAATAGTAATAGTAATAGTAATAGTAATAGTAATAGTAATAGTAATAGTAATAGTAATAGTAATAGTAATAGTAATAGTAATAGTAATAGTAATAGTAATAGTAATAGTAATAGTAATAGTAATAGTAATAGTAATAGTAATAGTAATAGTAATAGTAATAGTAATAGTAATAGTAATAGTAATAGTAATAGTAATAGTAATAGTAATAGTAATAGTAATAGTAATAGTAATAGTAATAGTAATAGTAATAGTAATAGTAATAGTAATAGTAATAGTAATAGTAATAGTAATAGTAATAGTAATAGTAATAGTAATAGTAATAGTAATAGTAATAGTAATAGTAATAGTAATAGTAATAGTAATAGTAATAGTAATAGTAATAGTAATAGTAATAGTAATAGTAATAGTAATAGTAATAGTAATAGTAATAGTAATAGTAATAGTAATAGTAATAGTAATAGTGATAGTGATAGTGATAGTGATAGTGATAGTAATAGTAATAGTAATAGTAATAGTAATAGTAATAGTAATAGTAACAGTAATAGTAATAGTAATAGTAAAAGTAATAGTAATAATAATAGTAATAGTAATAGTAATAGTAATACTAATCCCTTGAACGACAATTTATTTTCAGTCAGTACTGCTCTGGCAGACGATTTAATTTTCTTATTTTTAGGAAGAGGAATTGATATAGAAACCTACGATTTTGAAAGCATCAAGCCTCAATAATTTCGGGCGAGTCTAGCTCGTCATTGTCACTTTGTTCAGGAAAGTTTATGACGAGCTGGACTCCGTTAAAGGAGTTAATAGTAAAGAAATATAATTATTAAGTTGTGCGGTTGTTTTCAGCATACAAGTTGAACAAATCACAACTAAGTAGTAGAACAAGAAGAAAACTATGCGAAGAATTTTATCTTTCAAAAATTATGTACAAATAAAGAATGATGGAGAATAAAGGAAATTCCCCGTCAAATCATCCGGCCGCTGACCCGACCCTCTCCGATATTTTTCGAATCTTGGTACATACATTATCATTTAACCAATTTATGTTACGACTAATTTTCAAAAGGGCGTATTCAAAATCATTGACCCTTCTTTCAAAAACTTAAAATTCAGATATCGGATTAAAACATAGTTTGAGAAAATTGTAGGAAAATCAATGAACTATCCACGAAGAATAACATTTCAAATGCATGTTTAGAAAATTTCAATCTCAAAAATAGAATGCAATATTAAAAACATTTATATTTCAAAACATTTGGTCATAAAATAATGAAAGTTGTGATTTTATGCAGCTCCCATCATATGATTACCAAGATTAAACTCGCTAACGTAACGAGCATATCTCTTCAAAACGATCTCAATTTTCTCTCATATTTCTCGAAATAGAGTCAAACGGCTAATTAATGCATTTTTATCTGTCTCAGTCCTTAAAATCGTTAGTTCAATGAGCTTCGAAAATCACAGGAACAATTACTACACCCAAACTAGCGTTGGCAGAAAAAATATCATCTTCGGCGAAAAAATTGCGTTTTCATGTACTGAACGGTGAAATGAACAAATAAAAGCATATTTTTCAAGAGTTTGAAAATGTGTGCATGTATGGAAGCAGACCTCTTTTTTTTACGTTAGCTTGGAATTATACCCCCAAAAACAGTCCAAAGATACCAAGCAAGGATCAAGCCGAGGCCGGCTGGAATGCAAGGCTTTTTTACACGGCTACTCAACACCCAAAGATAACTTTTAGCACATGTTATGGCATCCCGATTTATTACATTAAATGAGCCGAAAAATAACAGAAATTGTTGTACTCCCCAGTACGTGTATATCATTTGTATAATATATATTCAATGGCACTAACGTTCCTAGAGGAACTTCGCCGTCTCAACGTAGTATTACTTGCGTCATTTTTATTAGTACTTAGTTGAGATTTCTATGCCAAATAACACGCCTTGAATGCATTCTGAGTGGCAAGCTCTAGAATACGCGTGATCACAGTGCAAGTCGGAGGAAATTTCTTTGACGAAAAATTCCCCCGACCAGAACGGGAATCGAACCCGAACACCCGGCATGTTACTCGGCCACGGGAGCACCATATATGCGAGGGAGTATAATATATATGCTAGAGCCAATATGAGTGAGCGGATAAGGAGACACATTGGAGTGAAACCATATGTAAACTTTTCGTATAGTACGCCAAATACACGGCTCAGACAGAGAAAGATATCTATTCTCGTTTATGCTCTTATTTTTCCTCTTAGAAAACACTTTCCAACTTCGTTTTATGATGAGATGTAATATTATCACGCTTTCATGCAACAGCACTAGCAGTTATACAGGGTTTTCCATTTCGGGCTTCCGAAAGTATACAGCCCTGCGCTGACAACCGTCTGACATAGCTGTCAACCAAAGCGTCATATCGTTAGTTCAATGTCTGCCATTTTACAATATGGATCGTTTTAGCATCGCACAACGTGTTAATTTTGTTAAATTATACTATAAAAATGATGAAAAACCGGCAAATGTTTTTCGAGCATTACGGACGGATTTTTGTCGTCATGGACGGTCTACAGAGCACACAATCGCTAATGTAGTGCGTTAATTCGAACAAACTGGATCAGTAGCGGATATTGTGAAACCTGTGCATCATCGTAATGTGCGTTCGGCCGAAAATAT
Source organism: Toxorhynchites rutilus septentrionalis (assembly GCF_029784135.1). NCBI lineage: Eukaryota > Metazoa > Arthropoda > Insecta > Diptera > Culicidae > Toxorhynchites > Toxorhynchites rutilus. The sequence goes on from NC_073745.1 coordinate 130,664,144, forward strand.
TGCTGCTGTTGCTGCCAGTGTGGAGGATGACCTGAATGTTTCGATTCCACGACGTGCTCAGCAATTGGGCTTGTCAAACACATCATTGTGGCGAATTTTGCATTTGGACTTGCACCTACATCCATATAAAGTCCAACTGGTACAAAAATTAGAGCGTGGTGACCATGGATTGCGTCGGGCATACGTCGATTGGGTGAACGAACAACAGCAGCAAAATTCTGAATTTTCGCATCAAATTTTCTTCAGCGATGAGGCACATTTCGAGCTCGGTGGCTATGTGAACACCCAAAATTTCCGTATATGGGGCTCAGAAAATCCACACGTGATTGTTGAGAGGCCATTGCATCCGCCAAAGGTCACTGTTTGGTGCGCATTATGGTCTGGTGGAGTCATCGGGCCGTATTTCTTTGAAAATGAGGACGGCGAAACGGTAACTGTGAATGGTAAGCGCTATGGCCGCATGTTAACCGATTTTTTTTTGCCACAAATTGAATATATGGATACGGATGACATGTGGTTTCAGCAGGACGGCGCCACGTGCCACACAACACGACCGAACATGGCCATATTGCGAACAAAATTTGAGGGACGCATAATTTCGCGTTTTGGTGATGCCAATTGGCCGTCCAGATCATGCGATTTGAACCCGCTAGACTTTTTTTTGTGGGGTTATGCGAAAGACCGTGTCTATGCCAACTCTCCGTAAACTCTTGAACATTTGAAGACAACATTCGTGAAGTTTTTACCGAGATACCGCCCCATATGTGCCGAAAAGTCATCGAAAATTACCTGTTCCAGATCAAGGTGTGCGAGGAAGCCCTAGGTGGACATTTGAATGATGTTGTATTTCACACATAATGGCATAAACCAAACTTTAATTTGAAATAAAAGTTTCATCGAAATTCGAATTCTAAGTGTGTTTTATTTCAATTTACTTTCGGAATTTAAAGTTGGAAAACCCTGTGTAAATAGCGTGGTCGTGTGAAACAGCTTTGCATTCCAGTCGGTATTGGTTAGATCCCCATTGACGTCGTATGGACTTTGTTTTGGCACAATCCCAAATGAAATGAAAAAGAAAAAAGAAAGAGTTGTCATACAAATATTTTTTTAAGCTTTTAAAACAGCTCATTATTTGCGTATTTGACCCTCCAGCACATGAAAAAGCATTATTTCTGCCAAAGATGAAATGTTTTCAGCCAACGCTAGTTTGGGTGTACACCGAAAATTAATGTTTAGCACATGTTTTGGTATCCTTCAAATTAAAAGTGAATTTATTATGAAGTGATAAAAACCGTATCAAAATTGTGAAAGGAGAGTCAAACACAAAAAAAACCAGAGGATTCCCTAGGACTGCATCGGGGTTCCCACACACTTTGGCAGGATGTCCACCAACTATTGGCAATCCAATCCAGTTATCGAACAATCATAATGAGGGTTACCCATTAAAATAGACTTTTTGTTATTGTTCTAGTACTTCAAAATTAATTGCAAAAACAAATCTCATGAGAACAACAAATACAACATTACCCGTGAGATGATGAGTCTGATAATAATAACTCCTGAAATTATTTCGTTTTTCACTGCGATAAAACTATGCAAAATATCCTTCCCCAAACAAAATAAATTAGTCTCTTGTGCAAGATTGTTGCTCCATCACAAAAAATGGATATAATATATCGACGAAGTAAAGAGAGTAGCCTAAGCTCTGGGCAGAAAAACATGAGAACTCTTGTTCCATTATATATATTTTTTTCTTGTATTTGTACCCAATCAAAGGAACGGAAAGACATCCAATTGTACCAGAGCAAATGATATGAAAATAATGCCCTTCGTGTCGAGAGAGTAGCAAAAACGAAGAGGTTTTCACACCGAGCTCGATTCGGTTCACAACAATAATACACTTTACGGGGGTTAATTTATTGCCTCGTTTTATTTTGATAAACCAAACGATTATTTATTCCGAGCAAGAGGAAAAAAATATTTAACCTTTTTACTCCCGTCCGCAGCGGTGGCACAGTTTTCCTCCACTTGACGGACTTGTGCCCACTGCCGTTTTCCTGCTATCCAAGGATTTGAGTGTGCCGAGGGATTGTGCGAGATTTGTTAGTGGCTTTTTCACGCCATAGTTTTCCTCAATGGTGTGCTTGGGAATCGAACAACGGCCGGGACTCGGTTGTTCGGCTCCCGATAAGGTGCTTCCATAAATTGCCATCCAGCAGTCAACTCGGCCACGAAATAGGGGTTTATTGGCTTGTTTCCATGCACGAGATGGCTCTTTCGGGGGAAATAGGACAAATAATGGGAATGAAAGAAATCGATTTGGGCTTACTCCGCAATCAGCTGGTCGATTTGCTTTCCCCTTCCCGTGTGCGCCACGAAGGACACATTTTCTTCCCGCACCGAAGGGTCCAAGGATCGGATCCAAAATCGCCACTCCTCAATGCAGTTTATCTTCCGTTAGCAGCAGACTGCTGCGGACGAGAAAAGCTTTTGATTTCGCTCGCAGTGCACGATGGGAATTAATTGTGCATGCTAAATTCAGTATATCGCCGGATATCGTCAAGAACAAGTTGCGTTTATCGTTTTCCCAGATGAACACAAAGCGGACGAATAATGGAGTAATTAGTTGATTCACAAAGTTGGTTGGCAAATAAATTACTGCACTGCTCGTTTGCTGGCGCTTGATTGTTGCGCAGGACTATCAAGTTCTGCAAAAAAAAAGGAAAACATCAAGAGAGAGAGAAAAGTAACTGGGTTATCTGAAACAAGAAATATAAAATTCCGTATATTCACGTTTCGCTGGCATTGTTCTATGTACGAAATATTTCGGTCGTGGCACAACTTGAAGAACAATTTCAGCTTTGCTTTTACTTTTTCACTACAATAGTAAATACTTCAACGGAGCTACAATGAAATCGTAATTAACCGTTGAAATGCCACTTTATAAAAAAAACCAACTGATCTTCTATGTACCATAATTTTGGCATAAACAGCCATAATTGCAGCAAGAAATTCGGACGTTTGTTTCTGTGAGTACAACTTGTCATACGTCAGCTGTTTGCGTCAATTTTCTCCCGTTGCGAAAACGAACAGAAGCTTAACCCCTTTTCAGCCCACTTGCGTTTTCATAAATCATGATATTTAATAAATCCTCTGCCAGCGAAAATAACGGTAACCCGTGCGTTTATCAGCCAGCAGTTTTGAGATGACAATGCCATTTTAATTTATTCACGATAGATGATAATTTCGCCTGAACAACAACATATGAGCGGCCGGAGCTGAAAAGGGTTCAAAACGAACGCCGATTTCTCCACAAGCCGTTTGATGCTGTTTGGATGTTTAGATGTTTAACGAAGCCCAAAGTGAAGAAGCCGAAAACCAGGCACGCATCTTGCTGAGACCATCACCGATTTGGCTCGCTGGCGATGAGGAGAATATTCAGAAACGATGATGAAGTTGCATGATACAAGGAAATAATATTTATTCGCCCCATCTTCTCATCAGCAGCCGGGCTAAGCTACCAGTCAGTGGTCCATCGGAGGTGCCCACTCGTAATAGGAAAATTACCGTTTTGAAGCGGCAAGTCATCGTGGAGAACTGAGTCAGGGTCAATTGATGTGAAATTACTACTGCTGGTGGCTGCTGGTGCTGCTCCTGCTGCTCCAAGAGCTGAGGGTTTGTTGTGGGTCGGAATATGTGGGCAACAATGGAACTTGATACTCATTGCATGGTTGGTTATTTTTAGCTATTTCAAATTGTTGGAAATATTTCTCGACACTTGGATGTTTCTCCTTTTTTCATTCAAATTATGTGTGGAGCAGAACTGTGAATGCATAAAATAGGGTGTAAATTACATGGTGCTCTCGTCGATCCATGTCAATTCGGTTGGATATATATTTCCAATAGCAACCGTTCTCCAGAAGTTCACAAAAGAACACTACCGACCTGTAAAATTATCGTTGTAATTTGTTTTTTTTATTGATAGTGCTTTTTGAGTGCCTTTTCTTGTGTTTGTGGGGTCTAAAATGATCTGTGAAATTGTGTTATTCCTCACACTGTGTTATGAGACTGCTGCTTTTACGAAGCCATTTGTGTTATCCTATGAAGTTTAAAAAATATTACTCATTAATGTTTACTACCAAAGAAATACTTACAACGCAATTCATGCATAATTCAATAGAATCATCGAACAAAACTAAAGGGTGTGTCACATCAAATTGCATCACGGAAAAAACGCTGTAGAAATTCGCCCAGTAGACCGATCCTTTTGAAAATTTTAGACAGTAAAATAAAAACTATTAAACAACTTTTGGCATTTTCTTTTTATTCATACTTCGAGCCCAAGTCCGTATGCTCGTACCTTCCTCTTTACCCCGTCCATAAGGTTCTGTACAACGTCAGGTTGTAGTTGTTTTTTAACAGAAATCCATTTTTTCTTGAAGTCCGCCTCCAATTTGACAACTTTTGGGTTTTTCCGGAGGGCCTGCTTCATAATCGCCCAATATTTCTTTATTGGGCGAAGCTCCGACGCGTTGAGCGGGTTCATTTCCTTTGGCACGAAGGTGACCCCGTTGGCTTCGTACCACTCCAACACGTCCTTTGAATAGTGGCACGAAGCGAGATCCGGCCAGAAGATGGTCGGGCCCTCGTGCTGCTTCAATAGTGGTAGTAAGCGCTTCTGTAGGCACTCCTTAAGGTAAACCTGCCCGTTTACCGTGCCGGTCATCACGAAGGGGGCGCTCCGCTTTCCGCAAGAGCAGATCGCTTGCCACACCATGTACTTTTTGGCAAACATGGATAGTTTCTGCTTGCGAATCTCCTCCGGAACGTTGAATTTGTCCTCTGCGGAGAAGAACAACAGGCCCGGCAGCTGGCGAAAGTCCGCTTTGACGTAGGTTTCGTCGTCCATTACCAGGCTTCGTCAGCATTTCGGTGTACAGCTTCCGGGCTCGCGTCTTCCCCACCATGTTTTGCCTTTCGTCGCGGTTAGGAGCCTTCTGAACCTTGTATGTACGCAGGCCCTCCCGCTGCTTGGTCCGCTGAACGAATGAACTTGACAAATTCAGCTTATTGGCGACATCCCGGACCGAACTTCTCGGATCACGTCTAAACTGCTTAATTACGCGCTTGTGATCTTTTTCTCTGACGGAGCATCCATTTTTGCCGTTCTTCACCTTCCGGTCGATGTTTAGGTTCTCGAAGTATCGTTTTAGTACTCTGCTGACCGTGGATTGGACGATTCCCTGCATCTTACCGATGTCCCGACGTGACAACTCCGGATTCTCGAAATGAGTGCACAGGATTAATTCACGACGCTCTTTTTCGTTCGACGACATTTTTCCAAATTTACGAAAAATTGACAGTGAAACATGGCCAACGTGATCTATACACTCTTATCTGATTATAAGCGAAAGCTGAAGATTTAATTCCTAAAAATTATTAATTATTCTACAGCGTTTTTTCCGTGATGCAATTTGATGTGACACACCCTTTAAGAAAATCATATGGATTATTTCAAACTTCTTCCTCCAATTCTTCAAATAAACAAATATATCATAGAACTAGCTGACCCGGCAAACTTCTTTCCGCCCAAAATTTGTTTTTTGTTATCAATACCTTCAAACATTCATTCACATTCACTTACTATGAGCAAGTTCATGGTTCCAATCGCAGAAATGTTCATTGATTGATCTTCTATTCGACCCCGTTGAATTTACCTTTTACTATAAAATGCCTAGTATTTCTAACAAAACTCATCATTATAATATCAGATTATTTTCGAACACAATTCTCGTTCAAGATTTTTCCACCACTTGCAAATAACATGTTTCTTCGTTACATGGAATAAATGTTTTATACAGAAAATATGATAGAATGAAGACAGTCCTAAATCGGACAATTCCTTCCTCGAGTTCTGCTCTTATCAACACATCCGGCGATCCTTGTTCTTGGTATAGATAGAAGAAGATATAGGAGTGCGTTTCATCACATTAAAATCCATTTCCAGTTTTGAACAAAGATTAATTTCGCTAGCGCAAACATCAAATGGACTAACTGCACTTGTCACTATGTAATTGTAGAACATATGGGAATTTAATTTTCCGAATTTTCACTTTTTCCTTCAGATTTTTCCGAAAATTTTCAATTGTCATGTTTGGTTGGAAAGTTTTTGGTTGAAATATGTGTAATATTTTCATGGGACCCCCTTCTATAAAAGAGGGAGGGGTGTCATACCATTATAGAAACATTTCTTATACCCAAAAACCCTCACATTTCAAATTGTGCTTGATTAGTTTTCGAGTTATGAAGAAATTTGTGTTTCATTTGTATGACAGACCACCCTTAGAGAAGAGGGAGGAGTATTTAACCACCGTAAACACATTTATTGCACCCTAAAACCTCCACATGCCAAATTTGGTTTAATTTGCTTGATTAATTCTCGAGTAATGCAGAAATTTGGGTTTCATTTGTATGGCAGCCCCCCATTAGAAAGGGGAGTGAAGAGTTTAACCACCATAGAAACATTTATTGCACCCAAAAATCTTCACATGCCTAATTCGGTTTCATTTGCTTGATTGATTTTCGAGTAATGCAGAAATTTGTGTTTTATTTGTATGGCAGCCCCCCTTAGAGAGGGGGGTGGAGAGTCTAACCGTCATAGGAACATTTATTGCACCCTAAAACCTCCACATGTCAAATTTGGTTTCATTTGCTTGATGAATTCTCGAGTAATGCAGAAATTTGTGTTTCATTTGTATGGCAGCCCAGAGCCGAATTTCAATCGTGTACACGTCACATGTTTATCTATACTTAGCACATTACACAATTGCCATTTTTCGGCGTTTGAGTATTCCCTTCTATACCATTGCATATGGTACACATTTTTACACAGTAGCCATTTAGGCGTAAGAGTTTTCTATCTGTTCTTCCATTATCCAGTTAGACCGGACAGCCGAGACTGTTGATTGATCATTGTTGAGTTATTTATAGGACAGCAGCCCGATGTTTCATGCAGAGCAGAGCAGTTGTATGGATGAATCGATCTTATTTCGACCGTGGATCGATCTCCATCGCTGATGATTGTTGCGTGGACGTAGTTATTCTGTAACAACACAAAGATGGTCAATGAGGGCCCTGAGTTTTGAACTCACGAGGTTCGGTCAGTTCCTATTGGTAAAATTTCTATTAATGTGGGACAACCCTACAGACACACAAACATACATACGAACAGTTCAAACTAAATAAAACCGTTTATTAAAGTAATTTGCTATTTTGTGATTGCGGCCATCTTGGATTTGGATTTTTCATGATCTACTGTGATCTACTATTCAAGCCCTTTCATATGATACCCATATTAATCGGGTTTTGAGAAAATATGTAGTCCGCCAGTTTGTAGTGGCAGCCATCTTGGATTTGCATTTTTCTTACATAACCGTATTCTACTAGTCAAGCCCTCTCATTTGATACCCATATAGATGGGGTTTTGGAAAACCCATATTGATGAGGTTTTGAGAAAATATGTGATCCGCCATTTTGTAGCGGCCGCCATCTTGGATGTTCAAGATCATGAAATACGCAGTTTTATAATGCCTACGAAAATAAAGGTGTGTTCCAAGTTTCAGATCAATCGGTCAACAGGAAGGGGTCATCATGTTACAAACATACAAACATACAAACAGATTACAGGGCAAGTTAAATAAAACCGTTTAAAAATGGATTTCTGTCTGTCGATCTGTCTGAGTCTTATGGACTCGGATATTACTGAACCGATCGACATGAACATTGGTATGTAGGGGTTTTTGGGGGCCGGGGAAGGATCTTATGATAGTTCGAGACCTCTCCCCTCTTTCTAAAGGGGGGCTGCCATACAAATGAAACACAAATTTCTGCATTTCTCGAGAATTAATCGAGCAAACGAAACACAATTTATCATGTGGAGGTTTTAGGTCGTGCTCCCGTGGCCGAGTGGTTAGCGTCATAACTAACATGCCGGGTGTTCGGGTTCGATTCCCGTTCTGGTCGGGGGAATTTTTCGTCAAGGAAATTTCCTCCGACTTGCACTGTGATCACGCGTATTCTAGAGCTTGCCATTCAGAATGCATTCAAGGCGTGTTATTTGGCATAGAAATCTCAACTAAGTACTAATAAAAATGACGCAAGTAATACTACGTTGAAACGGCGAAGTTCCTCTAGGAACGTTAGTGCCATTGAAGAAGAAGAAGGTTTTAGGGTGCAGTAAATGTTTCCATGGTGGTTCGACATATTACCCCCTCTCTTAGAGGAGGCTGTCATACAAATTAAATACAAATTTCTGCATAATTCGAGAACTAATCAAACAAATCGAGCCAAATTTAGCATATAAAGGTTTTAGGGAGGGCGAAACGTTTCTATGGTGAATCGACACTTATCTAAATCGGTTCAGTAGTTCAAATGTAATGAATTTTTTTGAAAGTCATTTTTGGATAAAAGTGAAATAAATTGTTTTTTCGGACCACCCTAAAATGAAAATGGGCACTCTAACGAAAAAATAAAAAAGGGGCTAATACTTTGCGATAAATAACAAAACTACCACTTTTCTTGGAAATATGAGAACCACGGTTTGGAATATATCTGAGAACCACTATATCGGTTTGGCATGGAATGGCTGTATAAATTGAAAATACATCTTCAAATTTACCTTGAACAATAACTAAAATACTCATACACTTTATTCCCAACATCCGAAAAAAATCACGAAAATTCATTATTTTTTAACCTTCCAGACAGGGATACTCCTTTAAACTGAATGAATGAAACAAAAAAGGCGACAGATCAAAAACTATCTCTGTAGGGATGGTTTTATTAGCAAGAATGTTTATGTACATTCATAAACATCGATAGAAGAAAACCAGAGAATGTCAAGTTTTTCGTGTTAATGCTAGAATATTTAACTGATTTTTTTTGACGTAGGACTACGTATTTTATTAATGGTTCTGAATCAGAAAACAGAGAAGGGGTGGGCAGTGTTGCCACATTTTAATCTGTACCAAAGAGGTTGAAAATCTCTCTCATCTGTACTTTTTCTTCCAAAAATCTGTATCAAAAATCTGTACCATCGAAAATATTCGTTGTAGAGAAAACGGAAGGACCGATTCAGATGATCTATATCTCAAATTAAAGCCAATTAGCTTGCCTTTTGTGAAAGAAATGACACATTTGCCAATCAATTGAATTCAAGTCGCGTAGATATATTCAACTAAGACTGAAAACATGTTAACTTTTGAAATATCATAACTTGAAAACGAAAAATAACACATCTCTGATTTTTGGATATGTTATGTAAAAAAACCAGCTGTCAAGAAATGGCATATAGCATCCTTGGTCACGAAACCATGTAAACTACAAAAAAGTAATACAATACATAATTACGAAATCAAATTCCATTTTTTTCGCAAGTCAAATATTTTTCAAAAAAGACTGTCTAATTGGCTTTAATTTGATGTGTCGATCATCCGAATCGGTCCAGTAGATAAAAAGTTATGAATTTTTGTGCTGGAAAAAAGAGGAAAAATTTGATTTTTCGAACCATCGGTTAACTTTGAAAAATCATAACTCAAAAACGAAAAAAACTACCAATTTTCACGAAAATCTGGGGACAAAAAACAAAAAACACAAAGGAACACAAACTGGAATGTGAGGATTTTACAGTACACTGGAGTCGCTTTTTATGCGGGGGATACGTGCCGCGTAAACAAAAACCGCCTAAAAGAAAACTGCGTGAATTCCAAAAGCCGTGTAAAAAAAACCGCGTAAATTCTGAAATCCGCGTAAAAAAACCGCTTAAATTCCAAAATCCGCGTCAAAATAAACCGGGTAAATTTCATAATCCGTAAAGGTCGGACTCGATTATATACAGACTCTATTCTATACAATTTTGGACTCGATTATATACAATTTAAAAAAAAATTTTTTTACATTTCAAATCTGACTTATTTTGAGGAAAAATGTATCCTTTGAACGTTAAGGTGGAATTGGGGTGGATATTATATGTACAGTTGGGTAAAAATTGTGATTTTCGAAGATTTTGCTTGAATTTTCACCAGGAATTGTTTATATCGATATTGCAGCGAAATTAAGATAGACAGAAGTTGGGTGTCAAAGAACAAATTGTAGAGCAATTTGAGAGCTTTAATTTGATTGATAGAAACAATCAAGTTCAATATAAATTTTTGGGATAAAATCAATAATTACACATTGAAAAATTATCAACTTTGAATTTTTCACTTCCAGAAAGTTAATTAAATCTACTAATTTAGATGTTCCGCCACTATATCCCGAACTAAATTTTCTCATATTTCAAACAGAATTGGCTTACGCAGCGTACTCTTTAGTGTAGAGCCAGTTTGAGACAACAGAGTACGAAACAAAAAAAAAGTTTTATAACTCTGTCATTGTTAAAATTCGAACATATGCGTAGAAGGATTTTTTTCATCAAATATGATCATCTATCACCTTCTGAGAGATTCTGGAAAATAATCCATATGAGAAAGGTGTTTTATGACTTTAAGGGGAGAAATCAAAAATTAAATTCTTCTTCTATTTTCAATGAATGAAAAATATATGCATAAAAACGAGTAAAAAAATTTTTTTTTGACAGGATTCGATTATATACAGGGGCAAATTGTAGTCTCGCACGACGATAATCGTGTCGGAATCCAAAGCGCGATCGCGAAGCTGTTGAACAGATGAGGAGTGCGTTGAATATGTCGCTGGTTCCGAGTTGGGCCATATGTAAATGCTACAAACATATACTGATGACTTTGGATGTATAACACAGACAACAGCTTGTTCGAGGTTGTCGCTGTCTGCTAGTGCTACTGATTTGCAGCTGAGTGTCGTTTTAACCGCCACTAAAACTCCACCCCCGCGTTGAAGATTGCTAGTGGCAGAGCTGCGGTCGCATCGATATATGACGTAGCTTGAAATGAGCTCTGAGCTGGAGATGTCTGGACGTAGCCATGTTTCCGACAGAACAACAATGTCGTAATCGCAGGAAGAAAGTTTCGAGAACAATTCGTTTGTCTTCGTGCGAATACCCCTGACATTTTGGTAATACACCGTCTTGCCCCAACATCCCCATCGCCTTTTTTATTTCTTTCATTCTGCTTAAGGGGAGACCTCTGTCTGGAAGGTTAAAAAAATGAATTTTCGTGATTTTTTTCGGATGTTAGGAATAATAGTGTCTTTGGATATTTTAGTTATTGTTTAAGGAATATTTGAAAATGTATTTTACATTTTTCGAGTGAACGAATAATGATTATTACGCTGTTGACAGCTGGATGCGTTGATGCTGTCTGAAAACCTTGTATCGACCGACCTTGCTGGTAGTATTGGTTCTGAAGCAACGGGGCGTCGTAGAACGAATTCCAATGAATATTTTGAAACTTTAGGACAATACCTAAATCGATACATAGGGGTTTTTGCAAATTCGAAGAAATCCAAAATGGCGGAAATTTCTATTGAAATCAAGTGTTTTATCATGAAAATCGCTATTTTGAAGCTCATAAAAAATTGATAAAAAATGAGATAACAAAAAACGGTTATGTAACTCTTTATATAATTCATTTTTGCATGCTGATAAAAAAATTCAGCCAAATCGTTCGAGTGGATCCTGAGATATCAATACCACCAGCTGAAAAAACATGGTTTCGAGAAAAACGGGATTAAAAATTCGTACAGTACTACTATATGCTATTCCTTGAGGTGGCCTCATACTTTTGGCTGTAACTTTCCAACGAATTCAAATATCAAAAAAATATCAAAAGCTTCCCAAGAATGCAAAAATAAGAAAATTCGATGTTTTTGACTTTCCAGACCAGGGTCCCCTCTTAATTGAATTCAGTAAAAAGTACATTCTTAAATAGCTAGTTTGCATCGGCGAAATTATACTTGTCTGAAACAATGCCTGTGATGAGTCATAATAATCGTATCGCCGGAAGACGCAGATTTATATAGGGTAAATGATCTTGGTTTGTCCAATTTAGAGTGTTTTTACGCAACTAGCAAATGCAAACGATTTTTCTTCATGAAAATAACATATAATCGAAACGAGTTTGGGTTAGTTGAAAAGCTCCAAGTCTCTAGTTGCTAATATTACCATAAGGCGTTGAAATTATTCAAATTTTTATGTGTTTTAACGATTTTCCTCCAAGAGAAATTATGATCATGGTTTGACCACTTCTGATCATAGTTTATCCAAAAAAATGATCATGGTTTTTCCGGTTTTAGAAATCACTATTTTTGAATGAAAAAATTCAAATTTTCAAGTAGATCTTGCATTTATCATTGCTTGAGTTTATTGTCATCATATTGATCCATTCATAATTTAGGCTTTCTTCAGAATATTGCCTTTTATTGGGCATTTTAAAAGTGTTCACCTCAACACATTCAACATAGAGAGACTTTATTTCTGCTATACGCGAAGGACACAATAAACAAACTGCAGCGCGCCAAGCGGTTACCATAAAAATCATGTGGACAAAACAACATTAATTAATTGGACAACTCATGATCCGAATTGAGGTCATCAAAATGCGTTAATTTAATGGTTTAGATCTGAAAATCCGATACAAATGGTGTGCAAGCATGATGTTTACAATATTTGTGAGTCTTATAATCCAGAAAAGATCTAAATACGTGCCAAATAATCATCTGGTGATTGATTAAAAGTTAGCTCAATTGGGGGGGGCGCATTGACATCAATAGAAAGTGTATTTTATCATGCTTTAAAACATGTGGATCCGTAAAAATCTATCTATCTATCTATATATATAAAAATGGAGTGATATCTGTCTGTCTGTCTGATTCTAATAGACTCGGGAACTACTGAACCGATCGACATGAAAATTGGTATGTAGGGGTTTTTGGGGCCGGGGAAGGTTTTCGTGATATTTTGAGACCCCTCCCCCCTCTCTAAGGGGGGGGGGGGCTGCCATACAAATGAAACACAAATTTCTGCATTACTCGGAAATTAACCAAGCAAACGAAACCAAAGTTGGCATGTGAAAGTTTTAGGGTGCAATAAATGTTTCTATGATGGTTAGACAGTCCTTCCCCCACTCAAAGGGAGGGCTGCCATACAAATGAAACACAAATTTCTGCATTACTCGAGAATTAATCAAGCAAATGAAACCAAATTTGGCATGTGGAGGTTTTAGGATGCAATAAATGTTTCTATGGTGTTAAGATACTCCTTCCCCCTCTCTTAGAGGGGGCTGCCGTACAAATGAAACACAAATTTTTGCATTACCCGAGAATTAATCAAGCAAATTAAACCAAATTAGGCATATGGAAACTTTAGGGTGCAATGAATGTTTCTATGGTGGTTAGATACCCCTCCCCCCTCTCTTAGGGGTGGCTGCCATACAAATAAAACACAAATTTCTGCATTACTCGAGAATTAATCAAGTAAATGGGCGGGACGAAGTTTGCCGGGTTAGCTAGTATACTATAAAACTACTGTAAATTATGGAAAAGACAGAAAACATAGTTTTGAAACATTTGAATTAGAACGAACGAACGTGCTGAATTATAGAGGTTTTAAACTTTTCAGTTCATTCGCCTCTATTTGAATTAGAGCATTCAAAATAGTGGACAAACCATGATCGTATTTTCGACTGGACAAACCAAAATCATTTACCTTATCTTATGACCCTGAGTGCTCTCCTCCAAAGTTTGTTGGATTATGTAGTGAGCTGATTCCAACGAGTGCTGCTTCTCCATAGGAAAGGGGAAGCGAAATAGACAAGTAGATTTAAGGAATTTTAGCTCGCTTAATAAATTTAAATTTTTCAGAAACTTCTCACTATAAGCAGTATATTTCCTGAATCAAACATCAGATCGCAAATAATTTTGACACAAATTATCAACACAAAAGGGGTCAGTCAATACTTATGGTATCGATGTGTTAGACCTGAAAAATATTGAGTGACAGAGTATATTTCATACAAATTTACCTCTGAAACATAGAATATTTTATTGAAATATTAATTGTAAAATCATTAAAACAGGAGTGCTATAGACTTCCATGCTTGTTGAACTTCTTTTGCAGATGTTTTCTACATCAATTTTAGCCAATCATCATTCTTTGAAGGGTTGTCAATGTTTTTTTTGTTCAATATAGATACAAGAATAAAATTAACCGAACTACCGCATATATGCCACACTCTAATCCTAATCTCATCCCGAAAACGACTAATCCCAAACATGAAACAAATCCCCACTGCATCCACGTTTGCCACAAAGGATATTCCCTCATTACCGGTATGGCTGCTGATGCTGCGGTGAAATTGGAGTCGAGATCCTCACTCGCATCTACGGAAGTTTTCGCGTGTCTTTTCCCCCATTGTATGTGTGGCAATTCGTGTCCACGTAGCGTTTTTAACTAAGCGTAACATCCGCCTTTTCTGCAATTACATTCGTTTGGCTGCGGCAGCAATATTAGGAGTGGCGGTGACCAAAGTGCGCCCGGAGAAAAGTGCATGTTGGAATATGAAAACGATATCCGCTTACAGTTTTCATTTCACGTGGTCATTCAGCGCGATATTGTTCGTAACATTTTCCTGTCCTGCCCTGGCGTTTAACCCATTGGCCCGCCGTACGGTTTCGACTGTGTAGGGACGTGTAGAATACTTGGTCAGAAAGTGGAATAGTTCCTGTTCCGGCCGTTAAGTACTCCGAGCAAGCACTGCAATAAACGAGGACCACGAGGACAGCAATAATGAAAAGAGGTGAACCCCAGCTCTAGAAAACCTCTGTCTGCACTTCCCACTGCAGCTTACATTTGCCGGCTTATCCCGCATTTTAACAACCTGTGACAGTGGGAAAGAAGATAGGACTGGAATTTGGCCCCACTCTTCGCAGTACTTCTGTTGCAGCAGGTGCAGTTTAAGCAAATCTTTCCATTTGGATTCCGAAAACCCGGCAACAAAAGGAGACAGGTCTATCGGCGGTGGGTTCGTAGGGAAATGGTTGCCCAAGCCAAGGTTACACAGGAAATTTAATGGTTGCCTTTGGTCCAGACTTAGACTGCAGCAGAATAGCTGCATTTCAGCGCTTTTCACATATGTCGAGTGCATTGGACGGCTGCCGAATATATTCAACCGGATTTCGGGTGGCAAGGTAGCAAGCAGGAAGGCATTCCGGGCATCCCAGGAAGGTGGTTATAGTTCAAATTCATAATTCGTTTGATGTAAGTTGGTTAACTTTTGCTTACTCTAGCGTGCTTAATCCTTATTGCGAAAATTTCACCGTTATCCTGCACGGTAACAGTTGCAGGTCTTCCGCTCCTCGAGCATTTGCAGCTTTTTACTTCCCGCACTCTGTGCTTTATTGCTCTTCAATGGAAATAATTTGGGGAACGTAACTGGCGTAAAAAATTGGAATCTGCTGCATGGCAGGGTTGTGTAGAAAGAACGTGGTCGATGTAACGAATGAGCAAGCGGTATTTTGTTGTGTCTTATTATGTGTGTTGATATCGCTTATCAGTGGAATCTAATTATCGATTCGAATTGTATATCGAAATAATGATGGAACATACCACATCAAACAAATTTGAACCATGAACCATTTGATGCACGGTTTTATGATTAACGTAGAACGTTAAATACGATTCCTTATAACAATTTCACTTGTGATCGGCTAACGATTGGGCTAGCTATGCTGGCCTACTCGTCACTTCACCCACTTCGGCACTTCTCAAAATACTGCTTTATTGCATTGTTTTTGGTAGTTTTTGAAGATAACCCTTACACACAAATTAAATAGTACAATAGTACAAATTAATTGAATGTTATAACAAAAGTCAAAAATACTAGTACTAGCCAACACAATTCAATTTGGCTTGTGTATATAGTGACGGGTGAGTCACTATCTATTTGAAATGAAAATTAGAGAACAAAGTTGTGTTTTTAAACGGTTTTATTTATCTTGCCCTGTAATTTGTTTGTATGTTTGTATGTTTGTAACATGTTTGTCTGTAGTGCTGACCCACATTTATAGAAATTTGATCCCCTTCCTGTTGACCGATTGATCTGAAATTTGGAGCACACCTTTATCTCTGTAGTCATTATAAAACTGCGTATTTCATGATCTTGAAAATCCAAGATGGCGGCCGCTACAAAATGGCGGATCACATATTTTCTCCAAACCTCATTAATATGGGTATCAAACGAAAGGGCTTGACTAGTAGAACACGGTTATTTATGAAAAATGCAAATCCAAGATGGCCGTCACTACAAAATGGCGGACTACATATTATGTCAAAACCCCGTTAATATGGGTATCAAATGAAAGGGCTTGACTAGTAGAACACCGCCATTCATGCAAATCCAAGATGGCTGCCACTACAAAATGGAGAACTACAGATTTTTTCAAAACCCTATTATTATGGGTATAAAACAAAAGGGCTTGACTAGTAGAACACGGTTATTTATGAAAAATGCAAATTCATCGAAATCCTACCAAATGACGGACTACATATTATGTCAAAACCCCATTAATATGGGTATCAAATGGAAGGGCTTGAATAGTAGGTCACAGTAGATCATGAAAAATCCAATTCCAAGATGGCCGCAATTACAAAATAGCAAATTACTTTATTAAACGGTTTTATTTAGTTTGAACTGTTCGTATGTATGTTTGTATGTCTGTAGGGTTGTCCCACATTAATAGACATTTCACCAATAGGAACTGACCCAATTTTTAAAATACCTTTATCTCTGCTGTCATTTTAAAACTGCTTCTCTTGAAAAATACAATTTGACCGCAGCCAAATAGCTCATTCCATATCATCTACAATTTCCTTATACCCGATCCTTTTCCTGAGAAAAATATGTCACCCTTCTAATCTCGAGTCCACCGCGAGTAATCGGTTTCCCACATTACTAACCATAGATTTAAGAAATTTGTTCATATATATAGTTTTAAAAATATATTTAAGATTTCGGCTCCTTTAAACTTATGTAACTGAGCCTGTAAAAATAAACGAATTTATAAAAAAAATAAAAATATCATCTACAAAAAAAAAGTTGATTGAGATATGTGTATCGAACGAACGAACTTGACTTAGAGAACACACTATGTATTTTCTGCAATCCACTCAATATCGATATCAAATGAAATTTTTTGACTGATAGAATACAGTACAATGGTTTTATTGTAGAGAAATATTTCAAGGAAACAGATAATGTACTGAAAACTAGAAAATAAAATAAGTAAAAAAAACTTTTAAAGTTAAACGGTTTAATTGTGATTAAACATAATAATGTACTAAAAGCTAGAAAATAATTAGGCAAGCAACAGTTGGCAGTTATCACACCTCTCCTTCATTAGTCTAGGGCATTGATAAGACTAAAATAAAATCGTTATGTTTAATCACAATTAAACCGTTTAACTTAAAAAGTTTTTTTACTTATTTTATTTAGTTTGAAGCATAATCGATTAAATAGCTATTTTCCAATTACAATGATACTACATCATATTAGGAGATTAGATCTCATTCATAATGTTTGGCCAATGCACCCGGTTCATGGTCCTCCATTCTCGACCTTCTCCAATCATCACCACGTCCTGCCCCACACGATCCAACGTTTGTTGGGCTTCTATTGTCCTTGTTCTCGCCGTAGATAACTATTATGTTTTCAGTTTCATTGCAAAAACTGTTTGTATGATTAGCACTGATACCGCAAAGCCATCGGTAATGGATACATTGTCTAAGTTAATCATCACATACATTTAGTTAGATAACTACATAACTACTATATGGGCTAAAAAGTCCCGGGATTTTTCAACAGATGGCTCCACTAAAAAATGAACAAGATTCATTTCGAGAGGTTCATCTGTCACCAGCTTATGTGTGAAGATTCATGACATTTCGTTTATTTGTTCACAAACTACAGGTGTTCAAGTGTCAAACCAGAGCATTTGTATAAAAAATGGAAAAAGAGTAATATCGTATTTTGATCAGACATTGTTTTTCGATGGGAAAACCCCTGAATAATCAAGCCAGTGATTGACTAAATGATATTCCACTTCAGATTATTCCAGAGAACAACAGTGTATCGGTGGTTTAGTGAATTTAATATGGGCCGTACAAGCACCGCAGATGCACCTCGCTCTGAAAGGCCAAAAGGGGCTACGAATGCCGCGTTTGCTAACCGTCAACCAAAAACATCGGCGTGTTGACGATTCGACAACCGGTTTGGCGTTGTTCAAGCATAATCAAGTGGACCTCTTTCGACGTTTTGTGACAATGGATGGAACGTGGATCCATTACCACTCTCCTGAGTCCAATAGGCAGTCTGCAGAATGGCACTGAGGCATATTTCGACGACTTAAACGTTTCGTACTACAGAAAGGGAATCGAAATGTTGAAAATTCACTATACCAAGTGTATTACCCATGAAGGAAACTATGTTGAGAAATAAATACAGCTTTGCCCAAAAAAACGATTGTTTTCATTAAAAATCCCGGGACTTTTAAGCCCATGTAGTATTTTACAAAGTCCAGAAAAAAAATACGTTAAAGAGTATTTCGAGTACTGCGCCTGGAGAGCTCGTTTGGAAGTGCCACAAAAGAGCTCACAACGCCGCATTAAACTGCATCTGGACCCTACATTCTCAAGGCCGAGAGTTCAGTTAAGTTTCCAAATTGGACTTTTTCGAGGCTAGAGGCGAATGAACTGAGAAATTTCAGAGTCTTTCTAATTCAAATCATGAACACCATCATTCAAGTCACAGTCTTGCTCCAGCTAGTGGAAAGCCTTTCTCAATACGGATGTCAGACACAGCTGTTTTGCGCGATACAAAGGAAGAATGAAAGATAGATATCGCAAACAGTGGTGCAATTTTGTTCGGTGGAGGCACCGCGTCGACTTACATGCCGTATGAAGAGTGTTTCTGTATCTTTGCTCCACATCATTTCTTCATATGTACTGGGATGTAAGTTTCAAATTTCAAAAACAGGAACGAGAAGTTTGGGTGCAGGAATTAAGCGTCATTATCTCATTTCCGGCTGGACGGAGTGGTATGACAAACACGTTCGATGTTTGTTTGTTTGTGTTGTTTGTTACTTATTGACCCAAAAATTATTTATCATAGCTTAAAAACTTTTCAAACCAGTTTTGAAAAGCTATTGAAAGCTCCAATGAACGCAAACCCATCGGGGCTTTTCAGGGCCTTAGTGACCCTGAACTTTCGATCAATGAGGTGTTTTGAAAATAATAGTAATCAAAAGCCATCAAATTTATTTGTATATTTTTCTGTTAGGAGTGAGCGTGTTCGGATTTATTGGTGTGATGACGATAATGTTTCGAATTATAGATACTTTCTTGACATTCGCAAGATGGCTGATAAATCGTGAATGACTTGTTGGCGATTTTTTTCCGTTCGACCAATTAATGTTCATGAATTCGAGCATTGTTTCCAATTTGAAAGTGGTGTATTTTTCAGTTGCGTTCTTCGGTGAAAAATTAAAGCTGAACATTTGTTCCGCGGTTGCTGTTGACGCCGCCACCCCACTAAACACTCAATTTGGTTCGAATTTTATGGTTGTCGTTTTATTTGGACGTTGTTGTTGTGTCGATTAATCGTGGGGTCATTTTTAAATATTCGATTCATTCGAATAATTGTCTTTCAGTATTCGATAAATCGAGCGAATATTTATTTCTTGTAATCAAAAAGAACAGACATTTATAATAATTATATATGATGTCATAATTTTAACAGTTACATTAAATATAATTTTGAAATAAACATGGTGCAGAATAATGGTTTTTGAATGAAATGGTATTTCGGCATATTGATAAATTTACAATGATGCACAATATTTTTATTGCACTAACATATTTTTTTTCCTGTTCAAAATTATCTGTTCTTCGAATGTTGTTGAAATAACTGATTTGTTAAAATATTTCTGCTTGCTACTTGTTCAAAAGAAGTATATTTATAGAATCATTGACCACTAGTATGGTATATTTTTCTTGGCACTCTGAATTTGAATACTACTATTTTGGAACGTGAGCGGAGACCACCTTCTTCATGTCCGCATTTTACTCATGCAGACCCTGAATTCTTTTTCCCAGTCTCCTCCACCATCAGGGAATCATTTTAATGCTTCAACCGTAAATGGTTTAGCACATTCGATGAATTTCGACAAAACACCATGACGGTTAACACTCCTATACTCGCGCATAGATCTGAGAGACCGAGAAATCAGTAATTCGTTCATTTCTCAGAAAATATCAACACTACGAAATTGCGATTTTCTCTAGCTTCATCATTCGTTGTTCGTCATCGTTCAGCGTATCGTATGAGTTGGCACGAAGGGAACGTGTATCACTTTTTCATCACTTTCGGCCTGAGACACCGACGCGAGTATAGGACTACCTTTTTTGAACAAGTGACTTTTTTCGCATTTTAGTATATTTTTCAATGAATTGTATAAATTAATGTCAGTGGCGTGGAATATTTATTAAATATAATGTATAAAGGGTGTGTCACATCAAATTGCATCACGGAAAAAACGCTGTAGAAATTCGCCCAGTAGACCGATCCTTTTGAAAATTTTAGACAGTAAAATAAAAACTATTAAACAACTTTTGGCATTTTCTTTTTATTCATACTTCGAGTCCAAGTCCGTATGCTCGCACCTTCCTCTTTACCCCGTCCATAAGGTTCTGTACAACGTCAGGTTGTAGTTTTTTTTGAACAGAAATCCATTTTCTCTTGAAGTCCGCCTCCGATTTGACAACTTTTGGGTTTTTCCGGAGGGCCTGCTTCATAATCGCCCAATATATCTCTATTGGGCGAAGCTCCGGCGCGTTGGGCGGGTTCATTTCCTTTGGCACGAAGGTGACCCCGTTGGCTTCGTACCACTCCAACACGTCCTTCGAATAGTGGCACGAAGCGAGATCCGGCCAGAAGATGGTCGGGCCCTCGTGCTGCTTCAATAGTGGTAGTAAGCGCTTCTGTAGGCACTCCTTAAGGTCCCTTAAGGACCGAACTTCTCGGATCACGTCTAAACTGCTTAACTACGCGCTTGTGATCTTTTTCACTGACGGAGCATCCATTTTTGCCGTTCTTCACCTTCCGGTCGATGGTTAGGTTCTCGAAGTATCGTTTTAGTACTCTGCTGACCGTGGATTGGACGCATCTTACCGATGTCCCGATGTGACAACTCCGGATTCTCGAAATGAGTGCACAGGATTAATTCACGACGCTCTTTTTCGTTCGACGACATTTTTCCAAATTTACGAAAAATTGACAGTGAAGCATGGCCAACGCGATCTATACACTCTTATCTGATTATAAGCGAAAGCTGAAGATATAATTCCTAAAAATTAAATTTTTACAGCGTTTTTTCCGTGATGCAATTTGATGTGACACACCCTTCAATATCATTTTCGGACTATTTTTATTTGATTTTAGTCGTTTTTGTCACCGGATTGAACGGATTCATACATTTTTCTTCGATATATTTGTCGTTAGATTCACATGTGCAAAAGTAAAGTACAAATGTTTGTTCATTAAAAATGTTCACTAAATACAATGCTCACACATACAGTGCGAGAAATTCCTATAAGCGCACATGTATATTTTAGCTGTAAGATTTTCATGGGATTTAAATGACCTTCGAACACCAAGTTTATCTTGCCAAGAAAAGTCCCAATCCTATTCTCAACAGTTATTCAGAATGAGAAAAACGTGTTTTCAAGGTAGAAATTCTTATAAGCGCACATCAGACTTTATTCTCAAAGAACGATTTATACATGAAAATGACAGCATTTTTCAGAATAGTTTCATAGACACGGCTTGGCATTGACTCAATCAGATTATCCAACATTTCATGTGGAATTTTATTCCACTCGTCCCTTACACATCTCTCCAACTCACGAACTGTTGCAAATTGCCGTCCACCACTATAGACTCGCCTTGCCAGGATTCCCCAGAGATTCTAGATGGGATTGAGGTCCGGGCTACGAGCTGGCCAGTCCATAACCTGAATGTTTCTTTCGGAAAACCATGACAATGGTTTCTTGCTGAAGTTGAAGTTGTCGTCCATAATGTCTTCTGTAAATGGCACCAAAACACTGTCCAGTAGCTCTACATAGCTGTCCGGGTTCATCCTTGTCGAAGTAGTGGCGATAGGAGTCTTCCCTTTTCTTGAAAACGCAGCCCACACCATGAGACTTCCACCACCAAAATTCCTGCTCAATTTCACTTCGGGATTTTTTCGTAGATCATGCCAATAATACGCGCAGCAGTCGGGACCATCAAGATTGAACTTTTTCTCGTCGGAAAAGATCACTTCATCCCACTCTGCCGTCCAATCCATGTGCTGTTAAGCGAAATCCAATCTTGCTTTAATGTGCCTTGGGGTGAGGTTTGGTTTCTTTGCCTTCTTCGTGTAAACCAGATGTCCAGATCCTCGCAAAATTTGGGAAACACGTCGTTTGGATATGGGAAGGTACAGTTCTTGCTTTATTTCCGAAGCATTAAATTTTCCAGTCTCCCCAAGCTGAATGATGCGGTTCCGGTTGAGGTTTTAAATTTTGTTTTTACCTTTATTCTTCCTTCTGATGCCATATTTTGGGCCCATCTTGAAAAAATTAGGGACCACTGTTTCTCCTCTATCGATCCTCTTTGCTATCTAACGGTTGCTTAAACCAATATCCTTCAATTCGGTTATTAATCTCCGCTCAGTTTCGTCCAAGAACATTCCTTTCGGCATCGTGCTTCAAATTCAATTGCGCTACTTCACTGCTTAGCTGATTGTGGTTAACTCGTTCTCACGTTACAACCTTACCAGGATGTGTTGAAGAATGGCCAAGATGTTTACATATTGGTGGGAAAATATTTAAAATGCCAGTTGCGCTTATGAGAATTTCGCACCATAATTTTAAAAATGTTTTAGTAAAAAAATATGTTTGCACCAATGATGACTTAAACAACAAAGTTAGTACACATTTAGTCATTAGGAAATCACTACGTAAAAAAGGAATGGTTTTATCTACTATATATCTAGAATTTTCAGAAAACCCAGGTTCGCTTATAGGATTTTCCCCCACTGTATACACACTTGTGAAAGAATTGCACTTGCGGAATAATTGTAAACTGTAAACAATAAATTAATCGGTGGCTTATGGTTATTTTTACAGTTACAGCTTCGGGTTTTTTCTTCTATAATATATGAACTGAACAATATCGACTATAAAACAAGTCGCAGGAAGCTCCTAGAGATCCTTTTATATCATCTTTTTATGTCCCATCAAAAAACAGGTATTAAGTTTTTGTTAACCAAGAACACAGAAACAAAAAATATAGATATAGGAAAACTTGAAAATCCAGAACCCTTATCATCTGGTAACTATCCAGAAGGTCGTTATACATTATTCTCTTCAAAAAAGACCCTAAAAACAGGCTTTAACTGTATGAAATGTAAAAAATATGTTTGTCTCGAGCATGCAGTTATGATATGTTCTGATTTTTTTACTAATTAAATCTAAATCGATAAATACGTTTTATGTTATTTCATAGCTCTTTATACTTTCATGAATAATACTCAGTTGCTTACTTTCAATTAAAAACAGGAAAAAAAAATCGAATTTCGTTATTTGTGTTGGAGTATCAAAAATTACTATGTTTTGAAGGGTCTAATTAGATGACTATTAAAACTGAATGAAGATGAAGAAAACATATTTTCTGGACATTTTTCATTCAATTATACCCTCTTCTTCAAATAAATACCAATAAAGCTAAAAAATATATGCAATAGCAATATTACAGAGAAGTTCAATTTTCGGTCTGTGACACCGTGCGCGAGTATATGTGTTATGATTTTGCACGCGAGTACAGGAGGGTTAAACAAATTTTGCACTGTATTTTTTGAAAAAATAGTTCCCTTTTTC
The DNA here is from genome assembly GCF_029784135.1 of Toxorhynchites rutilus septentrionalis. Lineage (NCBI taxonomy): Eukaryota > Metazoa > Arthropoda > Insecta > Diptera > Culicidae > Toxorhynchites > Toxorhynchites rutilus. The sequence continues at coordinate 130,688,088 of NC_073745.1, forward strand.
ATTAATCACGATTACTTTGGTAATTATTCGATGTATTCATATTTTGATTCTTAACCCATTAACGACCAAGCTGTAAAAAATATTTTTTTGACGAAAGCCATTGGTGTAATTAAGATTATTGATGGTAAAGAAACCCCAATGTTCAAGAATTATTTTTTTCCCATTTTCCATTTTCTGGGAAATGACTGTTTGAAAAATCGAACATTGGCCGAAACCCGCACTTTTTTTTTTGCAAGCACAAACATACCGCGAACTGAAAATTAGTTCAATTAGCAAATATACGGTATTCACAAATGCATCAATTTTATATTCACGAACGAAAAAGCACAGGAGGATAGAGGTCTCTAAGTATGAACCTAAGTTAATCCACCTAAGATGAGATGTGACATTTCTTATTTGATGTAATTTCAACTTATTACTGACAGGCATATGCTGTTGTTTTTGTTGTTGGCCGTGGACAAATGTTCATGATTAAGAATTATTTCTTTCTAAGTATCCATTTCCCGAAAAAAAACATTTTCCAATGCCTGCAAAGTACCAAAATGAAAAAAACAATGTAATCGAGGATTGGGTGGTTATTATTCGGTCCGGCGAAAGAATATTCACACCAGCAATCTCATTAAAATCCTCGTTATACGTACTGATCATTTCCTCTAGCTCCTCTACACACGAATTCTACGGGCCACCATTACCTAAGGTTATTACGGACAAAAAATCATACAGATTTTCGATAATATTTACTGAATTAATTGATATTTGCAAACATTCACAAATGAGAATGCAAAAACAAATGAAAAAAACGTCCGTCTTCCAAAGTAAATGAACCAAAACGCGCTGCAGAGGTTAGATGTGTTGGTATTAATTCATCAGAAAAAAATGTTCGTTATGGCCAACGTTCGATTTTTCGAATACTCAATTTTTCCGGTTGTTATTTTCCTGTATAGGGCTCAATCGAACGATTTTTTCCCCATATTGCAATGTATGTTCTTTTATAAAAGTAATACATTAGAAAAGCTCACATAATTTTGTATTTTATTGGATTTTTTAGTTGAAATTGAAAATACGTTCCAAATATACTTGCTTTAAATCGAATTTATTGCCCAATAAAGTTATACAAAACTGAGTGAACTTGATAGTAAGTGGTAGCTAATATATTAAGCTATCTTTTGATACAAAAGCATTACCATATGGTAGCTTTAAAAAGACATGAAAAATTATCAAAGTTGCTGTTCGATTTTTCGAACGCTTGGCCTAAAATGGGTTAATTATTCGATACAAAAATACTCGATTAAAATTGCAGAAATTCGATTATTTGAATCAATCGAACGATTAACCGACGTCTCTAACTGCAAAACGGGGGAAAAATATTTCCATTACCAACCGACACCGAGAGTCGATTAATTCGCTTGAGCTGAAACAATACATTGATTCATTTGGTGCATATTAATTACTCACACATTTAACTAGTTGTACGTGCAACAAAATTCAGCGAAAAAAATTCTGCTAATTGTTTATTCCTAAAAATTGAAAACAATCTAGGGTGGCAATGGATGTATGGAAAAAATTTCATCATCGAATTTCAAAAACCGACCATGTACATTTTGTTTATTGGCCCAAAAAAAATATCTGTGCAATGTTTCAGCTCAATCGGACATGACTTAGGGGTGCCTCAAAGCACTCAAAGTTTTGATTTTTTGATCCAAGGGAGGAAAATTGAAAAATTGACATTTTTTTCAATTCCAAATGACTTAAAAATGCATAAAACATCGATATCTGGTGTCATCTCGAAAAAAAATTTCGGCCGAAAATCAGTCTTTTGGGACTCCGAATTTAAAGAACCGACCATGCACATTTTGTTTATTGGTTAAAAAAAAATTACCTTTGCTAAATTGCGGCTCAATCGCACATGATTTAGGGGTGTCTCAAAGCACTTAAAGTTTTAATTTTTTGGCCGCTCAGTCTAAGTCCCAAAAAGTTGATTTTCGGCCAAAAAAATTTTTTTTGCAGATAACATCAGATCTCAACGTTTTATGTATTTTAAAGTCATTTGGCATCGAAAAAAAAATAGATTTTCAAATTTTCGAGAATAAAAAAAATTATAACTTTGAGCGCTTTGAGGCACCCCTAAATCATGTCCGATTGAGCTGTAACTTTGCACAGATCATTTTTTGGGCCAATAAAAAACCCTAGTGTACACCTTGAATTTCTCCGAACAAATTAACCTTGTAAGTAAGATCTTTGCAAATTAGCGTACTTTTTCTCGTCAGTGATTGGTGTCAACTCTTCACTACTATGGCAATGATGATTTTTTTGTTTTTTATTGATGTTTGAAAAGAGTTTTATTAAAAAGGTAAGTTAGAGGAAAGAAAGAGATATTGTTACACGTACAATGATAATAAATATGAATAATCGTGGAAAGACATTGCAGGAAATAGCAGATATAGTCGGAAAAAGCCACTATACAGCAAAGAAAATCATTCCGAGTAGAAAAGCGAAGGAACCATGGAAAATCTCCCGAGTAGAAGACACAAACGTATTCTATCTTCTGATGATGAACGAGTAATTGTGCGAACATTTCGAAAGAACTCTAATAGAACAAGTCGGCATTATTGGAAGACCTGTCAGCACAGATACTGTCCGGAGAGCAGCATACAGGAACAATCTGAGAGGTCGTGTTGGCCGTGAAAAGTATTACATCTCAAAGGTGAATATGAAAAAACGACTACAATTTGCTAAGGCACATGTAAACAGACCTAAGGAGTTCGGGTATAAGGTCTTTTATACGGATGAGCCGAAAACCAATATCTTTGAATCGAATGAAGGACAGATAGTGTGATGGAAACCAGGATTGGTGCTTCAGATTCAGCATTTGGTTCCCACAGTAAAACACGGCGGCAGCAGTCAGATAATATACGGTACGATGGCGGCTTCTGGGACTGGAACCATGGAGTTTATCGATTCGGCGATGAACAATATGACTTCATTGAACACCCTGAAACGTAACCTCCAGTGTCCCGTGCAGAAATTGGCTCTCCCTTGCGATTACTACTTTCAACAGAATGATGACCCGAAGCAAACTGACCTCATCATGTGGGAATACCCGCTCTATAATGTCTCAATCAACTCAACTCACACCTCCGGAATCACCGGACTTCAACACTATTATGTATCTTTGGTGGGAAATCAAGAACCATCTGAAGAATAAAAATACAGGGAACAAAGCAGAACTCGAAACGACGATTGAGGAGATCTGAGAGGCATTTCCGTCTACAGTGACCAGAAATCTCGCATCGTGCTGGACGCCAAAGGGGGGTCATACTAAATACTAGGGGTTTGATTTTTGTTATCTGTTAACATTTTTGAACTGATTTCGATTCTATTTTTAAGAAAAACTTCAACTGTACACTCAATTTTGCAACGTCTGAATCGAAGATATTCTGTTTATTTTTTAAACATGAAGTAGAAATGTGACCATTTTAATTTTTTTCTTATCGCTACGTGAGAGTGAAAAGGGTCAATTGTACGATGAATTTGAGTCGCTTCTAATTATTTACTTTTTAACCCCGAAAAACTCAAAAATAACAAACCAACACGGGGTGTATACCTAATTTTGTGATTGACTGTGAATGAATACTCATCGGCTTCTGTCAGTGCTACCAATTGGTAATGAAAAGATCTATATTAAATTTCTATAATTGTTGTTCTCACCGCCAATAATCTCGTAGTCCTACGTCAACAATGCGTTCGTATTTTGGACACCACCATGCTAGTTTAATCTAAAGAGAAGAGCAGCTTTGACAAGAAACGGTGACTATCAACCGCTCCATTGGTAAGCATGTGTGAAAAGTGGTTGAAACGATTCACAAAAACAAAAATGTTGACTCGGCTCCGAACGAAATAAAAAATTCGACTTGATGACTGGATCGCTTCAAAACAACCAGCGTGGAATACGTGTCTGCCCGAAAGATGTGTTAAGATAGTGGCTTCCGATAGAGCATATTTTGTATAAAGTAGCTTTAGTTTTACATTTCTAGCGAATATCGTTTTTTTTGCCAAAAAACATCTGTAAAATAATATTTGTACACCTAATATAATAACATTAGAGTGTATCCCAAAACTTTTGGAACGATAGGAGAGAATGGTATTTTGAGACTGAGTCCAAGTAATCCTACAGAAGTTATTCGGCCTTCACGTTGCTATTTGGTTTTTTATGCAAATATTGTTTTTAATCAACCACGAAACGAACTTTTTTCGGTATGCCTCGGGTGTTTTATATTCAGCCGGAATTTATAACATGTTGTAATATGGCCAATATTTGAAAATAAAAAACGAAGCCGCAGTGCATATTCCAGAGAATACGTTTTACCTCTTTCCATTTCATGATGCATGCATAAAGCTCCGACATACATTGTACATGTGCGTTAACCGATATGAATAATCATTACATAACATAGTTTATACATTTCATATTTTCCACAAACACACAAACATCATCCAAAAACATGTATCGTTCTCTGGCTGCCGATTCCAAAACCGCAACCAAATGGCGAATCAGGACTGATTTTCATATTCACTGTCAACTTCTCTCATTCAAATGAGCTCTGTTGAATTGCTGCAATGAATTTCCCACGGGAGATTCCTTGTTTACCATCGGTGAGTTTGTGCCATTCAAATGAACTTTCCCGGAGCTGTATACCGTGTGTTTAGTCGGGTGACAACTCTCCAGTTTATTTTATATTTTTTCCAGATGTATAATAAACTAACCACCCGCCGTTAGCCAAAGCCCGGAAAGCACTGGATAATGAGAACCTTAACTGTTTTCCATTCTCGGCGAAGGGAACCTCAACTTCCATATAGGAAAAAAATATGAGCGCAGCGGAACTGTGCGACTGCACAAAGCCGAATAATCAATTAAATAATCTTAATTGGATTTCAAACTTTCCACAATAATTCCAAATTACATAAATTTAAATTCTATTTACAGGGTGCTCCCCTCGGCCCGAAGCTTGCGTGCGTCTCTTTCAACCCGCGCCACAACACGATCAATTTCAGAGGACAAAAAAATGTAAGTATCCACGAGATTTACTCTCATGCTACGATTCCTTTCGGACGGTCTGTTTCAATTCGCCTTATTGCCGCAATACGACTCCGCGAATGCATTTGGCATTTGAATATTCAGACGGGCCCTCGTTTGGGAGTTTCTGTTTGTTTTTTTTTCTCTCCTGTTTTTGATCTCGTCGTCGTCGTCGTTCGAAAGTCTCGCAAATTCTCAATGAAGCGCAACGCGGCGGCACTCGCAGGCGGCCGGCGTTTCGGTCACAGCATCTACGCCAGCAGTGGCCACACTCCACCCCCGGAAGGTGAGGCGAATGCGCAATTTCTGCATGTCTGTACGGTAAAGGTCGAATTATTTTCTCATTTTCTCCTCGCTTTCCAATCGCTGGTCATTGAATTGGACACTTGTCTGTGGGAAGCGGAGGATTATGGATGGTGTTTCGAAGAAGGCGAATATTCGCTGACAATTTCGCCGAAAATTGCCCTGCGCTTACGTTCGACGGGGTGCCCAAACCCCGAAATTGTTGGTTGTTTTTTTTCGTATTACCCAGTTGGGTAAATCAACGTAATCAAGCTTTCGGAAAATCTGCCAATAAACGTAATTGAATGAGTTTATTGCTATTGGAAAATTGTTGAATAAGGAATGAAGAAGAAGTGATTTCTGACTTTGAAACATATTGCAAGGGTTACACTTCTGTCTTCCCGATCCCTAATTTAGTGGCGTTTCGATTCGGAACGCCGTTGGCATCATCAACCCGCTGAGACAGCAGGACCAGCACTGGTGGAGCCACTCCAAAAGCGAATTAGGTATCTATTACAGCTAATGCGGCAGCATATGAATGCATACTGCAGCGGAATGCAATATGGGACATGCTAGCTAAAATAAGATCACGTTGCTGTATATTCTTGCGCACTGTTCCGCACAATAAAATAAACATCGATGCGATGCTAGTCACCGGTTAGAGAATCTCAGCAACCGTGCTGGGAAGCTGGGAAGCTGCAGGGGACGAAGAGAGAGAGAGCGAGAGCATTTCGATATGGCCACACTACTAAGCTGCCGACATCGGCAATAACAAGCATATTAACAACTACGGCATTAGTAGTCTTTATGGACTTCCGACGTCTGTACCGGGGCTCGAAGCAGACAGAAGCGCATAAAATAATAAATACAAAATTATCATCATTATAAGCATGGGTTCGATGTGTGGCATTAAGTAGGATGTCCATACTTGCAGTCTTCTCGGTTGGAGTCCTCATCGCCCGCATACTTCTGTATTGATCCTCATCGCTCTTAACGCATTACCTTCTTCAGCAGTGGCGGTGATCGGTTTCAAATCCAAACAATTTAGCAACATTCCTGTTATTGTTATTACTTTTAATGGCATACGTGCGACTTTGTATGCCATCGAATGTGAGGTTGTGCACTTGTGCGCCTGAGAGCTTCGGTGTGGTTATTGAAAAAACAGGTCACACAGGGGTGTAGCTATTTGCTCAATGCGTTAACGATCTACATGATATGTTCAGGTAAGATAGTGATTTTTTAAACAGTATTTTCAAGCTACGCAGCCTTATGACGCCTTGGTTGGAAAGAGACATCTGTTCATGTTTCATTTCATATCTATTCAGAAAGTTAACAGGCTAAACATAAATGCCCTATTACTTAAAAATAAAACTACTTATATACTAATACTACCACCTAAATACTTATATGCTAACAATGAAGTGTCTAGTGCTATTAACTTTGAGTGAGAGCAATACAGTACAATTTATTCGTGTGTGATTGTCCCTACATCCTTATACCCTCCTTTCCTTCCTTTGCGGGTAATTCGTCCCTTTGCTATAAATAGTAGAATAAGTTGAAATGTAAATACACTATAGATATACGAATAGATTTATGATATGAGTGCTCATCAACATTGTTACAATTTCCTTATATCCCATCCTTCTCCTAAAAATATGTCACCCTCCTAAACTCGAGTACACCGCGAGTAATCGGTTTTCCACCTTACTAACCATAGATGTAAGAAAATTGTTTATATATATATATATATATATATATATATATATATATATATATATATATATATATATATATATATATATATAGTTTTAAAATTATATTTAAGAATTCGGATCCTTTAAACTTAAGTAACTGAGCCTGTAAAAATAAACGAATTAATAAAAAAAAAATACAGTACAATTTCTTGAAAGATGAACGAAAAATATGACAGTCAAAAACAGAACTCCACAGGTTGAAAACTCGACACATACTATTCACAGGTTCGTTGGTTCCATAATTCGTTCGTGTTGTGGGGAGGTACAAAAAGTTTTGGGAACGCAGATTCCGACGATTGATGTTGAAAGGGCCTGGCCGGGTAAGGGAGTAAAAAGTGCCCCAAACCCCACCAGCTGTATGGCTAATATTGTATAGGATATTAAATAAGAAATTTTGGCGGCTTATTTGAACCCCTTTTTGATTTGACGTAGGATCTATAGTGAAAAACGAACTATTTCGTTTATTTCACGCCATCCTCAAAACCTTCGAGATAAAAATTTGAATAACTGGATGTACTGGATGTGCATCCTTCTACGGTGTATCAAAAAAAAATTACCAAAAAATTTTTTTATCAAAAATTGAAGTACTAAAAAAATTTTAATTTTGAAATTTTTTTTGGGGATTTGAAGATACAGTACTACTCTAATTCATATTAAAATGTGTTCCTACGGCTTTTCTAGATATGTGGTATTTTTTTCAGTGCTGCGCGGTACAAAAAAAAATATTTTTTTTATGTTTCCTAAGGGTTTGGCTGGGTAAGGGAGTAAAAAGTGCCCCCAAACCAAATCACCAGCTGTATGGAAAATATTGTATAGAGTACTAAATAAAACATTTTGGCAGTAGTACCATATATTTGATTCCTTATATGGTAGGATCTATGCTGAAAAATGCACCTTCTCACGCCATTCTTAATAGCTTTAAGACAAAAATATGAAAAAAAAATGAAAGTACATCTTACTAAGGTGTATCGATCAATATTTTCAAACAATTTCTTCATTCAAAAATCATATATTAAAAAAAAACATTTTTATTTCAATTCTAAATTAAATTTAATTTTTTTTGTTATTCTGAGATTCAGTACTACTCTAGTTTGTATTCAAATTTCTTCCTACGTCTATTTTAGGTATATGTGATTTTTTTCAGAATTTTTAGAGTGTTTTTCGCGGTACAAAATATATATATATATATATATTTTCAGGCATTTCGAAATTTTTAAAGCAATTTTACTTTGGAACCCACTTTTGCTCTAATCTTTATTTAAATGCATTCGTATATGTTGTTTTTTCCACATGTAGCGTAATTTTTTTCTTGAAGTTTCAAGAGGAATGCGTGAAAAAAAAATGTTTTTTGACCGTTGGGCATTCTTAGTTTATTTTGAATGTAGAGACCCAGTACTGCTCTGATATTTATTTAAATTTTGTTTTTATTTGTCTAAATTTTGTCGGTATATTTAGAGCATTGCGCTGTACAAAGTTTTTTTCTCATATCTTGAAATATATGAGATTACATAGGATTTAGATGGTTTACCAAATTCATAAGAGTCATCTGTACGATAGAGCTCTGTGAGAAAAAAATTAAGTCCTTGTGGAAAGATCATTCGGATTAATGAGAAAAACACTTAAAAACATCCAAATTATTATTTTTTTGACGTAGGATTACGTCTTTCGGGAACATATTGGGGTACAAATTGAAAATAGAAAATCGAGCACATCGTGAAAATTGTCCAATTTCAAACGCTTATTGGTCAGTCATTTCATGAAGGATTGATGAAATTTTTGCGTCAATCAATTTCGGCACTCCATAACAATTTTTTATATTGAAGAAAATAATATATGACATGAAACTAACTATCGAACAATTGAAAATTGTCAACCTCTATCCTAACGAAAATACCCACTTCTGATTGGTCGAAATTGACGACACATGCGGCGGGTCCCTAACAGAGACATTAAAACTAAGCTGCCTGGGGGAAATCGGCATTGCAAATACATTAGAGTAGGGGGAGCTTTTGTTCCTACCGAAATGTATTCCCTAACAGAGACATCAAAACCAAGCTGCCTTGGGGAAATCGACATTGCAAATACATGAAAGTAGGTGGAACTTTTGTTCCCACCGAAAAGTGTTCCCTAACAAAGACATATAAACCAAAGTACCCGGGGGAAAACGGCATTGCAAATATATGCAAGTCGGGGGCATTTTTATATTGCAAGTAAGGTGAGCGATACGATAATTCTAGCAAATAAAATTTGAATTTGGAACTTTAAAGTTGGTTGCTTCGTGAAATCTCATAACAATGACCGATCGTGTATTGTGAAAAAAATAACACAAGTGTAAGTGTAAAATTGTATATGGTAGCAGTTGTGTTAAAAATGACTTGATAAATGAAACGATTTATTTCAATTTTCATGAATAAAAACCAAGGTGTGCTCCCGCTCTAGAACGTGTCGTTTGGTTTAAGCTGTCTGTTTTGTTGTGTTCATTTGTACCCAAGGAAAGCTCTATGCGGCGAGAAAAAAATGCAAAATGTGGAGGAATATTCGAAAAAGTGATTTCTCTACATATAGTATTAAGTGTTTTTGTTCTTCTTCTTCTTGGATGGCACTAACGTTAACAGTGGAACTTTTGCTTTCTCAACGTAGCTGCCGTAACTTGCGTCATTTTTATCAGTAGTACTTAGTTGAGATTTATATGCCGGATAACACGCCTTAAATGTATTCTAGGGTGGCAAGCTCTTGGATAAGCGTGACCACAGTGCAGGTCGTGAGAAAATTCTTCGACGAAAAATCTCCCGACCAGAACGGGAATCGAACTCAAACCCCCGGCGTGATAATGTGGGAGGCTAACCACTCGGCCACGGGAGCACATTAGGTGTTGTTAGTCCTCTTAAAATTCGCATTGAGTTGCATAAACACTCAGAAATCAAAAATCATAAAACAAAATTACCTTTTCCATTTCAAATATGTAACATGTTTTCACTGATGAGAAAAATTGATAATTGTGTTCGGTATTGATAATTATCTTATATTAAATTGGTGATTTTTTTTCTTCATTTCATCCATACATAACACAGGAGGCATCTCGTATAGGGTCACAAAGGGCGGTTTTCATCATATCTCGTTCCACTTCGTTATTTTTTATCTGATACGCACAATCCAACGACTGTTTACCATCCTTCTGTCATCATCACTCGGTAAACACTGGTGGAGTGAAAAAACAATACTCAACAACCAAACAAAACGGCTCTTTTCAGGGCCACCAAATCTTTGTCAAAGAGTTTAACGATGTAATTCTTCAAACAAAATCAACAGATAGCCTAACGGAATCCTACGTCAACTATGCGGTCGTGTCTCGGACACAACCCTCCTGTGACTTTTTTATATCCCTTCAAACTTGTTGCATCTCTCAAGTGTACATACTGCTATGACCGCAGATTTGCATGGTTGAATCTGGTTAATTTCAGGTATTCAGTCTTCATTTTGTCGAATGAATACTGTTGGAACAATAGGTATCGCAGCAAATGATTATCAACATCCTACCTTATCATCAAACGGTATGCGAAGAATTTCAGTGAACTGACGGCATTGGAATATATGCTTTGTGAGGACCACATAATTATTATCAAAGCGAATAAACGTCGACTGGAAGTCATGAACATCAATTCAATGTGCCCAAGATAAATTTATTCTTTGGAGGTCATAAATCTTTCTAAAGATGATCAGATGGAATATATTCCAATGTCGTATGGAATAACCTGTCCAACACCTTATGATCGTAATATTGTTTTTGCTATTATTCTGATTTTTCATGACATTGCACTCTATTGATTATTCGCCGAAAATTAATAAAAAATATCCTTGAAGTTAGCCTACGATTTTAGTAGCAGTGCAATATGGTGGGCCAGTCTCAGGATAAGAAAATATTAAAAATAAAGCTTTTTTTAATGAATCAATAGTGAAACCAAACGTCAAAAAAAATTTCAGCTTTGTGATAGCAGATAATCATTATCCATTTGAGTTGTATGAGTATTCCCCCCACAAACTGTAGATAGTCTATCTGTATACAAATTATGTAGAGTTCCACAATCCACAAAAAATTATGAGCAAATATTTACGTGCTTACACAAAAAAACACATGTTGACATATTTGTGCTAATTTATGTTTTTTGATTAAGTCAAGGTAATCATGGTCTTTTCTAGCCACCAGTTTACTCGGGCCCGAAAAAAGAGGTCTGTATTTGGGCTGGCGGAAAAATATATCTCGCAAGACCACGTGTTCGATGTCGTAATAGCCTTGGCCAATAACGCATTTACATTAACTCATAAAATTAGTGATTTGAGGGGAATTATTATTTGTAGACTCTTGTAGATTAATTTAAACACCATCTGAGAAATCCTCTGTGAAACATGAAACCCAGAAAATTGAACGCCCGGACGAGAGAGCGAGAATCGTAAAGCGTACTCATTCCCATGTATCAAATTCTTGTTAGGAGTTGAAAACAAAACGAGGAAGGAGAGTAACTCAATTATTCGAACTAGTTTCAGTCTAGCAATGCTTTGGTCAACTCAGAGTTACCAAGAGAAAATCATTTGGTTATGATGGGTGAGGATTAATAGTTAGTCGCAGTTTGCACAGATTGCGATCTGTGCAGTTTGCGATTAATCGTAAATCACATCATGCTCCCTTGTTTTCCATCCTTGGTCAACAAAGCTAGGAGCTAGTTGCATCAGAACGGAGCCGATACGCACTAGACAAATACGAATGGCAACTACAATTATCGAAGGTGTGCTATTCACATTGTAGCATACTAATTAACCCTAATTCCAACTTAACACAAAACATCCTGACCCTCAATCTTTCCTCATCCTCAATTCCGCATTCTTACTTATTTCTCATAACCACTTTCGAACTCGAACAACTAACAACAATAACATACCGCCCCGCTCGACGCTTGTTCTAAAGCCATAAGCAACAATAATAAACAGGCAAAAATAAAACACCCAAATGTACACAGGTAAAGAAAACATACGGTCATGTGAACCTAGCTCGTAAGTTAATTGGTAAAAGAAATTCATTCTTGTGTCAGACATCAACTAGTGCATGTCTTTTTAAATCCGAAATCCGAAAACGTTACATGCCTAACGAGCAGGCATGTATCACATGCACAGGAAATGATCAAGTTCTAAGTTTCGTGCAACATACACGAAGCCAAACGCAAATATTCTCGTTTCGCTATCCCCCTTCGTTGTTTCTATTCTAGCGGCTGCATAAGTTACCCGTTATAGACAGCTCTGTTCGGGAAAGCACACAAATAGACAGAACAAATGTATTGGGAAATGGGAATGCTCCCATTTTTCATCAATTTAAACCATATACATACTATGGGATTGTAAAGCATAGCATATCAAACAAATCATAGAAAATTTCCGATTCGATTGGTATGTAAATCGTTAAGATACGCTCGCAGCAAAAATAGTTATTAACGTGAACTTTATTTCATAAAAACGTGACCTGTTTTCTGATTTAGCACTCTTAATGTAAGATGTAGTCCTACGTCAAAAATGTTTGTACGGTATGCACTACAATATACAGACATATGCTGCATTGGCCCCTAAAGCTTGCTGTCGGTATGATAATTGTTCGAATGAGTGCAATCACGGGATCCTTCTCTGTCCCATCCGCACATAAATCCGATCGATGGAGAGTGAATCATTGCTCGACAGAGCTGCCCTTCTTTCTACTTACGAGACAGAATGAACTTGTCTACCACATGTTCGGATTTGTTTACTCACTGAGTGGTATCGTATGATGCGAGACCAACACATTGATTGAAGAAGCTGTTTTCGCATACTAAAAAAAAACTGGATGCATTCGTCGATTCTCTCGTCAATCACCAACATTGCTGGTCGCATAAGTCTAGTCTAGTCACATAGGAATATTGACTCTGAATAAGACTTAAAACATGTTAAATTCGAAAAATCATATCTCAAAAACGAAATAAATAGCGTATCTGATATCGACATATGTTATGTAAAAAAATATAGGAGATTGTGTCCAAGACACGACCATTTTGTTGACGTAGAACTACGCTGTTATTTTGTTCAAGTCGCTTGTTAATAACTTCGGATATTATTTTACACGCCCATACACACACACACACACACACACACACACACACTTATATTCGTTTTCCGCTCTTCAGAACAGAAGACCTTTCTATCAACATTTCTGGTCTGGAATAGCTTGCCATCCTTGGTGGAGATAGTTTTGCTACTGTCATGCGAAACCAAATGACACACGAAATTCCTGATCAATTATTCTCTTGGTGAGCCGATGATAGCCTAGATTGGAGATTGCCCACACAATTGTGTAGTTCAGAATCTTGATGAAATGGCGTCAGTTTGATGTAATGATTACAGTGCCAGAGACATCAGTACAGTAAGTAATTTAGTCGCGTACACAGCTCAATCCAAAACAGAGACATGTGATGACCCAAAACAAGAAAGAACAAGCGATGTTTATTGCGTATATAGAACGATACTAAAAGTTTGCCTTTCCATTCTTTGTTTTTGAGAGGCTTTAAACTTTGCATTTCATTCGCCTCTATAGTTTGCCTCAGCGAGATCCAATATTTATGCTCCAGGCAAATATTCCTCTTCGTTCTTCTTCTTCTTCTTTTGTTTGTTCACTATTACTTTTAACCATTCCCCTTCATTGATCACCGATAAGTTGCTCATTATTAACGGCATGGGTAGGGAAGCTCTCAAATGAGCAGAACAAATGTATGGGAAAACTGAAATTCTTTTAGTTTTCATCAATTTCAACCATTCACATATTGGAGGATTGTAATTCGCGGCAAAAATAGTTATTAACGTTAACTTTATTTCATTCCTACGTGACCTGTTTGACTACGTGAATACGTTCCTACGTGACCTGTTTTGAGCACCCTTAATGAAAGACGTAGTTCTACTTCAAAAATTCTCATTTCCAGAAAAAATATAAAAAAATATAGCGTCGTCTATCTATAACCGAGAAAAATATGAAAAACTAACTCAATCAATAATTATAAAAACAAAAATCAAAAAAATCGCAAAACTAGTATTTTTCCAAATAAAACTAATTCATAAGCTTCAATTTGATTATCGGTTACTGAATCGGTTTAGTCGGTTAGATATCTATCATTTATGATTTTTTTGAAAACAGTAATTTTTGGGAAAACTTGAAAAAATTGGTTTTTCGGACCACCCTAAAATGAAAATGAGCACCCTAATTAAAAAAATAAAAAAAAATACGGGTCTACTGTTTTGTAATAAAGAACAAAATTACCACTTTTGACGAAAATCTGAGAACCACTATATCGGTTTGGCATGGAATGGCTGAATTATGTATGTCGAATCGTCCGTGAGTAATCGGTTCTCTATTTTATTAACCTTTGATTTAAGGAAACATGTTAATATATTCTAGTTAAAACATAGTTAAGAGTTTGACTCCTTAAAACTTAAGCCTGCAAAATAAACGGATTAATAAAAGATATCCTTAAAATTGATTTGAAATTTTAATCTTTGAAATTTCTTCAAACAGATTTTCGGTTGTAGTATCACCATATCCATCCTCAGACTACACTCCTTTCATAACACAACGCAACACTTTGCTGCAATTAAACTTACGCCAGAGAGCGATTCAGCTAAATGAAGCAACGGTAGAAATGACACAACAATAGCAGCTCTCCGCATTAGGCAGCACTGCACATAATCTCAGAGTATTATTTCTCAATAAATAAACCACAAATGATGCTTCGTAGCGACTTCTAGCCTGAGAGAAACAGTCGTCCTATCAACCGGGCGATCCTGTTGGAACGCTTGGATAGCCGGACCTACCTCTGTTTAATGCGTTATTTGTTTATGGAATGCAGATACTCTTGAGAGTGGTCAGATGCACACCGCGAAATGAAGCCCGAAAACAACATACACCCAACCTGTCTGTTTACTTGCAAGTGATAGAAACTATCCCGATCAGAATAATGAAGGATAAATAGGAATTAAGCTTGGTTGTTCGGATAGGAAACTTTCCATCTGAATATCCATTGCCATTCAATCAAGCAAGGAACACGCTTGTGTATTCTTCTCCATTCACCACAGTTTTCACATAGGAAGTGTGGCCCACATTCTGGAACACACAATTTTTGTCTTATCTCCGAAACAATTTTGCGGTGCCTCGGGGAATGCGGGCTAAAGCTGTACAGAAAAGCACAGTCACGTTCGAACTTGAGGGAATTCGTGCTGGTTTTGTAGATGAATATTATCGCTCTTCTCCGATAACATCCGCATCATACATGTATTTATATCATATGATTTATTTCCTGTTCGGTGTTTTGTTTACAGAGTATTTGAATCGGTGCAACTTGCTGGAGTTTATCATAGCGAGAAAAATTCAAACCATTTTTTCTATTGTGTGCTAAAGCAAAACAAAACACGGTAGAAGTCTTTCCGTTCCATTCGAAATGGAATGACATCGATTAATTGCTTTCTGATTCGTTCATGAATATTGCACAGTCCGGAAATACCCATTGGTAAACAAATCATCGAAGGCCGCAAGCCATCAACCGAACGCTTCTGAATCCACCCACGCGCCCTGTGAACTCGCCCCATTCATAGCGGGTGTTTTGTTAGATAATTAGGGAACTTTTACGCCAAAGTCGTTCTTTTCATCAACTCCCCGACGAAGAAGAAAAAATAAAACACTCTCCAAACATTTTCGCCCGGCGGATCGAAAATTATTAATTGGCACCACACTTTGGTTAGGAGTTTTCTCTCCCATTCCCCGAGGGCAGCTTTTCCTGCTCGACTTTTCGCCCCCTTTTGAAAATTTCGTTTTCTCCAAACACGATACGCATAATCAATACAGCAATCGAGCGAAACCATTCTATGTGTACTGCTAATCCTCCAACGGTTGAACGTCATCTCAAAAGTGTCATCGTGATTTCCACCCCACCGCAAATTAAACCTTTCCATTCCAATCGGTTGTTTCCAGCAGTCGGAGTGGGATGTAATCAATGGGCGTACAAATTTATTAATGTTAATGAGTCTCTTTGAAAATTCTAGTTTAGATTTATAGTATGTAATTTGGTTGAATTAAACTCGATTTGTTTCCTGGAGCGCTTCACCGATTACTCACAGGAGGGCTCGGAAATTGAATCAGTAATAGAATTTCCTTTGTCGGAACACCTGACCCGATCGCCGTTTATTGCAGCGTACCGAATAAAAAGGTGCGATGTAAAACGGTTCTATATTCAGAGTTTAGTTGTTGTGTGTTGATTTATAGTGAAAATTTCACTAGCTTGACTCTAAATCAATATTCTGGTTGACACTCTGCGGTTTCAATACTGCCACATCCTCTAAGAAATAGTCAGATGTAGTCCACCGACAAACACAACAAGCTCCAGGTCAAACTTCACCAATAAATCGTTGCTCCTGGACGCATTTCGAGTAGCTCCAGTGGGCGTTGATGCTACCAAATGCGCGCATCAAATTATTCACTAGATTAATCAGCTAATTTCCGGTTCTTCGATCTCTCAACTGCCACCTCTCAATCAGGCGGACGGTTTGTTTACCCGGCCAGAATGAACTCTATCAACAAGGCCAATAACAATAAATTTGAATTGTAAATCGTTAATTTGTTTAATAAAATAATTACTTCTGATACGCGTCCACCCATGACGGGGGTGACGCCTACCTCAGACAACGCAACTGATAACGAAGCGGCCGAAAGATCTAGCGACCGGACTTTCAACCGTGCGTCTGTTAGAGTAGATGTTTCTTGTTTCGATTCGCTCCTATCAGTAGAATACATCTGATGAATGGCACGAAATAGGAGCATCATCCCTCGGCCGATTTCCAGCTAGCTTTTGAATATTGATTAGAATTTCGAGCGCGGCGCTAACCACGTTAAACCACGTTGAACTACGCGAGAAGCGTCCGCGTGTCGAAAGGCTTTGCGATGGCCGCATCTGATTCGACGGATTGATAGCAATGCGCTCGCGCATTCAACAGAAACCTGATTGGTGCACTGGGAGGGCCCTCTTTTCAAACTATTTAGTCTGTTAGTTCCAAGTTGCAAAATGTCATGTTTCACAAATAAACTGAAGCTCTGGAATATCACTAGGTTGCCTGATTTGGTGCTGAAAATGGTCAGAGAATGATAATGTTGGCTATAATCGACTGCAAACAGGTTGAAATAGACGATTATACTATACTCCAATGGGAAAATTGAAAAAATTCAAACGAAAAATTGATGACAATGCATTTTGCTGATTTTTAGCGGATGATGAACATAAAAAAATCTGATCTATATACATAAAAATGGATTTCTGTCTGTCTGTCTAATTATTATGAACTCGGAAACTACTGAACCGATCGACATGAAAATTGGTACGTAGGGGGTTTTGTGGTCGGGGGCCCCTCCCCCTCTATAAGGGGGGGGGGGGGGGTTGGTCTGCCATACAAATGAAACACAACTTTCTGCATTACTCGAGAATTAATCAAGCAAACCAAGATGCAATAAACAAAGTACCATGGGAGCTCTCAACTACTCCGACCCAGTCGAGCCACACGCCGGACTTCAGCCACCTCTGATTGACCCTTCCCGTTCAAGTCATCCCGGTCCTGTGGTCGGATGTTGGGGGCGAGTCTCCCAACCTGCTGACTCTTTAGGCAAGTATGCATTTTATGATCGCTCGTATCTGCCTGACTTCGTTCAAACTTCCAGCCAATTTATATGGACTGATCAGCTCGATGATGAGCTTCGACCACTGGGACGCACGATTAACGTCATCATGGAAGCCCCTAGCCCGTCCAACTCAGTCGAGCCTTGTAGCAGCGTCAGATTAGCCGTCCCGGTCCTGTTGTTGAGTCTGGGGAAGGGGTCTTCCAACGTGCCACTCTAGGCGAGTACGATTCAATCGAGCACCATTCGCAACCTGATCTGCCTCTCATTTCTAGGGGCGACGAAACGACTTCCAATGTTATGTGGCTATATTATCAGAACGTACGCGGCCTGAGGACGAGGACGAAAATTGACGATCTCTATGTAGCAGTATGCGATTGTAATTACGACGTCATCATGTTGACTGAAACCAGACTTGACGACAGCATCAACTCCATACAGCTATTTGGAGCTGAGTTTAACGTTTTCCGTTGTGACCGTAGTCCTTCCAACAGTTCCAAGTCCAGATTTGGTGGTGTCCTTATCGCAGTAGCTCGTCACTTCTCTGCTGTGTCAAACGAGGAATAGAAACTCTCTGGAACAGATTTGTGTCTCCACTACCATACGTGGGAAAATGATGTTACTTTGCGCAGTATACATTCCACCCGACCGCAGTCGTGACGTGGGGGTTTATGATTCCCATTTGGTTTCTGTGCGTGAGCTGTGTGACCGTGCGTCTTCTGATGACACCGTATTGGTATGTGGCGATTACAATCAGCCTCATATTGCATGGGAATTACATCCTAACTCTGTTGTTGATCTGAATCCGTCTTTGACCTCTGCGGCGAGTGCTGTTCTATTGGATGGAATCACCATTCTCGATCTACAGCAGCGCAACTTCATTCGCAATTTTCGAGGCCGAACACTTGATCTGGTTTTTTTGTGCTCCCGATATTAACATTGCTATCAACGAATCTGTATCGCCATTGCTAGCGGTGGATTTGCACCATCCTCGATTAGTATTATCGTTATCGGCTACAGGAGAAGCAGTGTTGGCTGTTGAGGATCGGAACGAAGGCGAACAAGTGTTGAATTACGCAAAAATTAATATCGCTCCTTTAACGAGTTTCTGTGTAGCTACAATTGGAGTGCCCTTGGTCAGGACGTTAACGACATGGCGACGCGTTTTTGTGAAATCGTTTGCAGCTGGCTCGTGACGAATACTCCACGAAGGAAACTTCCAATGTCTCCAGCTTGGAGCACTCCACTTCTTCGCGTTTTACGGCGTGACAAAAATTCCTGCCAACGTAAATTACGCCGTCGACGAACTGTTGAAACCATACACAAATTTCAACTTGCTAGCAGTGCATACCGACGCCTTAACCATGCCCTCTACAAATCATATGTGCTTCGTGTCCAGACAAACCTGCGTAGGAATCCAAAGAGCTTCTGGAAGTTTGTCAATTCCAAGCGAAAAACAGCAGATATTCCGTCTAAGGTGTTCTCGGGTGCTCAGGAATCGTCCTCTGTGTCTGAAATGTGCGATTTATTTTCAAAACACTTTGCATCGGTGTTTGTCGCTGATGCAGCCACCCCGTCAGAAGCCGAGAGAGCTGCAGCTAACGTTCCAGAGAGTTTAATAGACTTGCGACCATTCGTCGTTACCCCACAGACGGTTGAGAAGGGCGTAAACAAATTGAAACGTTCAACAGTTCTTGGCCCAGATGGCGTTCCAGCTATAGTTTTTTGCCGCTGTGCTTCATCTTTGGCTTTACCGCTCTCCTGTATTTACACAGCTTCGCTGAGTCAAGGGGGTTTTCCAGATGTGTGGAAGCATTCCTTTATGTTTCCCGTGTTTAAAAAAGGTGATAAGTGTAACGTGGCTAACTATAGTGGCATAACCAGTTTATCTGCCGCCTCTAAGCTTTTTGAGCTGATCGTGAAGGATGCTGTCTTTTTCGGAGTTAAGCGTTATATTAGGCTGTCAAAAAAGTCCTGCGGTACTTTTTTTGAATTTTCATTTGTTCATAAAATTAGTTACAATCATCTGTTTTAAGTCAAATATGCGCCGTTTTGTTCGATGACTTGTTCCCAACGAGATGCCAACTTCATAATACCCCTGTTATAGAAGCTCGCTTCCTTTTTGGCAAAAAACTCGGATAGCCAATTTTCACAGGCCTCTTTTGTGGCTAACTTCTGACTACCTAGCTCGTTCGCCATGAACAAAAACAGGTGGTAGTCATTTGGTGCAAGGTCCGGACTATACGGCGGATGCAAAAGAACCTCCCATCCGAGCTCCCGGAGCTTCTGGCGCGTCACCAAAGAAGTGTGTGGTCTGGCGTTGTCCTGATGGAAGACAATGCGGCCTCTGTTTATCAAAGATGGCTTCTTCTTCATGAGTGCTACCTTCAAGCGGTCCAGTTGTTGGCAGTACAGGGCCGAATTGAGCGTTTGGCCATAGGGAAGCAGCTCATAATAGATTATTCCTTGACAATCCCACCAAACACACAGCAGAACCTTCCTGGCCGTTAATGAGGGCTTGGCCACCGTCTGAGCCGCTTTAGCGGGCTTCGACCACGACCGTTTGCGCTTCACGTTGTTGGAAGTGACCCACTTTTCATCGCCAGTCACCATCCGCTTCAGAAACGGGTCGATTTTGTTGCGATTCAGCAGCGATTCACATGCGTCGATACGGTCAAAGATGTTTTTTGTGTCAACGTGTGTGGCACCCATACATCGAGCTTCTTTGTGAATCCAAGCTTCTTCAAATGGTTAATAACGGTTTGATGACTTATCCCCAGTTCTTGGCCGATGATACGGCTGCTACTATGCCGGTCTTTCTCGGCTAATTCATCGATTTTGTCGCAATTTTCGACGACAGGCCTTCCGGAGCGTGGCGCATCTTCGACGACCTCTACACCAGAACGAAAACGTTGAAACCATCGTTGTGCGGTGGAAATGGAAACTGTATCGGGTCCATAAACTGCACAAATTTTATTGGCAGCTTGAGATGCATTTTTGCCTTTGTCATAGTAGTACTGTAAAATATGTCGGATTTTCTCTTTATTTTGCTTCATATTTGCGACACTATAACTCACGAACGACTTAACCAAACAAAACACTGTCAAGGACTATATTATAGGACTATATTATATACCTTTCCAACAAGCTATAGTATGACTCGATACAATGAATACAACTAGAACTACGCGCTTACAACGAAACCTCGCGGAAATACCGCAGGACTTTTTTGACAGCCTAATATCTCATCAGTACAAGATGGCTTTATGCCAGGACGCTCGGTAAGCACCAATCTTCTCGAGTTCTCGTCGTTTTGTATCAACCGTCTGGAGGAACGCGCTCAAGTTGATGCTATCTACACCGACAT
This sequence comes from Toxorhynchites rutilus septentrionalis, assembly GCF_029784135.1. Lineage (NCBI taxonomy): Eukaryota > Metazoa > Arthropoda > Insecta > Diptera > Culicidae > Toxorhynchites > Toxorhynchites rutilus. The sequence goes on from NC_073745.1 coordinate 130,709,285, forward strand.
AAAAGCCGCTTTCGATCGAATTGACCATCGCATCCTACTGAGAAAACTATCCCGTCTTGGTGCTTCCGATGAATTCATCAACTGGCTGCGATCATATCTGTCTGGAAAAACGCTCCGTGTCAAGCTCCTGTCTCACACTTCATCTCCGTTTGCTGTTTCTTCGGGTGTTCCGCAAGGCAGCAATCTTGGACCACTGCTGTTCGCGATCTTCTATAACGATATGTCGCTTATTTTAGCATTTATCTAACCATCAAAACTCTCGAGGATTGCCGTCGGTTACAGAGCCTGCTTGACCAGTGCGTGAGTTGGTGTCGCCTGAACAAACTAACCATCAGCATAAATAAGTGTGTCATCATGAGTTCCCATCGAAAAAGACAGCCAACTATATTCGACTACACGATCGATGATTTCATCCTGGAGAGAGTCAGTCAGGTCAACGACTTGGGTGTAACTCTCGACCCTAAGCTCACATTCAATGCACACAGATCTGCATTGATATCCAAGGCCAATCGTCAGCTTGGGTTTGTTTCGAGAATCTCTAGGGACTTTACTGATACCTACTGCCTGAAATCTCTCTTCTGCTCGCTTGTTCGGACAATTCTTGAAACCGCATCTGTAGTATGGAGCCATTACCAACGCATGTGGATCGTCAGGATTGAACGGATTCAAAAATGGTTCATCCGTAGAGCGCTTAGGAATCTGCCTTGGCGTGACCCGAGGAACCTACCGTCATATACAGCTAGATGTCGCTTACTGAACTTGAATACTTTTGAGTGTCGTAGGCGTATTCAACAAGCCATCTTCGTTGCCAAACTTCTTTGTGGTGAAATCGATGCGCCTAACTTGCTCGAGAAGATGAACTTTCGCGCTCCCAGTAGAATTCTACGATCCTCGTTTTTGCTGCAACCGCTTGCACATCGTTCATCGCATGGTCAACATGAGCCGGTCACGGAAATGATCAGAACCTTTTCATCCGTAGAGCAGTTTTATGACTTTGGAGAATCATCACTACGCTTCAGAAACCGTTATATCAGATGAACGTTATATCTAAACAAATTAACAAATAAACAAATACAACGAAATTTGGCATGTGTTTTTAGGATGCAATAAATAGTTCTATGATGGTTAGATCTGTTAGATGTTTTTATGGTGGTTTGACACTCCTCTGACACACTTCTCTAAATAAGGGGGGAGGGTGCTGAACAACTCGAGAACTAATCAAACAAATGTAAGCAAACTTAGCATATTGAGGTTTTAGGGATCGATAAACGTTTCTATGGTGGTTCGACACACCTACCCCCTTTCTAAGAGCATGGGGACAGCCATACAAATGAAATACAAACTTCTGCATAACTCGAGAACTAATCAAGCGAATGGAGCCAAATTTTGGATGTGAGAGTTTTTGGGAACGAGAAATGTTTCTATGATGGTATGACACCTCTTCCTCCTCTGAAAAGGATAGGGGGTCCCATAAAAATAATACACATATTTCAACCAAACAACCAAACATGACAATTGTAAATTTTCGGGAAACTCTAAAGAAAAATGGCAAAATTCGAAAAATTCAATTCAAATATGTTCTACAATTACATTTTGACAAGCATTGTTGGTCCATTTGATGTTTGCGGTAAAGAAATCGATCTTCGTTCGAAAGTGGAAATGGATTTTAATGTGATAAAACGCACTCCTATATCTTCTTATATCTTTACCAATAAAAATGGATCGCCGAATGTGTTGATAAGACCAAAACTCGAGAGAGGAATTGTCCGATTTAGGGCTGTCTTCATTCTATATTTTCATTCTATACTCTATATTTTCTGTATCAAACATTTATTCCATGTAACGGAGAAACATGTTATTTGCAAGTGGATGAAAAATATTACACGAGAATTGTGTCTGAAAATAATCTGATATTATAATGTAGAGTTTTGGTAGAAGTACTGAAATTTTATAGTAAAAAATAATTTTAAAGGGTAGGATCAATCAATGAACAGTTCTGCGATTGGACCCATGAACGTGCGCTTAGTAAGAAAACGTGGATGTGATAACGAAAATAAACTTTGGGCGGGACGAAATTCGCCGGGTTAGCTAGTCTCTAATAAAGGAAATCCAGTATTTTTTCGGGTACTTTCAGATTCATGCTTATTAGGTGGTAACATTGTTTTGCTGTTCTTGTTTGATATAATCAGAAGCAGAGTGAACAACAAGAATGAAATCGGCACACTTCACAGTTTTGCTTTGAAAAAGGAAAAAAATGCATACGGCATACGGCTGAAATTTTGATTATTTATTCAATTTTATTTATTTATTTATTTATTTATTTATCGAAATACAAATCATTTTAGAGAAGTTCTTCTTTTCATTAACTACATTTAGTTATAATTAGTTTATAATATACTGCCGTTCTAAGTCGCATTGTTTTTCGTCATCTTCGTCATCCGTCCGTAGCGCTTCCTTAGCGTTTCACTAGAGAGTTTACAGAAATACTTTCCCGCCATAACCGGATGCAAGCTTTTTTCAAAGCTCAAAAACGGTCCTAAACATAACATGTTTTTTACAGTAACAGTATGTGCAAGACCAGGAGAGGGGGGATACCACCTACATACCCCAGCTGTCATTACGACAGCTGATTTGGTTGGATTAGTCGCTTGCACCGGCAGTTCTCACTGTCGTTTGCGTTTCCCGCTGTTTTCCATCCGATTTTCTGCATCATTTTCCTGGTGATGACGCGTCAGATTTTCTCCAGCCCATATCTGGATAGAAGGTAGAAGGTTCCCCCACTACCCCTGTCGTCGGGTGCTGTTTTTCAGAAAGAACTGTTCTTGTTTTCCGGTAAGTGAGAAAACCATTTTCTTCACATAGGGAACAGTTAGATTAGGTCACCCTCTGGGCGTAGTGTGAATAATTGCTAGACAATTTCTAAGCTTCGCCGATATTTATCACAAGTGACTATTATTAATTATTATTAATTATTAATTATATTGTAGTGTGATTTTATTATTAATATATTGTAGTGTGATTTTTATCAAGTTATTTTTCTTCAAGTGATTTTCAAAGTGATCTGGGATTACCGTCACATGATGATTGTTGCGTGGACATAGTAGCTAGAATAACACACAGAGATGGTCAGTTGAGGGCCCCTGAGTTATGAGCTCATGATCGTTCACTTAGTAGCGGACACGCAACCAATTAGGCTGCGAAGACCCCTGGAAGCTAGATTTTATTATTTTACCTAAAATTTTGTTCACTCTATTTTTGACATCATAAAAATTAGCACGCCATCATATGTAACACTGTTTTGAAGTCAGTTTTTGTCTAGAGAATAACTGACGAGCTCTAGATGCAAATTTTCACTTCAATTCGTTCTCTAGACCGTTGTGCATTGTGCAATTGTGATCTGCGTTATCAAAAACAGTAGCACGCGTATACACCAATACAAATCAAATCACATTCATCATTTAAATCAGGAATTCTCAAAGTGGACGATATTGGTTTCTCAGGGATCGATATGAACGAAAATTGATTTTGGGGGTCGACGAAATTGACCCCCATTAATTAACAGTAGAAATGAAATGAAGGGCCCCAGGATTTTTATCATCAACGCGCGATTTCTACATATTTTTTTTTCAAACATTAATTGCCTACTCCAGTATTTGTTAGTAATTTGTATTAACATATTTACAGTTAAATTATTATTTATATAATTTTACATCTGTTTATTTTGTTGAATTTTGATGAGAAAATGATCTCAAGTTTACCCGCTCAACTAATGACTCATGACTTTCCACACTTTGCCAAAATTTTTCCAGATTCAAAAAAAAAGTGCAATCATATTTGACTTTATCGAGTTGGTTTGGAAAGTTGGTTTGTGCTAGTTTTATTGAAACAGTTATTCAAAATGGCATCACTGATTTCACCGAAGGGATTGGGAGACTTAGATGGCTTTTTCTGAGCACCGATAAGCATGCCGGTTTCCATAAAGTACATATGTAGTGAAAACATAAAGTTTGAGAAACACAAAAGTGACTGCTCTCGGAGATGGTCAACACGATTTGCGAAGCAATCCGTTCAGTTTGATTGCCGACGAATGTCAAACATCGAACACGGAAAAACATCTGACTGAGACATTTAAGGAAACCTAACTATGTTCGAAGAACAGACCAAAAAATTCCGTCCAATGTCATTAGAACAAAAGATCAAACCATTCTACCGCTTACTGAATTTTTTTTCTAATCTGGTTTCCAGAGAAATGATTCAGCCATGATTCGATGAGAAATTCAGAGAGCTGCGCAATGTTGATTTTTCAGACTCTTCTCCGGAACCAATGAAGTCATGTTTTGGGGTAAAGTTCTAGTCACTGCTACCCGTGGTAGTGAAATGGCATTCCCGCAATTACGAAAATTTATCCCAAAAAATTACTGAACACCGAAGAAAGTGGTTTGGTGCACATGTCTGCAACCATCAAGTTTAGGTATAATGCGTCGATATATGGTCAGTGTTAAGTCGGACCGAACCATGTGACATTTTTTATAATTACGAGAAAAACGAACTTAAGACAATTGGTGCTAGAAGGCGTTTTCGTCGATCATTCAAAACACTTTCGATACGTTATTCTTGCTGTACGCGTGATTATCCAAATCTGGTAAATGTTGTATGACCTTGGCTTAACTTTTTATAAGGCCGTGGAAACTAGACAAGGAATCGACTCTAATTCAGAGAATATAATCTTTACATAATGAAGAACACATTATCTTCGATGAAAAATAATCTATTGAAAGAGTTGAAAAAATTGGTGACAATACAGCTGCCCGTTAACCCCAAAACACTGCTTTCCGCTGCCTTTTAAGCTCATTTTATTGTGCCTTTGATTATACAAAAATTAAACTAGTATCTCTAGTGCAGCGAATATTCTTTTAATATAGACTTACAAAAAAATTAAAATTGAATTTTTCATGAAATACACAATTTTTTAAATGAATAAGCTGCATGAACTTACACAGTAGATCCTGAATAGAACGCTTACAGTAAAAAAACTAATCAACTTGTTACATGTTCAAAGAATTTAAACATTGTTTTTTTTTGCAATGAATTTGAACGCATTTTTTTGACATAAAAATGACTTCCAAATTGATATTGTACATTTTTAGCAGCCCTACAAAAATTGGAGCAATGCCAGTTACTTTTAGAAGTCTTTGATTAAGCAAAATATTGAAATAATATTCCAAGTGCAGCAAAAAAGTATTTCCTGTGGGAGGCAATATAGTTGTTACGGCCTTATAACAGGTTAACCAATTGCAATTTCAGTAAATTAGTAAGTATTTGGTATGAATAAAACAAAAACTAAAAATAGATTGCTGTTGAAAAAATATGGCTAAAGGGATCTGAGGTGTCACTCAATTCTGGAAAAGGGTCTATTACCCAAAATAGTTTAAGAACCCCTGATTTAACACTCCTATACTCGCGCATTGGTCTGTCACACCGAGAAATCAATAATTCGTTCATTTCTCAGAAAATATGAACACTACGACTTTGCGATTCTCTCTAGCTTTGTTATTTGTCGTTCGTCATCGTTTAGCGTATCGCATGTGTTGGTACAAAGGGGACGTGTGCCACTTTTTTAACACTTTCAGTCTGACACACCGACGCGAGTATAGGAGTAACTTTTTTGGACAACTGCTTTTTTTCATATTCTAGAATATTGTTGAATGATATGTATAAATTAATGTTAGTGGCGTGGAATATTTATTAAATATAATCCATAAGATCATTACCGGACTATTCTTATTTGATTTCACTACTTTTTGTAACTGGATTGAACGGATCCATATATTAACTATTCGTCGTTAGATTCATACGTTCAAAAGAAAAATATAAATGTTTGACTTTCGTATAGTTATTCGCTAAATATAATGGTCATACATATACACACTTGTGAAAGAATTTCATTTGTGGAAGAATTGTAAACAGTAAACTATAAACTAATCGGTAGCTTATGGTGATTTTTAACAGTTACAGTTTCGGGGATATTTTTTTTATAATGGACAATATCGACAAGAAAACAAGAAAAAGAAAAGGAAGTTCCTAGAAATCCTTTTATAACATCTTTTTATGTCCCATCTAGAAAAAGGCATTAACTCTTTGTGATCGTTTGTCTGCTCTCAGCCACCATAGAAAGAAACTATGCTAATCTTATATTTTACCCAACCAAGTATGTGTTTATGCTTTTCCTAAACGAAGCTTGATGTCTAGTGATCACGAATCAATAGCTCCTATGAGCAACAGAAACTCAGTACTCAGTATCAAACAAAGTAGTCACCCATACAAGACAAATCACAGTGCGTTTAATACAAAGGAATGTGGGACAGAAATCACAACAGCAGAATTTAGCCATTGTAACACTTTGGTGTGATGGAAAAGATTGTTCATAAGTATCAGAACTATTGTTTGCATAAATGTCTCATGTCATTTGCATAATCGCATAAGTGTCCCAAGCGACAAAATCTTTTTTTATATAAAAACATCACATTAAAATACATTGTTAAATTAAGCCTTTGCCTTTGGAATTATTTTCCCTGGAAGGATATCTTCTTATCCTTCCACGCTTATAATATTTTGTTCACACCGAGTACCGTTACCTACCGTTATTCATAGAAACTCCTTATGAATTCATGAAAAAGGTTCACTAGACATTCGTTTACAAAAAATGTAAACTATTATATCGTTGAATATAGTATTTAGTATGATTCCTTGCTATGGTGGCTGAGAGCAGACAAACAACCACAAAGGGTTATTACATATATATAGTTCACAAAAAAGTTAATTTTTCATAATATTGCATGTATTACTGCTTTTTCAAGGAAAAATAATTCTGACCAGTACGACACCCATGCCCAAATTTAATACGACCGCAAAGGGTTAATTTTTAGTTTACCAAGAAAACAGAGACAAAGAATATTAGAAATATGCAAACTTTATATTCCAGAACCTTTCTCATCTAGTAATTATCTAGAAGAAACACGCAACAACTGCATAGAATGTAAAAAATATGTTTGTTTCGAGCATGCAGTTATGCTATGTTCTGATTCTTACTCCAATGAAACCACAATCGATGAATACGTTTTTATGTTATTTTATAGCTCTTTATACTTCCATGAATTATATTCAGTTGTTTACTTTTAATTAATAACAGTGAAAAATTCGAATATCGTTATTTGTGTTGGAGTATCAAAAATTACTCTATTTTGAGAAGGCTGAATTAGATGACTATTAAAACATAATAAAGACGAAGAAAACATATGTTTTGTAGTTTTTTCATTCAATCATACCCTCTTCCTCAAATATATGCGAGTAAAGCCTGAAAAATACACGATGGCAACATTACAGAGATGTTCAATTCTCGGTCTGTGACACCGTGCGCGAGTATACGTGTTATGATTTTGCACGCGAGTACAGGAGGGTTAAATGATAATTTAGTTTTTGTTTTTTTTTTTAGTTTTGGTCTGATCAATGTTTGCTGACATTTTTGGAGGTAATTGCAGCAACTACTCGAAATAGATTATTGTAAATTGAGTAACTAGAACACCTATTCTGGGACGAGTCTCCAACAAATATTTTCCGCATTTGCCTGGACAACTCTGACCCGCTTCGCTGACAGATTTATTGTTGAGAATATCATGCAACCATTAAATAAATTAAAATAAACTTATGTTAACAGCTACCGATTTAAATTCTCTAACGTTTCCACAACATTAACACGAATGCATCCTCACACCTGGATCGCATCAACGTTCCACTCGAAGGTGTGAATGCGCACACTTCTAATCGTCCGAATCCAGTGCAACAGCTTCTGCGAACATCGATCGACCAAGCGCAAGACTGGCTGCTGGCTGATATCACATTTTCTCGCCGATTACCGTAAAATCTTGGCTCATCAATCTTCTTTCACATGATGACCATGTCGTTTACCCATGAATACGACACGCTACCGCTTCTCTCTGCAACTGCAACGGCATGCAATGCAATCGCTGCGCACTGACCGTTGGTAAACATGCACAAAACCCATTTTGCTGCACAGCAGCAATTAAATATGGATCCCAAGGGGAAAAAAGAAACGCAAAGCAAGCATCACCCCGCCGGAAAATGAATGCAAAATGCATAAATAAGCTGACCATCGAACTGAATTAAATTTTCATAATCATCAACAGATCCGTCGTTTCAATCACCTGAGAGAGTGGGAAGTCAGCAGGGAGAAAAGAACCAAAGAGTAAATCCACCAAAAGAAGCTGCGTCGAACTGGGCTCGAATCGAGATCCCTGCAAACTCCCCTATAAGCTAGTTTGCATCCAAATGGACATCTGCAGCTTACCTCGTTCTTGCCGCATTCCTCCCCACCCATAGGGAAGTTCTGAGCCGATAGTCTCAGCCAAACCGAACTGAAATGGTTCGGTCAATGGGTAGGGCAGAAGTAACCAACGGGGTAACGAAGCGACGTGTTTGTTTTAACATTTTATGCATGCATTTTGCACATTTATTTATTATTTTGTTGTATTCTTCCATCAGTCATCCGTAATAATGAAGGCTACCACTTTGGAATGAAACTGTCATTGTTGCTACCATTGCTAGCTGTCCTGTAAGCTGCCTCGAGGACACACTCTCGGCATATTCGAATCGACGTTCGTACATACCTGTCTGGTGCCAGTGGCCATTTGGGAATGGTCGAGGAGACAAGGAAGTACGGTCTCCAGTCCGATTGCGTGATACGGCATGACACTGATGTGTTAAGGTAGGTTTTATTTGATTTCCTTCTAGTCAGCATGGCGAGAGCATCGGTTAGCAACCGCACGGGCTGTGGAGAGAACGGTTAATCATATATGCATACCTCATCACTCGGTGCTGTCATCGTTCCGAAGCCGCAGTCACTTTTGCGGAGCTCATCTGCCGGGTTTCCCATGCCTAGGAGTTCTTGCATGCTGAATTTGCCCTTTTTTTATGTTTACAATTTAAATTGAAGAACGACAGCAAATTGGAACGACTAACTGCCACAGCAGTTGATTGTGGCAGATTGGTGGTAAAGGGGGGCAACGAAAACTCCGGGTTGTAAGAAGCAACAATTGCATTCTGAAGATAGTAAATCCACGCCCTCGCCTAGCGATGATTCAACTGACAGCGAAACGTGTTCGTCATTGATATCGTGATGTGATACTATGTTGCCGATTGTGATCTGATTGGAATATGTAATCAAATGAAATAAAAATCAATAATGACAAGACGCTGGTTGGGAGCGGTGCAGATCCGAAGCCATCGTTCCGAGTGCAGGTACATGCTGCTTCACGTATCATCAGCTCCGAGAGAGCTGCATATCGATGCGATGGAAGCAGGAGTATCACTCATAATGTTATTACAATTCTGCTCACTCTACTTACCATCGATTGCTGACTTTATTGGAAGCAATTGTAGCAACCGTCCGAAAGGGAAGACTATTATTGATTTCCATCAGCATCGTGGTGAACAAGGGAAGCTGCTGTCAGTAAGTATCAGAACAAGCACTACCGCATCGTATGTACCGCACGGGCGAGCATCGAAGAAGTGCCGGAGCGTCCAGCAGATTGATTGATTACTACTAATCCGACTTCCAATTACCGAGCCAGTTTGCTGTTGCTCCGCTCCAGTCAACCAGAGTGGGCTGGGGATGGGGATTAAGATTCAGATAGAGAGGCGCACTGCACAAGAAAATAAAAGCTGGTAAATGATGCTCGTGTAGTTTTGATTTTGAACCAACATTGAGCGAGATGCGATGTTCTTTGGAAATGGTATGCATCAGAGTAAATATGTTGAGCGATTTTTTGTTACTGAATGTTCTATCGATTTCAAAGCAATAAACTAGAATTCGGTACATAAACGAGTCGGTGCATACATTCATACAAAACCTCAAATGTACGGAACCCTGCAGTTCACGAAATTACCACGGCATGATGGAGAATGGGAAACCAAATAGTGCCATTTGATTGGAAAATTTGGAAAACTCTAGAGTAATCCATATCGAAATGTATAGTTACATGTAAAGAACAGTTTTAGGGAAGAAACAATTCCTCTATGGATAGTACAATTAAGCATCTCTACATATTTAATCTTTCCAAAATTTATCTTTTGTCTAATTGAGTAACTTTTCCCCAGTGATTCCCCAACGGAAAGAACAAAGTCATAATCTAGTTCATTTGGATTAAATAGGTATAAAAATAATGAAAAAATATCGCAAGCGTTATTTTTCTTATTAATTGTATTTGTTTTTGTTGTTTTCGTCGCTTTGGAATAGAGGGCGCTATTTTTTTATATTTTTTCTTGATAGGTTTTTACACATAACATATCTGAAAATCAGAGAGGCGTTATTTTTTGTTTTCGAATTAATATTTTTCAAAGTTAACCGATGGTCTGAAAAACTATTTTTCCCTTTTTCTCCACCTCAAAAATTCATAACATTTAGCCGCTGGACTGATTTTGATTATTAACATACCAAATTAAAGCCTATAAGATAGTCTTCTTTAAAAAAATCCACTTGCGACAAAAATGAATTTGATTTTTGTAATTATTGATTGTATTGTTTTTTTTATAGTTTACTCAGTTAAAGATAATGCTATATTTTTCAAATATAATATATAAATGGATCTCTGTCTGTCTGTCTGTCTGTCTGATTCTTATGGACTCGTAAACTACTGAACCGATCAACATGAAAATTAGTATGTAGGGGTTTTTGGGGCCGGGGAAGGTTTTCGTGATAATTTGAGACCCCTCCCCCTCTCTAAGGGGGGCTGCCATACAAATGAAACACAAATTTCTACATTACTCGGAAATTAACCAAGCAAATGAAACCAAATTAGGCATATCGAGGTTTTAGGATGCAATAAATGTTTCTATGGTAGTTTGAATCTCCACCCCTCTCTTTAAGAGGGGCTGCTATACAAATGAAACACAAATTTCTGCATTACTCGAGAATTAGTCAAGCAAATGAAACCAAATTTGGCATGTGGCGGTTGTAGGGGGCAAGGAACATTTCTAAGGTGGTTCAACACTCCTCCTACCTTTCTGAGGGAGGGGGGGGTTGGGGGTGTGGTCTGCCATAGAAATGAAATACAAATTTATGCATAACTCGAGAACTAATCAAGCAAATGGAACCAAATTATGCATATGAAGGTTTCAGGGTGCAATAAATGTTTCTATGATGGTTAGACTCTCCACCCTCCCGTCTCTAAGGGAGGGGGGGCTGCCATACAAATGAAACACAATTATTTGCATTACTCAAGAATTATTGAAGCAAATGAAACCAAACTAGGCATATTGAGGTTTTAGGATGTAATATATATTTCTATGGTAGTTAGACTCTCCACCCCTCTCTCTAAGGGGGGGGGGGGGGGTGGTCTGCCACACAAATTTCTGCTTTACTCGAGAATTAACCAAGCAAATGAAACCAAATTTGGCATGTGGAGGTTTTAGGGGGCAAGGAACATTTCTAATGTGGTTCAACACTCCTCCTACCTTTCTGGGGGGAGGGTGGTTCTGCCATTGAAATGAAATACAAATTTATGCATAACTCGAGAACTAATCAAGCAAATGGAACCAAATTTTGCATGTGAAGGTTTTAGGGTGCAATAAATGTTTCTATGATGGTTAGACTCTTCACCCCCCCCCCTCTCTAAGAGGGGGGCTGCCATAGAAATGAAACACAAATTTCTGAATTACCCGAGAATTAATCAAGCAAACGAAACCACCAAATTTGGTATGTGGATGCAATATATAGTAGGAATAGGAATTGTCCGATTTAGAGCTGTCTTTATTTTATTACATTTTCGTATAAAACATTTATTCCATGTAACGGAGAAACATGTTCTTTGCAAGTGGTTGAAAAATCTTGAACGAGAATTGTGTCTGAAAATAATCTGATATTATAATGATGAGTTTTGTTAGAAATACTAGGAATTTTATAGTAAAACATAAATTCAACGGGGACCAATAGAAGATCCATCAACGAACAGTTCTGCGATTGGACCCATGAACTTGCTCATAGTAAGAAAACGTGAATGTTTGAAGGTATTGATAATAAAAAAAAAATTTGGGCGGGACGAAGTTTGCTGGGTCAGCTAGTTTTCATAAAAGTTGAGGTTTTTTTACGTAACTTGTCCCAAAATCAGAAAGGGGTTTCCTTGCAATCATCATTCCCCTTTTATCCAAAAATGTTATGTTGTTTTCAAAAATTCATAACTTTTGAACTGTTTGACCCATTCAGATGACCGACATGTTAAATTGAAGCCAATGAGTTAGCCTTCTTTAAAAAAATATTACATTTTTTAGTAATATTTTAGTAGTACACATCTAGTCTAGTCGCATAAGAATATTGAACGAAGACTGGAAAATTTTAACATGTTGAAAATAATAACTCAAAAACGGAAGAATACACTTCTCTGATTTCTGGATAGGTTATGTAAAAAACCTTAGCTTTCAAGAAAAGTATAAAAATATACAGCGCCCTCTAGTCCAAAGCCATGAAAACTACGAAAAACAACTACTATTTCAATAATGATTTAAACTTCTATTTTCTATTTCAATAAAAATTTAAACAAATCTCTTATAGCGTGATATGTGCGAGTGACCACATTGCCCCCCCACAGGTGACCACTTTACCTCCTCACTTAAAAAAAAGTTCGATTTTTCAACCTTTTTTATAATAATGAAAAATGTACTATTTTCAATTTTCATAATAATAATCGCTTACTATCTTGAACTACAATAAGTTGAGCTATAATATTCTTCGAAGAACGGGAATTTTAGTGGTATGTGGACACAGGAAATGGGCATGTTCCTTAGAGTGACCACATCCCCCCCTTTTCCCCTATAAATATACAGAGGACTGTGGAAAGGGATTTGACTGCAAAACGCGAGAAAAATATGTCCATCCCCAACCGACACCGAGAGTCGATTTATTCTCTTGAGCTGAAACATAAAATAATATAGAGTATATTACAAACCTAGCTTCAACCGTAAAAGACTTACCTTTCAATTTTTCAATTCTCTTATTGCAACAGTTCCAGTCATTTTAACATCACAATTTTACCCTTATCCATCAACACTCTCACCCTGCAGAAATAAAGAATAGGAATAACCAAAACAATTCCAAACACAAAAAGCTAAAAAAAATATTGCTAAATATTGTTGATTGTTTAAACACACTGCGGAAAAAATCCCAGATGGCTGAAAAGACTTTCTCATAAATCGTGGTACCGTATTGTATTTATCGCGTTCATAACTTAGCTGCAAACCCATTACCAGCTGTATTTGACAATGTGGAAGACAGGTCAGAACCTCATCTTTCGGATTAGATAGCAAACTCAAATTGGAACGTTTTTGCAGTTGAGTTATTAACTGAAGAAAAAGTTGATGAAGAAAAATCAGTCAAGTCATTTACACCCCTTGCATTCTAAGCCCCTCATTTAATGAAAATTTTACAGCAAAAATACAAATATGACAATTATATTGCAAGCGGTTTGTGCGGTGGTTGGTTGTATCGTTTCAAATATACAGGGTTTAGCAGTAAAACATATGCTTTCTATATTTGTTCATAGCTTGCGTAATGAACGCGGCAAACCTGAAAAGTTTATATGCGTTGTACTCAAACTATGTCCAACTAGCCTCGCTGTTGTGTGATCAAATAGCCTCTTGTAGAGTTGCTATAATTAATAAAAGCGTGACACCCCTGCGATGGTATAAAGTGTTGGACCCCTGCGATAGTAAAAGACAGAGAGGAGGGAATAGGATGCAGAGAGAGTGCTATGTGACTAGCGGAACAGCTTGAAAGTGAGGACAGGTAGTCAGTTAAGTGGTGATACGATACGTGAACAGAATAAGAAAGATACTTGTGCGGAAACTAAAATAGTTTATGATATTCGGTGAAAATATCACGGACTGGAGTACCTCTACATATATGAAAAATAATATTCATTAAAATTTAAATTCATTGCTAATAACCATTTGTTGAACTTTTTTTTTCATCCATAGATCGCTTATTCGCCACTTTACCACAGCTACGTAACTTTCACACAAAGGCACTATGTCACAAAAAATATCGACCGTTTATAAGGCTGCTCGCATTATTTGTACATTAGTCGCTCATTATTGACAACATGGGTAGGTGAACTCAGAAATATCTCCAATTTCCATTTTGATTATTGGCGCTGAAGAAACCCCAATGTTCAAGAATGTCCCATTCCCAAGTATAAACACACACATATATACGTGTTCCATAAATGCATCAATTTTACATTTCGAGACGAACAACAGATATATTGAGGGCTGATAGGTTGTCATTCAGTTGATTTGAATCATGCTTTAGGGTTTTTACGGATGAGATCGCCCACCGGATCCGGATCTAATTAGAATTATCGTTCCACGTACTGATGGTTTCTTCCAGGTATTCCACACTCGGACCGCCACATACCCTTCATACATACCTTCTTTGAATCGATTTTATTGCCCGATAAAGTTATACAAAATTGAATGAAATTGTCGGTAAGTGCCAGCTAATAAACTAAGCTGTCATTTGATGCCATAATATTACCATATAGTTGCTCTTGAAAGCCATTATCGAAGTTGCTGATTTTTCGATTTTTCACACTTGGTACGATACGGGCTACAATACCTGGAAAATAAAAAAAATCAACATTTTCGATTTTTTAAATTTTTCAAAATTTTATTTCTTCACACGTATGAAATTCCTATTATAAAAACTATAGTTCTTCTATAGTTTCTGTATCTTCTGTATGGACATAATATGTAATATTTAAACACACGTTTACTAAATTCTCTCGATCAGGTAAAAATTACGAATGTTTTCTCGGGTTCCAACTACGTATATATATATATATATATATATATATATATATATATATATATATATATATATATATATATATATATATATATATATAGCTGACTCGGCAAACTTCGTACCCCCTAAAATTTGTTTTTTGCTATTAATATATGCAAACATTCACGGCTGCCAATCAAAATTTCCATCACCATTGGGTCGAATTCTTCTGAATCTATAAACATGGCATGAGACCTCACAAGACACATTGACTGGAAAAAATATGCGGACGCGATTACTCTAGCCATCAATTCCAGAGATGGTTTACCTCCATTGGCGGAGTATAACTTCCTTTCTCGTTTGATATATGACAGCGCGATTCGCGCTCAAACGAAACCCATCCCAGGTTCCTCCATTCGCCGAAGGCCTCCCAATCCATGGTGGGATAGCCAATGTTCAAAGCTTTATGTAGAAAAATCGAATGCATTTAAAGCTTTTCGGAAACGAGGAACCATTCACAATTTTCAAACGTATTTAGACCTTGAAAATCAATTTAAAAACTTGATCAAAGGTAAAAAACGTGCTTATTGGCGAAATTTCGTGGGAGGTTTGTCACGAGAAACGTCAATGAAAAAATTATGGGAAGTGGCTCGAAACATGAGAAATCGCTCTTCATCGAATGAAAGCGAGGAACATTCACATCGATGGATTTTTAATTTTGCACGAAAGGTTTGTCCCGATTTCGCTCCCGTACAAAAAATTGTTCGAGATATACCACAAGATAGGTGCGATCTTGATTACGAGTTTTCGATGGTAGAATTCTCTCTTGCTCTCCTTTCAAGTAACAATTCGGCTCCAGGATCGGATAGAATTAAGTTCAACTTGTTGAAAAACCTCCCTGATGTGGCGAAACATCGTTTGTTGAATTTATTCAATAAGTTTCTGGAACATAATGTTGTTCCGGATGATTGGAGACAAGTACGAGTTATAGCTATTCAAAAACCCGGAAAACCCGCGTCCGACTTCAATTCGTACCGCCCAATAGCAATGCTGTTTTGCATACGGAAATTGTTGAAGAAATGATCTTGTTTCGCCTTGATCGATGGGTTGAAACGAATGGGCTACTCTCAGATACACAATATGGGTTCCGCAGGGGCAAGGGGACGAATGATTGTCTTGCGTTGCTTTCTTCAGAAATTCAAATGGCTTACGCCGAAAAAAAACAAATGGCTTCAGTATTCTTGGACATAAAGGGGGCCTTCGATTCTGTTTCAATAGAGGTTTTGTCGAACTTGCAGATGATGGAGTGGTCTCTGTCGTAGGATCAACAGAATCCGACCTACAAGAACCCTTACAAGATACTTTGAACAGTTTTTCAACCTGGGCCATTGGGCTAGGGATCGAATTCTCCACGGAGAAAACAGAGATGGTGTTTTTTTCTAGGAAGCATAGACCAGCAAAACCAAAGCTTCAACTTTTGGGTAAACCGATCACTCATGCTATGTCATTCAAGTATCTTGGGGTCTGGTTCGACTCCAAATGTACTTGGGGGCCCATATTAGGTATCTGAGTAAAAAATGTCAACAAAGAATAATCTTTCTCCGTACAATTACCGGCACCTGGTGGGGAGCCCATCCCGAAGATCTTATAATGTTGTATCGAACAACTATTCTCTCAGTGATGGAGTATGGCAGTTTCTGTTTTCAATCAGCTGCCAAAACACACCTCATTAAACTTGAGCGAATTCAGTATCTTTGTCTCCGTATTGCGTTGGGATGTATGCCCTCAAAGCATACCATGAGTCTCGAGGTTTTGGCAGGCGTACTCCCACTAAAAGATCGCTTCAATTTATTATCTCTTTGGTTCCTCATCCGGTGTAAGTTCATGAACCCATTGGTGATCGGAAATTTTGAACAGCTGATCGAGCTAAATTTTCACTCCGGATTCATGAGTTCATATCATGAATTCATCTCCATGCAGGTTGACCCTTCTTCGTATATTCCCAACCGTGTTTGTTTCCCTGACTACATCAATTCCTCTGTGCAATTTTATCTGTCCATGAAGCAAGATATCCATGGATATTCAGATTACCAACGATCTTCGATGAAAAGTATGGGGGTATCAATTGTGATAATATGTACTTCACTGATGGGTCCACTATAAATGAGTCCACAGGATTTGGAGTGTTCAACGAATTTTTTAGCACCTCACACAGTCTTCAGAATCCTTGCTCAGTGTATATTGCTGAATGGGCAGCAATACATTGGGCGCTGGACAGCGTCGCCTCACGACCTGTTGAACACTATTACATTGTAACGGATAGTCTTAGCTCTGTCGAAGCTATCCGTTCAGTGAGGCCGTAAAAGCACTCGCCGTACTTCCTTGAGAGAATACGAGAAATTTTGAGTGCTTTATCCAGACGCTGTTATGTCATTACCTTTATCTGGGTCCCTTCACATTGCTCCATTCCGGGTAATGAGAGGACTGACTCATTAGCAAAGGTAGGTGCAATTGAAGGCGATATTTATCAGCGTCGAATCGCCTTCAATGAATTTTATTCTTTAGTCCGCAAAAATACCATCGCTAACTGGCAACGCAAGTGGAATGAAGATGAATTGGGCCGGTGGTTTCACTCGATTATCCCTAAGGTTAGCCTCAAACCGTGGTTCAAAAGTCTGGACTTGAGTCGGGACTTTATTCGCACCTTCTCCCGACTCATGTCCAATCACTGTTCGTTAGATGCGCTACTCTTTCGTTTCAATCTTGCCAGCAACAATCTCTGCGTCTGTGGTCAAGGTTATCACGACATCGAGCATGTTGTTTGATCGTGCGAGATGTATCTTGTCTCTAGATCGAATTTAGAAAACTCCCTTCGGGCCCGAGGAAGACAGCCCAATGTGCCGGTGAGAGATGCGTTGGCTCGGTTAGACCTTGATTACATGACCCAAATATATGTTTTCCTTAAAGCTATCGATCTTCGTGTGTGATTGTCCCTATGTCTTTATGCCCTCCTTTTCATTCATTGCGAGCGATTGCCCCCCTTGGTATAAACAGTAAAATAAGTTGAAATGTAAATATACAATAGATATACGAATAGATTTAATAATTGAGTGTGATCATCAACATTGTAATAATTCCCTTATATCCCATCCCTTTCCTGAAAGAATGTGTCACCCTTCTAAACTCGAGTAAACCGCGAGTAATCGGTTTTCCACCTTACTAACCATAGTGTTAGAAAAATTGTATATGTATAGTTTTAAAAAAATATATTTAAGAATTCGGCTCCTTTAAACTAATGTAACTAAGCCTGTAAAAATAAACGATTCATATAAAAAACATTCACGTTTTCTTACTATGAGCAAGTTCATGGGTCCAATCGCAGAACTGCTCATTGATTGATCTTCTATTCGTCTCCGTTGAATTTACTTTTTACTATAAAATTCCTAGTATTTCTAACAAAACTCGTCATTATAATATCAGATTATTTTCAGACACAATTCTCGTTCAAGATTTTTCTATCACAACCACAACTCCGTTACATGGAATAAATGTTTTATACAGAAAATATGATAGAATAAAGACAGCCCTAAATCAGACAATTCCTTCCTAGGGTTCTGCTCTTATCAACACATCTGACGATCCTTTTTTTTTGTATAGATAGAAGAAGATATAGGAGTGCGTTTCATCACATTAAAATACAATACCAGTTTCGAACAAAGATCAATTTCGCTAGCGCAAAGATCAAATGGACTAACAACACTTGTCACTATGTAATTGTAGAACATATGGGAATTTAATTTTCCGAATTTTCCCTTTTTCCTTCAGAGTTTTCCGAAATTTTTCAATTGTCATGTTTGGCTGGAATATTTTTGGTTGAAATATGTGTAATATTTTTATGGGACCCCCTCTCCATTTCAGAGGAGGGAGGGGTGTCATACCATTATAGAAACATTTCTCATACCCAAAAACCCTCACATCCCAAATTGTACTTGATTAGCTTTCGAGTTATGCAGAAATTTGTGTTTCATTTGTATGACAGCCCACACTTAGAGAGCGGGAGGAGTGTCTAACCACCATAGAAATATTTATTGCATCCTAAATCCTCCACATGCCAAATTTGATTTCATTTGCTTGATTAATTCTCGAGTAATGCATACATTTGTTTTTCATTTGTATGGCAGCCCCCCTTTAGAGAGGGGGGAGGGGTCTCAAACTATCACGAAAACCTTCCCGGCCCCAAAAACCCTTACATACCAATTATCATGTCGATCGGTTCAGTAGTTTCCGAGTCCATAAGAAACAGACAGACAGACAGACAGACAGAAATCCATTTTTACATATATAGATTGATCGTCGTTTACGAGTCATACTAAATTTTAGCTCATAGTTTCAGTGTTTGAATTTATTTAATCAAGTAGCGTTAGGACTGTCGCTTTGAAGCCGGCTGTAAATCCAAGCATAGCTTAAATAATTTTATTTAGATGATAATCCACTAATCTAAGCGCATTTTTCCCGTTTTACATGAACTAATAGATTTGAGTTACGTGTAAGTTCCAATAGATGTAAGTATAAACTTTATGCTTGAATAAGTTCTCTCAGACTTCCTATCTATTTCACGTTCAATTCAACTGTGATCTTAGTTCTTCTCAAAAACTATTTTCCCTTGCTTCGATTCCATCTTCTATCGATATCTATTGACCATTACTCTACTGACCATTTGGGCTGTATGTAACATAAAATCCGTAAAAATCCAAACTCGACAGCTCATTGTAGGTCCCCAACATCGAAGGGAAATCTTTCCCTTTATTAAAATTCACTGCCGCCGGCGAAACAACAAATCACAACCAAATCCTGACGGCAAACAATAGAACAACACCAACCAGCACTAATGGAAACGAATAGTTTCTTCCTTCGAGTGTATATATAAAGTGCTGGGTTTAAACACGTATAATTCACCACAATTCACAGGTTACATATATTTAACAATAATATTTCACAATATTACAACATATTTACAAAGGAACGGAACATAAACTTCGCCGCGAGTAATTTTAATGGTCATCCCGTGGTGGACCAATCCAGACTGATGTGTCTCCGCAGCATTCCAACAGCTGCGCTCTATCACTGCATGTATTAGTCTCCATCACGTGCGATGTTTTCTGCCGATCGAGCTTCGGCAGAATGCTGATTACTATCACCGCTGTGATCATAGTCGTAGTGGTACAAGACCATAGCGGTGACCGAAAATCCAATAGGAGCGAACGGCAAATCCTTTGTTTTCGCCCCTTTCCATTCTATCGCACGTGTGGAGACGTTGATCCCATTACAGTTAATCGGTGTCTTATCAGCTGTTATATCCCGTTAGTTCGTTTGCGTTGAATTTTGGTTGGACTAAGACCAAACAGCTGACGGGGGGAATTCCTGGTCAGGGTAGTAGCAAGGAGGCTCATGCTACTCGCAAACACACAGTATCCATTTAGGCGTAAGAGTATTCCTATCTTATCGATACACATTTTTATCTATTACACATTAGCCATTTTAGGCGTAAGAATATTCTTATTGTTCGAATTTTCACAGTTGGACTATATACCCAGCGAGACTGTTGAGATGAGGCTTCTATTGTTGTGTTATAAATAGCACCAATTACCGATACAGCAGATCGTATGTGGAGTGAGAGGCTGGGATCACCATCACATGATGATTGATGCATGGACGTAGTAGCTAGAATATCACACGAAGATGGTCAGTTGAGGGCCCTGAGTTTGAGGTCATGATTTTCGCTTAGTAGCGGACACGTTGTTAACACAGAAATCGAGTAACCTCAGAGCAAACAAACATATCTTCTATGAATAGTGAAAGAAATTTCTGAATTTTTTTTTGTTCTTTACTTTAGAGATTTTGAGCCTTCTGGGCAGGTTCGTTTCGGATTTCTGTAAATACTTTTGACTAATAAAGACTAATTAAGATTCTACCAATTTTACACGATCTACCAAACCCTTCGATCTTGCCAAACCCATCTTATCTTATGTTTATGTTAGGTGCTCGTTTTTGTCGTCTCTGTTTTGGAACCTCAGAAAATCACAGAATAATTGTTTGATAAAAGGAGCTTTTATCAATTTCAGTTATTTACGAACTAATGAATCGTTATTTCGAAAAATTGTTACAGAAATTCCAATTCAATTGGTATACAAATCATCAAAATTCCTTCGTAGTAAGAAGAGTTATCATTGGTAAAACTATTTCATGAAAGCGTGAAATGTTTCCTGATTTAATTTATTTAAACACAGACGCAGTTCTACGTCAAAAATTAAATATCTATTCAAGCGTAGAATTATGAAGCTGTATCAATTTTTTTTCAGTTAATCACAACAGTAGATATTTTTTATTAATACCCCCGATGCTTCATACCGGTATACACCTTCCGATGCATCACGTTCTGCACTCTCCAATTCCATCCACTAATGCAGCATTGGTCGATGAGCACGTACATCGTGACCGAAACGTGCTAACGTTCCGATTAGCGATATCGATCGTTCAACGCATCATAACTGCAAACGATTTGTTCCTGAATCATGCAGCAGCGAGCTCGTATTAAAAAAAAGATAACTTCCAAACATAACGTTAATTTAGAATAATCCCCTTTTTATTTCGGACGTTTCCATCCTTCCGCAAATGAATCCTTAAATTTACTGCGCCGGATTTGCATTAAATTTCAATTTCGATAATCATAAACAGTCAACTCTCGCTACTTTCCACCGCTCTGTCTGGCATTTCAATACCAGCCGATGTTTGGCCGCTGAGAGTGCAAATATTCTTCCGGCGCGCGGCCAGCGAATTCGATTATCACGCACACAATGGCGGCCACCCTTATCGAGTCCCGGTTACAGGTCATTGAGATTGCAGTCAGGTGGAACGAAACCCGATGAACATCTGAGTTCCGACGAAATTTGCACGCATTTCGAATTCTGGCAGACCTCGCGTTCCCTCTCTCTCCCTCCCTCCCTCAATCGTGTATGGTAGGCTATTAAATTTACCTTTCCTCAGCACACACATTCACGGGTGATTTAAAGTGGACTCGCTCTCTAGGAAGGTGCGATAGTCCCACGCGTAGCACCGCCTGGTCTATTCCGCTGGGGCAAGACGAGTGGAAATGTTTTTTATTGCATATGTTTATCAAGCCGGAATCGAGAGGCTGTTGATGCTGAATTTCCGCACGTTTTAACCATTTGTTATCGCGCTGTTTTTTTTGCCAAAAAAAAAATTTACCTTGCCACTGAGCTGAGAAAATATTCCTGATATGGTTTTGGGATGCAAACGAAGTGAAGCGCCTTTAACTGACACAAACAACTTTACGCCGAACGTATTAACTGGAAACGGGAAAACAAATTGCACCGAGAACATTTGCGCAAAAACACCAATGAAATATTCATATTTTGGCTCATATCGTGAAAGCGTCTTCACAACAGGCAATAAACGGGAAATAATATGTGTCTCTTTTGAAGTGAGTACATTTCGCATACGAATCGTCCAACATTTGCCACGTCCCGGGGCATCTGTCCCCCAGGAGCAGGAACATCGCGTTTCTTCTGCGTGGATTCGGCGACGCGAGGGCAAATTTATCTTAATAACACTTTGAGGTACCGAACATCTCAAATTCATATCGTGCCATTCATTCGCATTTAATATTAACAGCCATACCTACTTAACACAACGGCCGGCCGCGCGGCCAGTTAACCCGAAGAAGCTGAACCGAATCTGTTGGAGAGTTGGAGACTCGTAGTGTACGCCTCTTGCGGACATCGATCTGCCACTTAGCAATTATGAAGCGTTTTTTGTTGCACTCTGTCCGAAAGAAGATCCCGCGAGTGTCTTGCACTGGGGTGGATCTGCTCTTGACGAATTTCATCCCAACTCGACTGTTCATTGGCAGCACCATCTCAGATAGCACTGAAACTGTGTGGGTTTTCGCACTGAAACACTGTGGGAAGCACTGAAACATGGGTCTTTCAAGCATCTTTGAATACTTGAAATATTTGAAAAAGAAATAGAC
Organism: Toxorhynchites rutilus septentrionalis; assembly: GCF_029784135.1. Taxonomy (NCBI): domain Eukaryota; kingdom Metazoa; phylum Arthropoda; class Insecta; order Diptera; family Culicidae; genus Toxorhynchites; species Toxorhynchites rutilus. The sequence continues at coordinate 130,732,186 of NC_073745.1, forward strand.
TACTTTATGATAAGGGCCAAACAAATTTTCTTGATTTTTTAGAAAAACTATATTACCCAAACCTGTTTACCTGAATCTGAACCTGAACCTCCCATTCCAGTGTTTCCAAGTATGTTTTGACCGGCTTCGCGACATGCGGCCGAGCATTGTCGTGCTGAAAAAGAACTTTATCGTGTCTTTGCTCGTATTGTGTATTGCTTTTAGAGGATCGGATATGATTTGCTGAGCTACTCCAAGTGTATCTGCAAATTCTCGTTGCGTTTGTGATGGATCTTGATCGGTTAAAGCCTCCAATTCTTCATCTTCAAACTTTTTTGGCGGTCCGAACGTTCTTCGTCTTTCAAGTCAAAATTATCACTTTTAAACCGTGCAAACCACCTCTGACACGTTCGCTCAGTTGGAGCATGGTCACCATAAACTTCCACCAAAATGCGATGACTTTCCGCAGCTTTTTTCTTCATATTGAATTAATGAAGTAACACTCCCCGCAAAAACACTCTCGTTGATACGAAATTTGACATAATCGAAGTCGCAAAAAACTATGTTGTTTGCGGTTCAACTTTTTGACATATACTGAAAAAGACGCGCAATGGCAGTCGCTTTCCAACGAACGTCTGGAAATTTGATTCTCTGGAAAAATAATCAAATTACGCCATCTGTTGTACAACCGAAGAAATTTACCTAATATTTTAAAAAATCGGGAAACGTAAGAAAAAGCGTTTTTAAACCGCATTCACTTTTCAAACGGCCGCCATGTTGTTAAAAAAAACATGTTCTGACTTGTCCGAGGTTCGAGCGATAGCAGCATCATTACTTATTCAGAATCTGTTCGATTTTTTAGTTTCAGATAACCAGAAGGGCTGGGATCGCTACGCCATGGCACAACTTTTTTTGAGCCCCTTTACTTCATCAGCATGTAACTATTCTAATTATGAATAATTTTTTGCCGCTCAAGTTTTGTTTTCTTGGTAAAGAATAGATAAATAAATAATGGTATAACGGATACAAAAAATATAGTTTGTTTTATTTTTACGGAGCTCGAAAAAACGTTCGAAATTTGTGTCTCTACACTAGAATACCCCGTTAATAAAAAATGGGTAGATATTCAAAATTGTCGATTTTTATGGTGCATAAAATCTCATTGGTGATGGTCACTCCCGAGTGACGAGTGTCAAGATCATGTAGATTAAATGGTCGGTGTTAAGTCAGAGCGGACCAAGTCGTAAAAATACAAAAAAATCGAGTTATTAATTGAATTAGGTTAAACATTTTGTAAGCTACATTCCACATTTATCAGATTTGGAAAATCAAGCGTACAGCAGGATTAACTTATCGAATTCGTTTTGAACACTCAATGAAAACCCCTTATAGCACAAAACTTCAAACTCGTTTTTCTCGAAATCATAAAAATGTCACATGGCCCGGTCTGAGTTAACACCGACCAAATATAACGCAGAATTACCATTTGATTTCTGCACGTTTTTTTTTAGCACGGTTAGATTTTGGAAATATTTTTTTTCCCTCTATTTTGTATTCATCAGAACGAAATACACGTTCTTGAGTTGCTTCATTTTAGAAATCCACCTTTTTTATAATCCTATTATTTTCACAGGCTCAATTACATACTTTTTTATTATATTGTTGATACTCTTATGTATTGATATTTCCACTTATATTTATACATTTATTTATTGTCGTCAATCAAAATTGTAGACCGACACATTCTTAATACTATTTAAAACTAAAAAAAAGAGTAAAGAGAGCTGGCTGGATAATTTATCCGTTTAATTCAAAAGAGGATTTTAACATGTTACATATTATTTTTTTAAATGTATTTATTTCGTCAAACCAGCGTAGACTAAATATGCTGCCCAAATATTACAGTGAAATTTAACTATGTCTTATTTTATTCAAATAGTCTTCAAGCATTGACCTTGACATGGTTACATCAATTATTTCACTGTGTTCGTTACAGAGGCTCATCATGCGATTAATAGGACTATATTTGGCATTATTCGTTCTTCGGTAATCTATGTAGAAAATGTTAGGGTTTCTCAGGTGTCTAATCGGTGCGTAAAAATTTAGGTTTCCTAATATTTCTTCTGAGTCCACTCGTTGTGATATGATGTCAATAATAAATAGAATCATGGCAGAGTTCCGACGTTCTTTTAGGCTTTGAATATTGATTAGCATGCAACGTGCCTCATATGGAGAGAGATGATATGGAGATCAGCCTAGTTTACGAAGTGCAATTAATGAAAATTGTTTTTGTGCAGATTCAATACAGTCTTCGTGTGAAGTTATGTAGGGGGACCATACAATACTACAGTATTCGAGAATTGATCTGACGTATATAATATACAATGTTTTTAGTGTGTACGGATCGTGGAAATGGTAACTAAAGCGTTTGATGAAGCTCAACATATTAATTTCTCTATGGATGATTGTATTATAATGATCAACGAAGGTTAGTTTCGAATCTAAGACCACGCCTAAGTCTCTTACTCGTTGACATCTAATGGTGGGTTGATCTCCCAGCTTAACACCATTGTTCAATGGTGTTCTTCTTCTTGTAAAAGTCATCAAATTCCTTTTCCTAACATTGAGCTGTAATAAACTCTTAGTTCATCAATTATAAAAGATGTAAACTTCATTTTTGAATGTCTGAGTCTTCTTCGTTCTTTATTTCCATATACAGCTTCATATCATCTGCGTAGATAAGTGCCTCAACACTGTGAAGAAAAATGCAAACGTCATTAACAAATAAAATGTACTAAAGTTGCCCTAAATGAGAGCCTTGAGGAACTCCGGATGTAACAAATATTGGTTTTGAAATTTTCCTATTAAATCTTACCATTTGCGTGCGGTCAGTCAAATATGATTCTAGCCATTTTAATAGCTTGACTTCTGTCCCTATTTTTGAAGTTGAGGAATGAGTAAGGGTATATCAACACGATCGAAAGTCTTACTAAAGTCAGTGTATAGAGCTTCAACTTGATTATCATTATCCATTGCATCCAAAGTGAATGTGACAAATTCCAGAAAATTTGTTGTTGTTGATCGTCCTTTGAAAAAACCGTGTTGCTTATTCGTAATTCGTGTCTTTAGAAAGAAGTAATTGCTACTCCACGATAATTTCTTCCATCGGATATATTACCTGATTTGAATATTGGTACAAGAAAAGAGTTTTCCATACTTTTGGGAGCCTTTCTGATTCCAATGACCTATTGAAAAGCCATTAAAGTGGATGAATTAATTCAGATGCCAATTTTTTTATAGAAACTGGTGGAATTCCGTCACGACCGGGCCCTTTCGAGATATCAAGCTTATTTGGTTTTCTGTTGGTTCTGTTGGTCACATGGAAATTCTGGAAGAAATGCAAGAAGTCACGATATCGGTCCTCCTCAGCTGTTTCAATATAAACGTCTTGAAAAAATTTTGCAAAAAGGTTACAATTTTTTTCTGGGTCATTCCCGGTATCGTGAAGGTGCATGCGTGATGGAAAACCATTGCTTTTCAATTTTGTTTTTATGTAATTAACGAAACTTTTCGGGTTAGACTTTATATCCGACTCTGTTTTTAAGTTGTAATCTTCGAGGGTGCTATTAACTGTTGAGTTGAGCTGTTCGCAAATGTTCAGATATTTTTCGAGATTAGCGTCAGATTTATATTTCTTATAAATTTAATGTGCCTTCTGTTTTTTATTTTTTAAATTCTTTGTGTTTTGATTAAACCAAATCGAATATTTTGTGTTTATATTTCTCCTTATTCGTCTTGTTGGTATCTCCTCCTCTATAATTTCATTGATCATCGAGTAAAAAGTCGTAGCAGTGACGATTCAATGTTTTCCACATTTCTAAATAAATCCTGCCAATTAATATAGTGAGGCTTACACCTAGTTTAGTATAATCAGAGACTTCTTCGAATTCATAATCAAATGGTTTTTGGGTGTTATCTATAAATATAGAATATTCGATAGATGTGTGGAAAGCTTCATTTTTCCAAAGTGGAGTTAATGATTCAGTCACACAAAAGTATTCGGTCATATTTGTCAACAAAAAATCCATGAAGCATTTCTGTCGATTATGAACATTATTTATTTGATTCAACCCAAGACCGGCTATTTTATCAAAAAACTAGCTGACCCAGCAAATTTCATCCCACCCAAAATTTGTGTTTTGTTAGCAATATCTTCAAACATCCACGTTCTCTTACTATGAGCAAGTTCATGGGTCCAATCGCAGAACTGCTCATTGATTGATCTTCTAATCGACCCCGTTGAGTTTACCTTTTACTATAACATTGCTAGTATTTCTATCAAAACTCATCATTATGATATCATATTATTAACAGACACAATTCTCGTTCAAGATTTTTCAAACAGTTGCAAATAACATGATCCTTCGTTACTTGGAATAAATGTTTTATACAGAAAATATGATAGAATAAAGACAGCCATGAATCGGACAATTCCTTCCTCGAGTTCTGTTCTTATCAACACATCCGGCGATCCTTTTTCTTGGTTTAGATAGAAGAAGATATAGGAGTGCGTTTCATCACATTAAAATCCATTTCCAGTTTCGAACAAAGATCAATTCCGCTAGCGCAAACATCGTATGAACTAACAGCCCTTGTCACTATGTAATTGTAGAACATATGGGAATTGAATTTTCCAAATTTTCCCATTTTCCTCAAGGAGTTTTCCGAAAATTTTTGATTGGCATGTTTGGTTGGAATGTTTTTGGTTGAAATATTTGTAATATTTTTATGGGACCATTTTTGGGACAATTCCAGAGGAGAGAGGGATGTCATACCATTATAGAAACATTTATTGCACCCTTAAACCTCCACATGCCAAATTTCGTTTCATTTGCTTAATTGATTCTCGAGTAATGCAGAAATTTGTGTTTCATTTGTATGGCAGCCCCCCCTTAGAGAGGGGGGAGGAGTTTCAAACTATCACGAAAATTTTTCCCGGCCTCAAAAACCCCTGCATACCAATTTTCATGTTGATCGGTTCAGTAGTTTCCGAGAAATACGGCTTGCGCGGTATTGCAAAACATCAGACCCGTATTTTTTATTTTTTATTAGGGTGCCCATTTTTATTTTAGGGTGCTCCGAAAAATCTATTTTTTTCACTTTTTCCCAGAAATAACTTTTTTTTAAATTCATAACTTTTGAACTGCTGAGCCGATTTAGATGATTGGTATATCTAATTTAAGTCGATAGGCTAGCGTTTCATGAAAACTATTAAATTTGCAAAAACAATGGATTTTATTTTTGTAATTCTTGATTGTAGTCGCTTTTTATTGTTTTCATGGCATTGGACTAGATAGCGCTATATTTTTTTCTTGAAAGCTGAGGATTTTTCAAATAACATATATCGATATCAGAGATGCTATTTTTTTCATTTTTGAATTGTGATTTTTCAAAGTAAATCGATGGTTCGAAAAAACAAATTTTCCCCGTTTTGGTCACTACAGATTCATAACTTTTGAACCACTGGACCGATTAAGATTATCGACATATCAAATTGAAGCTTATGGGACAGTTTTCTTTGTAAAAATAATACTTGTGCGAAATGTTGAGATATTCGTTTTCATAATTATTGATTGAGTTAGTTTTTCATAGTTTCCTCGGTTAAAGATATAGGGCGTTATATTTTTTATATTTTTAATGGAAAGCTGAGAATTTTTTACATAACATATCTCGATACCAAAGGTGCTATTTTTTTCGTTTTTGAGTTATTATATTGCAAATTTTACATGTTTTAAGTTTTTGCTCAAAATTCCTGATTGACTAGACTTGACCTTCTCGCAAGTGTCATTTTTGAAAAAAAAAATATTTTTTGGACCACCCTAAAATGGAAATGGGCATCCTAAAAAAAAACAGGAAGTGGGTTATATCTGTGGTACAACCGCAAGGGTGAAGTAGGACTATCGTTGATTTAGTGATCATTTGTTTTTAGTTTCATCTGAATCAATTCTGAATGAAAGAATAAATGAATATTTGGGGGACTTCGAAAACGAGAGCGTTACGTTGAAGGCACAATATCCAACAAAAGAAGCAATCACACGAAAGTTGTATAATACCTAATACATTGCTTGTATTGTGATATGATTTGTATTCCATTTCCAATAGACAAAATATCTGTTACATCAAATCAGTCTACATAATTTTTGCGTTCGCTCATCCTTTCTCACAATACACATTTCTCGTTTGAGAAATTGTTGAGTGAACATCGTTTGCCAGTGCGTGTAGAGCGGGAATTCCTTCTTAAGATTCATTGCAACTCTAATAAATTGCCGAAAGATGTGGTCTTACGTTGATCGCACTTGATTGAAAAATCACAAAACCAAATGTATTTGGTCGCAGTATTATATGGATAGAAAACACTAAAATAAACTCTTTCGATTGAATGTAATTTTCAATTCCAAGGGGAACTGGCAGATTATTTTTCAGCAACGTTAACATCTTTCCGGTATCTTCTCGACGCTGGATGGCAACCAAACGAAAATAGTTCCGCGCGTGTATGTATGTGTGGCGGCTGTTCCGATGCTTCCGATGTTTTTCGATGCTGATACTCTTTTGGTCTCCTTCTCTTCTCCTCCTGATGGATCGGCTTTCCTGCACTCCCTCACAGTTGCAAAGTTTGGAATCCAAACAAACTGATTGCGTTTCAGGTCAGGTCACGCCAGGTAATGAATCCCTCGATCCCTCGCCGTCCAGCTCATTCAGCTCGTTCAGTAACGATGTTGTCTTGTCGATGTCCTCACGAAAAATGAATGCGTTTCACCACCAGAATATCGCTTAAGTATGCTTTTTGTCCGTGATTGAATCGAGAGAAGGTGTTGTTTACGATGGCAATTAGGAAGGCAAACTAGAGGCGAATGAACTCTCTGAGTTTGAAACTTTCAGCGACTGAACAATAATAGATTGTAAATTATATGATTTTCGCGTTGCGAAACATTTTCCGTTGCGCGCGCATCCAATATTGGATACGAAAATATCCAACAGCGACAACATGCTCCAATCGCTGTTCAATTATAACTGAGTGGATTTCCGAGCGGCGCTCGCTTATATACCGATTGGTGATTTCAATAGCCTGTTTTGAAAGCGATTTCACGGCTATTGAAACAAGTTTTTGAATGAAAAAATAACAAGTATATAACACGTAGACATTTTATCTTTCGAATGAAGTGTTTATCATACCATTTCGTTCGGTTGTTTAGGAGCTATTAACGCTCAAAATCTCGGTCTCCGGCGTAACGCTTTCGTTTTCGAAACTTTGATTTTACACCCCAGTATAGAAATGAAAGACGTAGTCCTACGTTAAAAAGGGTGAAAAAAACGTTAAAAAAGGGTGAAAATCTGAGAACATTAGGACAGAAAGTGTCTGTTGATTTACCAAATAAATAAATAAATAAATCAAACGAATAAATAAATAAATTAATAAATAGCCACTTTATCGGTTTGGCATGGAATGGCTGTTCGCTTAGTAAGAAAACGTAATTTTGGACGGGACGAAGTTCGCCGGGACAGCTAGTGATTGATAAATTGCAAGATCATATGAAACAAAATGTTGAAGGGGGGTCTCCGTAGCCACATTGGTTGCGCGTTCGCTTACTAAGCGATCGATCGTGAGTTGAAAACTCAGGGCCCTCATTGACCATCTTTGTGTTGTTACAGAATAACTACGCCCACGCAACAATCATCAGCGATGGAGATCGATTCATCCATACAAATGCTCTGCTCTGCAAGACACATCGGGCTGCTGTTCTATTAATAACTCAACAATGATCATATCAACTGTCTCCGCTGACCGACGGTTTAACTGGATAATGGAAGAACAGAAAGAATACTCTTACGCCTAAATGGCTTCTGTGTAAATGTACCATATGCAATGGTATAGAAGGAATTCTTTTACGCCGAAAAATGGCAACTGTGTAATGTGCTAATTATAGATATGATAACCATGTGACATGTACACGATTAAAATTCGGCTCTGTTATAGCTAATATGCTAATGAGCCTGAAATAAACAAATGGGTTAAAAAAAGGCGTTGAAGAGGAAAGATGTGGAATTATATAATCAGTTTTTTCCTATACAAAACACATTCTTCTTTCAATAATTCATCTAAATAAATTACCTGCATTGTAGAAAACTCAGTGGTCAAAGTTTGAATATTTTTTTCAGTCTATCGTCTAGTATTGAAAACATACAGAGGTCGTCATGTGGGTGAATTGAATAAATTTTTGATCATCTTTTTTCTGTTAGGACTCCTCATAAGTTATCGCAAACATTCTGATTCCAAATGGAACATGAAGAACTACACCGAGTTTCAATAAAGATACTGGACTGGTAGAGAAAATGAATCTTAACATGTTATTTTAGTATTTGTTGTTTTATTTATTTGAAGTAGTTCCCACCAGCCTCAATACACTTTACACAATGATTTAATACTGACGAAAATACGTGGTTCAGCTCATTTTGAGATATGGTTTTTATCACTTCGGTTGAAGCAGTTAAAATCAAATCAAGTGGAAGATTTAGGACATAGACGTAATGTCTGGACAAAAACTAATATACAGGGTTTTCCAACTTTAAATTCCGAAAGTAAATTGAAATAAAACACACTTAGAATTCGAATTTCGATGAAACTTTTATTTCAAATTAAAGTTTGGTTTATGCCATTATGTGTGAAATACAACATCATTCAAATGTCCACCTAGGGCTTCCTCGCACATCTTGATCCGGAACAGGTTATTTTCAATGACTTTTCGGCACATATGGGGCGGTATCTCGGTCATAACTTCACGAATGTTGTCTTTCAAATGTTCAAGAGTTTGCGGAGAGTTGGCATAGACACGGTCTTTCGCATAACCCCACAAAACAAAAGTCTAGAGGGTTCAAATCGCATGATCTGGACGGCCAATTGGCATCACCAAAACGCGAAATTATACGTCCCTCAAATTTCGTTCGCAATATGGCCATGTTTGGTCGTGTTGTGTGGCACGTGGCGCCGTCCTGCTGAAACCACATGTCATCCGTATCCATATCTTCAATTTGTGGCAAAAAAAAATCGGTTAACATGTGGCCATAGCGCTCACCATTCACAGTTACCGTCTCGCCGTCCTCATTTTCAAAGAAATACGGCCCGATGACTCCACCAGACTATAATGCGCACCAAACAGTGACTTTTGGCGGATACAATGGCCTCTCAACAATCGTGTGGATTTTCTGAGCCCCATATACGGATATTTTGGGTGTTCACATAGCCACCGAGCTCGAAATGTGCCTTATCGCTGAAGAAAATTTGATGCGAAAATTCAGCATTTTGCTGCTGTTGTTCGTTCACCCAATCGACGAATGCCCGACGCATTCCATGGTCACCACGCTCTAATTTTTGTACCAGTTGGACTTTATATGGATGTAGGTGCAAGTCCAAATGCAAAATTCGCCACAATGATGTGTTTGACAAGCCCAATTGCTGAGCACGTCGTGGAATCGAAACATTCGGGTCATCCTCCACACTGGCAACAACAGCAGCAATATTTTCGGCCGAACGCACATTACGATGATGCACAGGTTTCACAATATCCGCTACGGATCCAGTTTGTTCGAATTTACGCACTAAATTAGCGATTGTGTGCTCTGTAGGCCGTCCATGACGACCAAAATCCGTCCGTAATGCTCGAAAAACATTTGCCGGTTTTTCATCATTTTTATAGTATAATTTAACAAAATTAACACGTTGTGCGATGCTAAAACGACCCATATTGTAAAATGGCAGACATTCAACTAACGATATGACGCTTTGGTTGACAGCTATGTCAAACGGTTGTCAGCGCAGGGCTGTATACTTTCGGAATCCCGAAATGGAAAACCCTGTACAATCAGTGACTTGTGACTCGACGCTTTAGCTTTCAACATTCGATTGTATACTTGTATCTTGAGTTCTCCATTCAAAATACAATGAAGGCGTAATGTTTGGTTTCGGAATATCAAGGTTTAATAAAAAATACGTAAGTAATTAATCGTTGAGCGGGTGCATTCAAGCGCCATTGAAGATGAAAAGCACACTTTCCCGATAACAATGAGCCCCAACCCATTTGCGTATCAGTCAAGATATCATTTCTGCTGCCTGCCGATTCCCATCGATGATTTGCTAGCCTGTACGAAATTTTATGACTACATTATTGCCACTTCATGCCCGAGATGTTTTCAATCAAGGTATCAACCCTTGCGGCCACGTTCTTCGGGGGGAGAAATGACTGCCGGTATAATGTTGCGGATAAGGTTGAAGATCCTCTTGTGCGCTTCATTTCACGCACGTTTCGGCTCCACACCGGCATTCATCATATCCATAACCGAGCTCTCAACCTAGAGCCAGCCTCTGCGGTGCCTCTGCTGACTGCCGATTTCGGCACACCGACAGCCAATCGCAGAGGATGACTGTTTATTCCCAACTATCCGCTCTTATCCCGCCATTTATTTATGAATATGAAAAGCGCACCGTTGGTCGACCTCTCGTGAGCCCATGATGCCCTTTTTGCCTCAGACCGTACTTCTCGGCTTCACTAAACCATATCCTCGCAGAACAACGGAGGGAACAAATGTTCTTGTTTTCGCTCATTTCGTTTTCCTCGGTATTAAGATAAATTACGGTGATCATGGAAAAATCATGTATAAATTATGAAATTACTTTCATTTAGCCGGCTGTGTTTCGCGTGAGTGAGTATTCCGACCATTGGAAAAGTTGGGACCGATTATGGCACCTCCCTGTCGTGTCTTGCAGTAATCTTCGCGCTATTTTTGCGATTATGATCCAAGCTGCTGCAGCTGCTGTGCAAAAAGATCAAACGCCTTAACGAACTGCACCAGGTGATCTCCATCATCCGAACGTAGGATCGACAGAAGATCAGCTGTTTGCTAAGTGTTTTGCCAATTAAAGCTGCCACTGAATACATGTTCATTGTCTTTATACTTGTCATCCCAAACATCGTTCTCTCGCCTCGAGCGTGTCACCACTCGACTTTCAAATAGTGCCCTCAGGAAAACTTCTTGTCGAGATGTAATTTACCTCACCCATATAGAAGTTCAACTAAATTGAGACACAACTGCGTGTTGCACAAGAAAAAAAAACACTAGGTTCAACGTATTTGCATCGAAAGTTTATCGTATGCATCCCTAAAACTGAAATGTTGGTTAACGCTGATCCCCGAGTAAAGAACAAATAACCCACCTGGGCTGAATCACAGATGACCTTTGCCGGGACTATGTAAACAAATCCATGAATAAAGTACAACATTAAAGAGTAGCGCGCCGCATGTCACGAAGCACGTGAACTGTTCCAAAGGGGTTGAGCTCACACTATCTATCGAACGGCGCTGTCGCCCCCCGAAGAATGCAGTGGCGTGGAAATACTTTAAACGATATTGAAATTCACAGCTACTGCGCCCTGGAAGGGTGGCTGGCAGTATGGGGCGCTGCCCTGGGGTATCCGAAGTAGCAAAAATAGAATTGAATACCCATGTCGAACCCCCCACATTCTCTGGTTACACCACTTCTCTTTGATTCGACGCTTTCTCATGTCTGCCACCACCACGGAGTCCAAGGAGAACCCCGGCGAGACTAAGGTCCGGACCGGAGTGGGGGCAGATCGGATACAGCGATGAGCGGCGGTTTTCGCCTTTCAATCGAACAAATGCGATACCTATTGGTGTATTATACATATCGCGCGGAACTCGCGATTTCCCTCCACTGTGTACAATATGGTTCGCCGGAGTCGTATGCACCGGTGGATACTGTTGAGTACATTCTCGCCAAATGATGGATCGATGAGACTCGAGCAGGATTGTCCAAGGCTGGAAAAAATAATCGAACTGATCAAAAATTTTTGAAAATGGCATATGTATTTCAGGACAAACTTTAGTGAAAATGTCCAAATAACTGTTAGTAGTGGCTGGGCGGTTAGCGTCACACATACATCACTAAACAAAATGCAGTACAAAAACTGTATATTTTCTAGAATAATATTCTGTTAGACAATGATTTTTTTAATATCTTATATAGAAAATTGATATTTTGAGACTAATAGTATTTGTTAGTATAAGTATAATTAACTTTATTTTATAAAAACCTTACCTGTTTTCTGATTAGACACCCTTAATTTAAGACGTTATCACGTCTCAAGTCTAATAGTAGTATTTTTGATATGCTTTATGGTTTTAGTATCTTATCATTCAGAAATTATATGCTAAGCCCGAACTGTTGCTTAACTCTTGTAAAACATTATTCTCACATGGACAAAAAAACCGCACTAATACTTCCCTAAATGCATATTTAAAGTTTCCTACCATCTGCAAGAAAAGTAAGAAAAAAATTGTAATTTTTTCTCTGGTCTAAATAAATTTCTGTAGCTGTTCATAAAGTTATCGTAAAAATATCAAGAATGTCTCTTGAAAAGATAAGTTGCTAAGAAATATGAAGTTGAAAAGATAAGTTGCTAAGAAATATGAAGGAAGTAGTTCGAAAAATTTGGAAACATTTTGAAGAAAATACAAGTATGACTGGCAGAAGAAGGAAGCGAAAGACTACAATTAATGATGATCGCTGAAATTATCGAGAAGTGAATGGAAAAAATGTTATGGCATCCCGATTTCTTACATTAAATGAGTTGAAAAATAACAAAAAAATTTTTACTCCCCAATACATGTATATCATTTGTATAATAGATATGCTAGAGCATATATGAGTGAGCGAAACAGGAGACACATTTAAATGAATGCATATGAAAGCTTTTCGTATAGTTTGCCAAATACACGGCCCATACAGAGAAAGATATATTCTCGTTCATGTTCTTTTTCATCCTCTTAAAAAACACCTTCCAACTTCATGTTATGATGAGGTGTGTAATATTATCACGCTTCTTTATAACAGCACTGGCAGCTATATGGATAGCGTGGTCGTGTGAAATAGCTCTGCATTCCAGCCAGCCTTGGTTCGATCCCCATTGACGTCGTATGGACTTTTTTTTTTGCACAATCCCAAATGAAAAGAGAAAATAAAACAGAAAGAAATGTCTGCTCGCATACATACAAACCATTTTTAAGCTTTTGAAACAGCTCATTATTTGCGCGTTTGACCCTCCAGCACACGAAATGGCATCATTTCTGCCAAAAATTAAATGTTTTCAGCCAACGCTAGTTTGGGTGTAGATAACACTGGTTCAATCAAAAAACGTGAAAAGCTGCGTAAAATCTTTTACAAGAATGGATTTCGGAAGGTGAACAAGTTCATTCATCTTTTCAAACTAGTTTTGAGTTCTATAAGATCAAAGTCTCAATTTTGCACAGTAATGCATCGATGAACCGTTGGAATTCAGGCAGCAGATTATCTGGAGTGAACAAGTTTTAACTGTTTGGACGTAAACAGTGTGCACGAGTTTGGGCATGTCCTTCTGAAACTTGCCGACAAAATGTACAGAAGACTGTGAGAATATGGAAATGATGTGGAACTGCTCCGCATGGTTTGACGTTATAAAAAAAAATCGTCCCTCATGACTGTCTTAGAGATTATTTTCCAGCAAGATAACGGCCTCAAGCATTCTGTACGCAAAACCAATGCATACTTCCGTACTTAACGTATCAAGCTCTTGGAATGGCTATATCATGGCTTGGTTTTATATTATCTGATTACTGATGTACTCGACTTTACAAATGAATTACCACAATAATTCTTAAACAATGTTTTCATACTGATTTTTTTGTCACATTTGAACCTCATTTTTAATTCATTATCTGCGTTATCCGCGGTGACCTTCCGTTGAATTCCGCGGATAATCGAGATTCTATTGTACCTTCAGAGAGCAAAATTTTGTGTGGAAAATCTGAATCTGTTTTAAATACTGCAAAAATTAAAAAAATTTGAAATTAAATAAATTAGTAAATAATTAAATAATTAGAGTGTGTACTGTTTTTTTTGTTCAGTACTGTATATCATACCAGGAGCAATTGGTTCTATTGAGGTGTATCTCGGTTGTATGCACAGTCCCACCCACAACTAACCGAAAACAATAAATTTTATCCTGACCTATCCAAATTTTGTTAAACATTGTACAAAATCACGTTCATGAAATTTCGAGAGCTTAGTCGTAATCACCAATAGCAGTTTGCATTTTATAATATTTTACATACATAATTATATATTGAATTTCCTGTATCTCGAGAATGGTTAGACTCAGGATGAAATATCTATATCTATAAAAATGGATTTCTGTCTGTCTGTCTGATTCTTATGGACTCGGAAACTACTGAACCGATCGACATGGAAATTGATATGTAAAGGTTTTTGGGGCCGGGAGAGGTTCTTATGGTAATTCGAGACCCCTCCCCCTTCTCTAAAGGGGGGGGGGCTTGCTGCCATATGGCAGGTATGTACAAATGAAACATAAATTTCTGCATTACTCGAGAATAGTCAAACATACGAAAACCAAATTTGGTATTTTGAGGTTTTAGGGTGCAAAAAATGTTTCTATGGTGGTTAGACATTCCTCCCCCTCTCTAAGGGGAGGGGGGGGGGTTTGCCATACAAATGAAGCATAAGTTTCTGCATTACTCGAAAGCTAATCAATCAAATGGAGCCAAATTTGGCAAATTTGGCATGTGAAGATTTTAGGGGGCAATAAATGTTTCTATGGTGGTTTGACCCTCCTCCTCCTCTGTAAAGAAAGAACACAGTTGTACATGAGAAATAAAAATCCAAAATGGCCGCCACCACAAAAAATCCACCATTTTGTGGTGGCGGCCATTTTGGATTTTCATTTCTCATGTACAACTATTTCCTCAAAACCCCATCAATATGGGTATCAAATAAAAGGACTTGACTAGTAGAACATAGTTATACTTGAGTAATGTATACTAGTAACTAGTAGAACACAGTTATTTATAAAAAAATACAAATCCAAGATGGCTGCCACCACAAAATGGCGGATTACATATTTTCTC
This sequence comes from Toxorhynchites rutilus septentrionalis, assembly GCF_029784135.1. Taxonomy (NCBI): domain Eukaryota; kingdom Metazoa; phylum Arthropoda; class Insecta; order Diptera; family Culicidae; genus Toxorhynchites; species Toxorhynchites rutilus. The sequence goes on from NC_073745.1 coordinate 130,747,194, forward strand.
AAAACAAACCTCACCAAATGGGTATCAAGTGAAGTGGATTGACCAGTAGATCACAGTTATTTAAGAAAATTCAAATCCAATATGGCCGCTGTAACAAAAAAAGCCAATTACAAATGAATACACAGTATTATAATGACAGAAGAGATAAAGGTTCGTTCCAAATTTCAGATAAATAAATCAAAAGGAACGGGGTCAAATTTTTATTAATGTGGGACAACCCTACAGCGTACATACAAACAGGTCAACTGGACCTGACCACCACAGAAACATTTATTCCCTCCTTTGTAACAGTTCAACTTGACCTGTGTGTATGTATGTTTGTATGTCTGTAGGGTTGTCCCACATTAATAAAAATTTGACCCCGTTCCTTTTGATTTATTGATCGGAAATTTGGAACAAACTTTTATCTCTTCTGTCATTATAATACTGTGTATTCAATTATCTTGAAAAATCCAATTTAACCGCCCGTAAAAAATATCTGAATGGCTTGACTTGGAGAACACACTACATTATGAACAACATAAATTCAAAAAGGCGTGTGTATTTTGTTTGGTAATCCTATCAATATCGGTATCAAATGAAATGATTTGACTAATAGAATATCATCATCAAAATATTCCGAAGAAAATAAGGTAGGAAATAGAAATAAAAAAAAGGTTGAATGGTTTTATAGTAGAGAAGTATACTAATGATACAGACTACTAACTACTAACTGCTACTTGCCTAATTTTTTTCTAGCTTTTAGTAAATTAAACCGTTTAACTTAAAAAGTTTTTTTTACTTTTTTATTTCTTCCTGATATTTTTATCCACTATATCTACATTAGGGTGCCAATGAATGTATGGTAAAAAAATCGACCCTAAAATTTCAAAAAGTTACCCTATACAAAATGTTCGCCACCTCGAAAAAACACCCTATACCGAATTTCAGCTCAATCAGTTTTTTGAAAATCGGAAAAATCACCCAAGACGAGAGTAAAGGAAATTGGAGTTTTCGAAGAAAAAAAAATTGATGCCAAATGCCATGAAAAACCTCGATTTTCGGTGATTTTTTGTTTTTCAAAAAAACTAAAATTTTAACGTTTGTGACACCAGTAAATGAAGTCCCAATGGGCTAATATTTTGCATAGGGTGTGTTATCGTGTAAATCAACATTTCGTAGCAGGTTCCGAATGAAGAATCGACATAACTATTTTTATTGGCACTTCAAACCATACGTTTTGTCTCTTATTCCGGAAAAAACTAGGTCCCAGAGTGCCGATTTTTGACAGAATTTTTTTTCGAAATGACACTAGATCTCGACGTTTCATGCAATTTCAAGACATTTGGCATCAAATTTTTTTTTTCGGAAACCCCGATTTCGTTTACTTCCCCCTTGGGTGATTTTTTCGATTTTCAAAAAACTCAAACTTTGACCGCTTTGCGCCACTCTCCCTTATGTCCAATTGAGCTGACATTTTGCGCAGGGTGTTTTTCCGAGGTAGTGAACATTTTTTTTGGTGGTAACTTTTTGAAATTCGAGATGACCATTTTCATTGGCACCCTAATCTACATACACCAAGATAACAATTTGTTCATAAATAGTCCAAAACTTGAGAGTTTAAGCTTTAAAACTATTTTTTATTTTTTTTTTATAAATTCGTTTATTTTTACAGGCTCAGTTGCATAAGTTTAAAGGAGCCGAAATCTTAAATATATTTTTAAAACTATATATATGAACAATTTTCTTAAATCTATGGTTAGTAATGTGGGAAACCGATTACTCGCGGTGAACTCGAGATTAGAAGGGTGACATATTTTTCTCAGGAAAAGGATGGGGTATAAGGAAATTATTACAATGTTGATAATCACACACACTCAATTCTTAAATCTATTCGTACATCTATTGTGAATTTACATTTCATTCTCCTGTTTATAGCAAGCGGACCAATTACTCATAAAGGAAGAAATGGAGGGTAAGGTTTTAAAACTATGTACATCCCATCTTTATGCGTTCATTTTATGTAACAAAAAAAAATGTATTAGGTTGGGGAAAAAGTAATACATTATTTTATCGGTAGCTTAAGTGATCGATATCGCGCGTAATACCGATCGTACAATTCCAAGTTTAGGCTCGTTGTAAAGGTGACATTTCACACTAAAAAAATCTTTCGCTGTATTATGTTTGCCCCATTCAGTTATGAGTTGCAGGGTGTTAACAATAGAGGTCATCAAAGAGAAAATTCGGTACATTTTACACTTTCTCTGTTATGAAGGCGAAAATGCAAGCAAGTGTTTATGGTGTCGGTACTGTAACAATAAAATACGTGCAATGTTTTTTTTATTTAAATTTTTGAAATTTTTAGTTTTATTTTTAAAAACTTTTGTTTTTAAGTTCAATATTTTGACAGCTCTCCGTTTATAGTATTCTCTCTGCATAAGCATAAAAAATACGAAGCATCGCTCGTTGCTGGTTACGTCAATACATCCGACTAGTAGTATATACCTATTCATTGATCGCTCGAAGCGATTTTTTTCCATCACTGCACAATGGTCCAGGAGATGCATTCAAGTGGAAATTAGCATTTAAAGCTCGACGGTTACTCTCTAGACAAAAACTGTTTTCGACAAAGTTGCTACATATGATAGAGCGCTCATTTTCATGTTATCAAAAATAAGATGACCAAAATTGTCGATGATATAAAAAATCTAACTTTCTTATCTTTATAGATAGAGGTAAATATAGTTTGACAATGTTGTAGTCTCAGTTATTTGAGACATCCTTGTAGAACAAAGTTTTTTTTATCTCTTGAAGTTGCGCTAGGGTCACCATGAAAAAAACAGTTTTTATACTCTTGCTTTTATATTTCAAATTCTTCATACAAACTGTCTTCGAAAGATTTTTAAAACATACTAATACAAACATTTTGAGACGCAGAACATGTCTATATATCGACTTCACTCAAACTTATAGATATTTCTTCCCAAAAAATACGCTCTCTTCAATTGTTTGCCATACTTTCTGGGGCAAACATAAAAAAAGTTTGTTGACGGAATTTGAAAGAACAAATTTTACTCTATATATCATTTATGTCTCTATATATCATATATGTCATTTTCGAAGATGTGTTATTTTTTGTATTTGAGTAAATTGAAATTGGAATCATGAGTTTTTGGGTGAAAACCCATCAATAAATTTGAGCAGGATAAAGATATTGACAAATTCTGCATCGCAAAATGTTGGTAATGATAAGTTCTAAAAATCGTACGAAGACAACTTTGATGTAGAATTTTAAATATAAAAGTTAGAGTAAAAAAAACGTTTTGTTCATGGTTACCCTAATGCAATTAAGTTGAAAAACAACTTTGTGGCATATATTTATTTCTTAGACAAAAACTGTCTTCGACAAAGTTGTTACATATAATAGAGCGCTCATTTTTTTGTTATCAAAAATAGGGTGACCAAAATTGTTGATGGAATGAAAAATCTAACTTTCTTATCTTTATAGATAGAGATGAACATAGTTGAACAATGCTGTAGCCCCAATCATTTTAAACAACTTTGTAGAACAAAGCTTTTTTTTATCTTTTAATATAATCGATTTAGCGCGTATTTTTCTATGTTGCATTAGGGTGACCATGAAAAAACTGTTTTTTGTGCTTTATCTTTTATATTTCAAATTCTACATACAAACTGTCTTCGAAAGACTTTGTTTTTTTTGTTGACAAACAACAAATGTTTTGTCTAAAGAACAAATATCTCGCAGAAAGTTATTTTTTGCACTTTCTATTTAAGTTGCATTAGGGTAACCATGAAAAACGGTTTTTTTTTTTGCTTTAACTTTTATATTTCAAATTCTACATCAAAATTGTCTTCGTACGACTTTTAGAGCTAATCAATACCAACATTTTGCGATGCAGAACTTGTCAATATCTTAATCTTACTTAAAGTAATTGATGTTTTTTACCCAAAAAAACTCATGATTTCAATGTTAATTCACTCAAACACAATAAATAACATAATTTTGAAAATCACGTATTATATAGAGTGAAATGTCTTCTTTCAAATACCATCAACAAACATTTTTTATGTTTGCCCCAGAAAAAATGACAAACAAATGAAAAGAGCGTATTTTTTGGGAAAAAATATCAATAACTTTGAGCGAAGTTGAGGTATTGACAAGTTCTGCATCGCAAAATGTTTGTATTATTATGTTCTAAAAGTCTTCTGAAGACAGTTTGTATGTAGATTTTAACATATAAAAGTAAGAGCAAAAAAACAGTTTTTTTTCAAATGACCCTAACGTAACTTAGAAAAAAGGCGCTATATCGGTTATTTCAAAAGATAGAAAAAAAACTTTGTTCTACAAATATGTTTCAAAAAACTAGGACTACAACATTGTCAAACTATGTTTACCTCTATCTATAAAGATAAGAAAGTTATATTTTTTATTTCATCGAAAATTTTAGTCACCCTATTTTTGATAACATAGAAATGAGCGCTCTATTATATGTAATAACTTTGTCGAAGATAGTTTTTGTCTAGAGGATAACTGTCGAGCTCTAAATGCTAATTTCCACTTAAATACATCTCCTGGACCATTGTGCATTGTGGAGTTCGGATTGAGCGTCTGTGCTGACTAGGCGTACGTGTGTTACTCTCTCTTCAAATGTTCGTGTCTTTCGTCTTTCAGGCAGTAGTTACTGTATTAATTAATTTAAAAAGTGTGCCTTCCTTCTTAGTGTACTCGAATCCAGCGGAATTCACTTAAAGTCTCTCGACAAATTTCGAGAAAGAAAGCATTATCATCCGGCGAAGAAAATGTTCTCTGGAGGTGCTCCATTTTGTTTGGCCAATATTAGTACGTTCGTCACCCGCTCGATTTCTTGTCGCGACATGTTTTTCCATTGCACGTGTGCGTTATGGAATGAGGATAAAAACCCGTGCTATCAAAAGTTAAAATAGTGATATCTAGTTCTAGTGCTGTAATTTGTTTTCGCGATTAGCATTGATAAAATTGGTTCGGAGGAAAATCATTTGGTGATCGATGAAGTATTTGTGTATCTCTCTTGCCTGTGTTAGTGTGCATTTTTATTGAGAGGCTTGAAAGTGCTAGCTCGTGTCAGCTGAGTGCATTTGCACCCGTATTTGATTTGCGTAATGAAGTTATCACCACAACAGCATCAAATGTAGAAAAAGTGTGTATATAGAAGTGAAACACTACGCTAAATTGAAGCAACACAGTGCCAGCGCTAGCAGAAAAATATTCAACTGCAAGAAGCGCTTTTGCATTAGTATTTGAAATGCGCAGTGATGCTATCACCATATTAGAACGTCGCCAGCAGCTGAACTATAAATCTAAGAAATGAATGCATTTTTCTTCTGTTTCACTATTTTATTTTGCTCAATATTTGTGTGCATGTGAGTGCCTGTGTTGGTTTGGATGTTTCGATTTGTTTTTGATACCATAGAAACTTTGTGTCGTATAATGGCTAGTTATGTGGATATGAATTCTTGCTTTTCTGCAGATCTTTGTGTCTAATAATAAATCTACTAGCGATGGATCCCAATTTTTATTGCCGATTAGTTCTATTATATGTTTTATAGCCTACTTGATTAGTGTTCATCTCTATCTTAGTTATATGTTGTATTTGTTAAAATTAATATGTGAAGTATTTGTGCATTTTTTCCAAAAGCTCATGAAACTAAGATTTTAGATTCAGTGTCTCAATTAAATGCCATTAAAACCGTTCAATTTGGTTGCTTTGTAAGATAATGTACTCTATTTGTGTGTAGTTAGTATTTCATGCTTAACTTTTCAATGGGACCTGTCTGTTTTGATCGATTCTCTCTGTTTACTTTCTCTTTCGATTACCACGGCCTTGCAAACAAATTTTGCAACAGTTTTACCCCATAGTTTGATTAGCGAGATTCCCTTCTACACTCCTGGTTTTCGAACAGGTATTATCGATGAGTTGTAGAGAATGTCAATGAATAAGGTCGATCGTGACGGATGGGTCTTGTTGAAGGGTTAAGCGTGGTTTATATGAATTTGTGTGTTTCTATGCTATTGAAAGCTCTTAGATAGTTCGTTCATAACTTTCAGCTTCGCACTCTATACATTTAATATGGTACTATGCGCGAAAAGACACAGGACATTGCGATTCCAGCTTTCATAGAGAACTTATGTCTGTTACTTTTTCAAGTAACCCACAACTTCCGGTGCCGCGATTTAGGAATACAATAAAGTACTAGGTATTAAAAATCATAGAATATATCGCTGATTTGATTCATTATACAGGAGTTCATTCTGTTACCTTCTTAGGTAGCATCCCAGTAATTTTCGGCGTCGCGATTTAAGAATACAATACAGTATTATCGTTAGTCACAGCATCAGTCGTCGATTCAAAACGTCATAGAGGAGTTCTTTCCGTTACGTTTTAAGTAGCTCCCTAATAATCTCAATAGAGTACTACGCTTGGAATATCACATAATGCGAACCCTTATAGAGTAGTCTATCCTGTTACCTTCTAAGGTAGCCAATTGATAACCACCGGCGTCGCAATTTGACATTAAAATAGTACGTGAAAAGTCATAGTGTATATGAACGAAGCGATTTATTTTTCGGTTACCTTGTTAGGCAGCTGATTAACTATCTCCTGCGTCACGATCAGAGATTGCAATAGAGTACTATATTTAACGTTCGCGTTAACATAATCACATCACTTACCTCAGTGAATCCTGATTCTTACCTTCTCCCACTAACAACTATCCCTTCCTTGATATACGCTAGGAAACCACGCTATAGAGGCGACCCTTCTGGCCTTCGGGCGGCGAATATCATACTAACATTCCTTCCCTTCCACTGGTGACTGTAAGGACGTGGCCGGCGTCGTTATTGACCATTTAAAGCTCGAATCACCGAAAATTGCACAACGAGAATGATTTGCTAGTCCCAAGCGTCATTCTGAGTGTTCTGTGTGCAATTTGGCTGGTTCAGGTCTTCATGATTGACGAATTGTACAGTCTACCCAAGCTCAAGCTCTCCTGGACCATTGTGCATTGTGCACTGGTCATATTGCTGTAACCAACGATCTTCGAGTTACATTTTTATTGCCTGTATTGTCCCTTTCAATAATTACTCTTTAGTGAAAATATGTTTTCACTTGTAGTAAATGCGTAGTCTCCTATACTGTGTGCGAAGTTAACCTTTCGCAGTCGGAATTAATTTCCCTTGAAAAAGATCCTCTTATCTTTCCATGCTAATAATATTTTGTTTACACCGAGTTTCGTTATTTATTTTTTCAAAGAAAATCCGTATACATTCGTGAAAAAGTTCAATAGATATTGAAACTTACAATTACAGTTACATTGTAGATGCGTCTTTCACCCAGTTATGCTCCTTCGCTGACACACTCATTGATTGTTTTTCAATTTATGTGAGCGCGGAGCGGAGAGTTTAAGTGGGAAAATTCGCATACCAAAGTTACGCTACAAAGGATACCGCGGCGGCAGAAAGCACTTTTCAAAGAAATTGACGAAAACGTAAGCGGATTTCATGTGGCCTAGTGTGCCTTTCAATTTCACTTTCAAAGCGTAAAGAAAACTGGGTGATATTTCAGTGGGGTTTTCATCGGTGACGGCTTTGAGTGTGGCAACATATTGAAAACTACTTACATGATTGATGTCAGAACATTGTTTAAAGAACCTGGAAAAGTGACGAAGGTAAATAATTCTTTCGTTACCCTGACGACACTCTTGACTTACGAGTCAGGAAAGTGTGTATTTAAACGGCTCGGATATTATTTTCCAATCATTTTCTTTCCTAACTCCATTATCACTAATTGATTTCCCACTTTTCCTACAGCTGCGCACCCATGTGGCGGCACTTTTTTTTGCTCAATCGAAAACTTGAGCACGATTGTTATCGGATCCATCATATTTACAGCTAAGCACCCCTCATTCGATGAACGTGAACGTCAACTTGCTGAGCCACATGTGACCATTTCGGAAATGTTCTTCGATAATGGGGAATGGAATATGTTTTAAATGTTCACAACTTATGCTAATCAAAATGGATTGTGGAATCAGTTTCCGATAACTCTGATAACTATCGCAAACCGCGATTGAACGCTACCGTCCGAATTAGAACCTGTTGAATGTGATAAGTTCGGAAATTGTCACGTTCATCAAAGTCAATTTTCCGACCTTATCGTTCAATGTCCGAACGGCAGATTCCGCATGTTGATAACTGTACCGAACGAACACAAAATGGGTCCATCCTTCCTCATCTATGTCATTCGGTGGAGCACGGGGCATCCAGCATCCCTTACTAACTACCTAATGTGTGCAGAATCCGAAAAATGAAACACAAACAAGGTCATCAACTGCTGTGCCCTGGCATCATTCCCCTGGAGAAGAAAGATTGTGGCAGTTGCTCGTGAGGGGGCGCTGCTGCTGCGGGGCTGTCCAGCAAAGAATATATTTGTCACACACGATAATGTTGCGTAAACCTAATTAACTTTTTGTGATTGTAAGCGTACACATGTCCCCCCAAAAACAGGAGTGTTTTCGTCGTGTCAACCTCATCATTGGCAGATGGTACCAAGAGTGGGGAAATGCTTGACGTGTGTCTGACAGATCTTCGCACCATAAACGCCCCGCGTACAACATGCCGATGGCCCCTGGCGAGAGTGAGAGTGGTGGGTGTGTGCCACTGCGTGCTCGACCTGATGTGTGGCTTTAGGATGGCAGGATATTTGGAATGGAATTAAGCGTAATTTAAAGATGTATCCTGTCGTTCTACGCGTGGTTGTCCCATGTTCCAAAATCAGCAACTGAGAAAAACTTAATCAAAATTTTCTAGCATATTTGTAAACCAGAATCTTGAAGCATTTCAGTTTAGCAATACACCGGGTTTTTTTATAAGCAGTAACATATTGTCGAATGAAATGTGAAAAGTTCCCCTCACTTGAATCGATCAAGCCTTATTACGGGCTTAGAAAATCATGTTGGGACAGTTATGCCTAGAACATCAACATGGGACAATTAAACTTGATGTTGCTTTTTTTTACAAGTTGCGAACAAACTTTGCTTTACTACGATATTTTCGATATTTATTTCGATCATACTGGAGTGAACTTTTGTAATTGTAGTTGGTTTACACCAGATCTGTTTTGATTCCGATCATTTATCGATTCCTCTGAAATATTTTCTAAATATTTTCTACATACATCATACCACGTTTGATTTTAGTCTTTTATTTTTACTTTAATTAAACCAGATAATAAATATTTATCAAGGATTTAAGTAATTATTAAACACTAGCTGACCCGGCAAACTTTGTCTCGCCCAAAATTTGTTTTTTGTTATTTTGTTATCATTCATGTTTTCTTACTATTAGCAAGTTCATGGGTCCAATCGCAAAACTGTTCATTGATTGATTTTCTAATCGACCCCATTACGACCCGTTTTACTATAAAATTCCTAGTATTTCTAACAAAACTCATCATTATAATATAAAATTATTTTCAGACACAATTCTCGTACAAGATTTTTCAACTACTTGCAAATAACATGTTTCTCCGTTACATGGAATAAATGTTTGATACAGAAAATATGATAGAAGGAAAACAGCCCTAAATCGGACAATTCCTTCCTCGAGTTCTGCTCTGATCCACATATTCGGCGATACTTTTTTATTGGTATAGATAGAAGAAGATGAAGGAGTGCGTTTCATCGTGCATAGAACATATGAGAATTTAATTTTCCGAATTTTCCCTTTCTCTTTCAGAGTTTTCCGAAAATTTTCAATTACCATGTTTTTGATTGAAATATGTGTAATATTTTTATGGGACCCCCTCTCAATTCCAGAGAAGGGTGGGGTGTCATACCAACATAGAAACATTTTTCATACCCAAAAATCATCACATCCCAAATTGTGCTTGATTAGTTCTCGAGTTATGCAGAAGTTTGTGTTTGTGTGCCCCCTGTAATTTGTGTTTCATTTGTATGGCAGACATACCCCCCCCCCCCTTAGAGTAGGGGGTGGATAGTCTAACCACCAAAGAAAAATTTTGTTGCACCTTACAACCTTCACATGCCAAATATGGTTTCATTTGCTTAATGCAGAAATTTGTGTTTCATTTGTATGACAGCCACCCCTAAGAAAGGGGGGAGGAGTATCTAACCACCGTAAAAACATTTATTGCTCCCTAAAACCTCCACATGCCAAATTTGGTTTCATTTGCTTGATTAATTCTCGAGTAATGCAGAAATTTGTGTTTAATATGTATGGCAGTCCCCCTTGGGGAGGGAGAAGGGGTCTCAAAAAGGGGGTATCACGAAAACCTTCCCCGGCCCCAAAAACCCCTACATACCAATTTTCATGTCGATCGGTTCAATAGTTTTCGAGTCCATCAGACAGACAGACAGACAGGCAGAAATCCATTTTTATATATATAGATTTTAGTCCACAACTTCGTGTTTCCTTCTTTTTGTTTTTCTGGTATGGGACGTTTCATATGGTATGTCCAGATTTTAGATAATATGATTTCATCATAACTACATTGTGTCAGCCAGACCACTGTCGGCCGAATCATGTTCACACTCACCTGCGGAAGCTGTTGGGGGAGGATCGATAAGCAACAGTCGATCACGTGCTTGACGGAAGGAATCTCCTTAATTCCTCACTACTGGTGTCAAACCACCATAGAAACATTTATTGCACCCTAAAACCTCCACATGCCAAATTTGGTTCCATTTGCTTGATTAGTTCTCGAGTTATGCAGAAATTTGTATTTCACTTCTTTGGTAGGCACCTCCCCCCCCCCCCTTTAGAGAGGAGAAAGGAGTGTCAAACCACCATAGAAACATTTGTTGCTCCCTAAAACCTCCACATGCCAAATTCGGCTTCATTTGCTTGAACAGTTTTCGAGTCATGCAAAAATTAGTGTTTCATTTATATGGCAGCCCCCCTTAGAGAGGCAGGAGAATTGTCGATAAAATCTCCACATGCCAAATGTGCCTCCAATTGCTTGATTAATTCTCGAGTTATACAGAAATTTGTGTTTCATTTGTACGGCAGCCAACCGTGACGGTCAAAACCGTCAACAAAGCTAGGAGCGTCGGAACAGAGCCTATGCGCACGAGAGCAAAAACCAATGGCAACTAAAAGTATCGAAGGTGTGCTATTCACATGTACAGGAGATGATCAAGTTCTAAGTTTCGAACAACGAAAACAAGCAACACACACAAAGCCAAACACTGATGGCTAGAGGCGACCTGTAATCATTTGCACTCTTCTCTTTTTTCGCCTGCTTTGCCATGGTTCGGATGGTTATGTTAATTGCAATGCCAGCTTCAAGTGAATATTCGCTAGCGTTCACAACTTGAGGGGAAACATAAAACACAAAACAAGCAGAATAAGCGATCTTTGTTGTTTCGGGCACAGAGAGATTCTGAGAATTTTCCACACTTATACGCTAGCGACCTCTTACTTACTATGCGAGGGTGAAGTTTACTTCGCAAATATTCTATTTTCGCTATCCCCTTTCGTTGTTTCTATTGTAGCGGCTGCATAAGTTGCCCGTTATTGACAGCTCTGTTCGGGAAAGCACACAAATGGATAGAACAAATGTATGGGGAAATGGGAAATGGGTAGCATATCAAACAAATCTCAGAAAATTACCGATTCGATTGGTATGCAAAACGTTAAAATCCGTTCGCAGCAAAAATTTAATAACTACGTTAACTTTGTTTCATAAAAACATGACCTGTTTTCTGATTTAGCACCCTTAATGTAAGACGTAGTCCTACGTCAAAAAAATGTATGTTTTGCCAAATCTCTCAGAAATGCTGTGCACTTTTTTTTACCTAGGTGGTATATGAAACGCATATGGACTTTTTTCTCATACCTATTTTAGGATTATGTCAAAATTGTTTTATTTCTGAGAAGGTATATTCCAGATTCGATCTATTCCACATTGAAAAAAATATAGTCATTGGACTGAGAAGAAAAATACTCTCAACTATTTTATTTTACTTCATCCGTAGCAAAATTTTGCTACTGAATCGTTCTATGTTCGCACACCATTCCCATCATTACATCATGAAATGTCAATTGTGTGACTTGCAAGCCAGAAATAGCATTACCGACGGCAGCTGTTTGTATCTGCCTTTGATTGGGCACGTTAAGTCAACAAGAATGTTCACAAAAGGTTTATTATAGCACTCAACACATGTTGAAACATTACCCCGATAAACCCGAATCGCAGCCCGCTATCCATCGAGAAATAACTGTTTGCGTTCCAATCGTGATAGAATCTATCATTCCAGATAATACCGAGAGACTTGTCATCTCGGGAGCGCAACTGGCCGGCACACGGAATGCTTGTTGTTTGCTCGATGGATAACAGGAAGTCAACTTGAGAAGCCGTCGTGGCCATCGATTTGGGGGGGAGAGATCGCGGGGAAGGCGATGAGTGACTGAGAGCAGGAAATACGCAATTGAGATTGGTATAGTGGATATGAGACAAATTCCATTCCGCATATAGATCAACTCAAGAGGAAGCGGGCGTGAGCATGGGACGGAAATTGTATGCCCGGCTCTGTTCATCCGTCACAAATGTTTGCCGCCGAGGATGCTACCGGGAAAAAAAATCTGGATCAGCTTCTGGAAGAGAAAGAAGTACAGGGTGAATGAACATTAACTCGCTTTTAGCAAAACAATCTGTTTGTTCAGTATTTAATATCGCTTCTTGAATTTGTTGGAGGATAATAACAATCATAATAAATATCAGTGTAGGATGCTGCGACGCCACACCTCCACTCTTCGGGTTCGAATGACACTCGTCCGTGTGGATTAGGGATACTCAAAACATTCTTCAAGTGTTGCACAAACAAAAATGAATGAAGTTGCGTTGCGTTGATTTTATTTATTCCTATAATTTGTTGCATCTCAAAAATCAATTTTGAAGTTACGAGCATCCCTACAGTGGCCTATGCAAGTGGATGTTATGATAGTGAGATAATGTGTACACTGAGAAGCGGATTCGCTGGAACTGTTCCCCTCCCGGCATCGCAAGACCGCTCGAATGGTTTGTACTAGTAGGGGGATGATATCTGGTGCGTGGGAGCCAGAGTGTCCAAAGCAAAAGTGGCGGTCTTGCTTTCATGTGTACCGAGAAATCAAACGAGATTTGTGCGTTCAAAAGAGCGAGAGCGAAATGGAGTCGAACGAAAATAAAAAAAACGGTTGATGCATAATAAGTGCCGACAATTTCTCATAGCCCATGGGCTGTCCTGTCCTGCTTGCTCGGTGGAATATGCTGCTGGTTGTGGTTAGTAGCTAGTAACGTGATACAGTTATTACATTTATGTTGATGTTTGGTTCGCCCACTCGCGTCCATAAGCGTAATCCACTGGCCGTCGGAAAACGCGTCAATGTCGACGTCGGTCCGGCTGCAAACTCGATTACGTTCAGTTTAGCCCTTTAATAAACAGTAAGTGAGCCTGGCCTTCACTTGCGCTCCGTGATCCGAGGTTATGCGGGTGGCAATTCTGTTAATTGAATATTAATTCTGATGGATATAACACCGTTTTTGGTTCTGCTTCGTGCAGTGTGCATGCAAATTGTTCCCCTCAGCTCGGGCATGAAATTGTGTGAGCCATCTACATAATTAGATTCCATGACTTGATCGCGGTATTATTTTTCAATAATATTATTACAGTGGAAAGTATATTCACTCTTCGGAGGTGAATGACTTTAAGAAAGAATATCTAACCAATAAAAATTGAATGATGATGAACCCACCTCATCCCCTTACAAAAGTTTGAGCGGGAAAAGTTATCTTATTGATAATAATCATAACATCACAGTAACCAGTAAGCAAATTAAATTAATAAAAAAAACGGACTGGATATCTCACAGACATTGATTACTAACTAAAAAAAAACAAATTAAGCCATTATCTAGACTTATTCATTTCATGGCATGTCGGGAGATTTTTCTACCTGGAAAGAGCCTAGACCGATTGGGAATTGAAACTAACACCTACGTCAGTATTAGCCAAGAATTTACGAAGTCCTGCTTAATTTAGATTCCCGGCAACCGCCTGGAAAACGTGATCGTTTCCGATTTTCTAGCAGCTGAGCAAACCCAAAATAAATTCTAACCAATACTTCAGACCCATTACTACCACAAGGCATGTTAAAAAAAATCTAACCCGTAAAAATTCTTGACCAATCAGGAATTGAACCCAATACCTAAGTCAGCATTAGCCAAGAATTTACAACGGAATTCTCGCTTTACTAGATACCCGACAACGGTCTGCTAATGCGATTGTTTTCAAGTCGAGACAGCTGAGAAAACCTAAGCCTAATTCCAGTTGATACACCAGATCCGTCATTCAATCTAGGCTATAAACGTGTCAACCTGAAAAAATGAGATCTGTCACAACACAGAAACATCTCGGTAAAATTATCTGTTGAGAAAATGAATTTACAAGTATTCCGGTTGAGTTATCCCTAGCTTATCTCAGGTTTCCACATACAATCCATTTGAATGTTTTGAGTCTATTCAAAGAAAATTGCTTTTGCTTATGTTCTATCGGAAATTGTCCTTGTTTATTACGCGTCTGGAATCAAACTATTGAAAATTTCAAATGCATTGTTGAAGTTACATTCTACAGCTAAAGTGAAAAAATATTTAAAAAAAAATTATAACTACCCGCTAAAATTGCGTCATTGTACACGCTAACATTGATTATATTCTGGGTCAAAGATCTAAATCATGCTTCAAAAACACATTTCAAACACTCCGGACTATTCGAATGATTGTTGCGGTCTTTGCTTCATTGGGTAATGTGTTATACAGGTGCTTTCCTTTATGAAAAGGTAAGTTTTGGGTACAGTACATTCGAAAGTTCATGGTTTTGCAGTCACTTGTTTGTCTTGTATTAAATCGGTACATATCTCTTCCACACGTTATCGTTATCCACTGTAGGCAATTTGCATTCTTTTTATTTACTTCTTATTTGCGAGAAATACCTAACACAGATGCACAACAATCAAAATGTGGAGCGATCAGGCCAAAAATTGATTTATTCTACAATGGACTCCACCTCGAAAAAACACCCTATGCAAGATTTCAGCTCAATCGGACTTGAAGGAGAGTGGTACAAAGCGGTAAAAGTTTGAGTTTTTTGAAAATCAAAAAATTCACCCAAGGGGGAACCCCAAGGAAATCGGGGATCTCGAAAAAAATTGTCGATGCCAAATGTCTTAGAATAGCGAACATTGTCAACATATCCTTATATCCCATCCTATTCCTGATAAAAATATGTCACCCTTCTAAACTCGAGTCTACCGCGAGTAATCGGTTTCTACCTTATTAACAATAGAATTAAGGAAAATTGTTCATAGATATATAGATATATTTAATTTGTTTAGTTAAGAATTCGGCTCCTTTAAACTTATGTAATTGAGCCTGTAAAAATAAACGAATTAATAAAAAAAATGTCTTAGAATTGCATGACATGTCGAGATTAACAGTTATCTGGAATTTTTTTTGTTGAAAATCGACTCTACAGATTAAAAAATGACCGAGCACCAAAAAAAAATTTTTTAGATAACAGTAAATATCGACGTTTCGTGCAATTATAAGACATTTGGCATGGAAAATGCATTGAAAACCCCGAGTTCCGGTGAATTCCCGGTTTTCATAAAACTCAAATTTTAACGTCTGTGACACTAGTAAATGGAGTCCGATTAAGCTAATACTTTGCAATTGGTATATTATCGTGTAAATCAACATTACGCAGCAATTCCCAAATTAAAAATCAAGATAACTATTTTTTTGCACCCAAAACCATACGGTTCATTTTGTATTCCGAAAAAAGTGTCGATTTTTGACAAAAAAAGTAACAGGAGGGTTGTATCACGACCACGACCACATAGTTGACGTAGGATTCCGTTAGACTATCTGTTGATTTTGGATATGTTTAAAGAATTACATCGTTAAACTCTTTGACAGTGATTTGGTGGCCCTGAAAAGGGGCCATTTCGTTTAGTTTTTGGGTATTGTTTGTTAACTCCACCAGTTTTTTCCGAGCGATGATGGCAGAAGGACGGTGAACAGTCGCTGGATGGTGCTAACCGTCCAAATTTTTGCTTTCTGAGTGTTTATTCAACCCAATACGAATTTTAATTGGACTAACAACAACTAATACTATCTGTAGAGGATATGGGAAATCACTTTTTTTCTATTTTTTCTTCCTTTTTCCATTTTTTTTTTGCCGTATAAACTCCCCTTGAGTGAAAATGAACACAACAAAACAGACAGCTTAAACCAAACGACCCGTTCTCTAGCGGGAACACACCTTGGTTTTCAATTTTAGGATATTAAAATAAATCGTTTCATATATCAAGTCATTTTTAACACAAATGTTACCATATACAATTTTATACTTACACTTGTGCTAAATTTTTCACAATACACGATCGGTCATTGATATGAAACTTCACGAAGCAACCAACATCAAATGTTCCAATTCTAAATTTTATTTGCTAGAATTAATCGTATCAATCACTTTACTTCCAATACAAAAATGCCCCCGACTGGCATATATTTGCAATGCCGATTTCCCCCTGGCAGCCTGGTTCTGATGTCTCTGTTAGGGAACACATTTCGGTAGGAACAAAAGTTCCCCCTAATTTCATGAAATTGCAATGTCGATTTCCCCCAGGCAGCTTGATTTTGATGTCTCTGTTAGGGAACACATTTCGGTGGGAGCAAAAGCACCGCCTACTTTTATGTATTTGCAATGTCGATTCCCCCCAGGCAGCTTGGTATTGGTGTATCTTCTGAATTCATATTCATATCAATATTCCATATCAATTTCCTTTTTCCGTCCGTACTGCTTCTTTAACTTCGAGCTCAAATTTGTTGGACAATTCATTAAAACATTTCAGCTCTTCAATATAATTCAAAATTTTACCAACGGAATCATCAACATGTTTATTTCCGAACCCATTTTTGAGTAGCACTAAACGTGTGTCGCATACAGAAACGGCATTTTGATTTTTTTTCAAAATAGTGATATTAGCACGCACTGCGTTCGGTAAACAATCAAAATGCATAGTCTCATGACACTCACCGTAACACACTATCACTTCTGTGTTTGGATCTTTTATCCTCTCACAGCAGCAATTAGGCCCATATCCACAATTGAAAAATTAAATTGAATTAAAAATTACTAGATATAAAAGAAATATGAAGGAAGAATCATGAATCGCAACGCATCCATCCAATCGATTCGCTTTGATTGATTAATTGAGTTCAGTTAGCAGTGAAGTGTTTCGAGTCTTACGCAATAATCAATAGAATCAAACTCCGGTATAGTTGCTATTCCAAATTCCAACTTGCTGAAATCTAAGCACAAAACACGCTCCCCTATTTGGTTATTCATTAGTATTACAATTCCCTGGCGAAAAACGTTATACGGGACCCACGTGACTCCGAAGCAATAGTTGTCAATGTCCTGGCATCCCCCCATTTTTGGTGGCTACGCTCCACGAGCGTGAATATCAAAATACGCCAAAATCAGCTGTTCGTGGGAGGGGAGTATCTCGTTTTTTTTATAATGAGACAGCTACACGCCACCCGGATTGCTTCCCGACCAGAGTTGCTGACAGTTCTTGTTAGCGCCCATCAGTCACAACTTCCTTTCTTCCCCGGCTGGAAATTGGTGGCAAGGATGGCTGGCTCAACGGAAGTTTCCTTTGCATGCCGGGCGTTCCCGTATGAAAGTACACCTACTGTCTGAATTAATCAAGCTTTGCCGGGTAGGCAAATTGACAGCACCCATGCGGGTCATTCGACAGACGGATGAAAAAGGAGGCAAAAAACACACACACACACACTTTCCCGAATTTCCCGCAGCTGCTATTGATCCAACATTTCCCCCGTCACACTTTGGCTCCCGGAATCGAACCGAATTGTAACAGACGTTCATCTTTAACTGCTCCTCAGCAATTTCGACAGCGGAATCAATGAAACCGTGGAGTTGTTCGTCACTACCGTAGACTGGGTCCAGGAGTCCCGGGCGGATCGGAGAAGGATATCTAGCACTGAGACGACAGGCGAGTGAAAGTGATTGGAAAGCAGGAAGCGAGGAATACGAAACGAAAAGTACAAATGTTCCTCGACACGTGACGTGGGTGTTGTTATCCTATTCCCAATGCCGCAGAGCCATTCGTCTCTCTCTCGTCAAAACTTCATCGAACCCAAATCCTGCCGGATCAGAAGGAAATTTCAGCAGTGGAATAAAAAGTAATACGAACTTTTCCTCGCTGAATAAGTTTTCGCTATAATGGACCTTGAAGTTCGGGGTGGCGCGGGTGCGAGAAAATCTTCTTAGGAAAGAAAATAAATAATCAATATTAGGAAGAAGTTTGATGGGTCGAATGACATCGGATTGGAGCTGGGATGGGAAGTCTGAGTACAGATATAGCTCCCAATTCCAAAGTTATGTACCGAGCATACGACTTCTGGTATTGATTTAAAGTCGTTGTTACGGAATACAAACTGCACGGTTTTTTAGACATGGAGAGGCAATCAACCCTTTTCAACGATTTGAAAATGTTTAGATCGAATGATGTTTCTATGAAAGGAATTGTCATGAAGTATTGCCTTTATAGTGATAAACATATTCACGATGATATACAATAATATGCCTGAAATATTTCTGTGAGTGAAAAGCAATATATGCGAGCAGCAGTGCAAGTTAAAAAAAGCATTTGCAGGATGTTGTCGTGTAAGTAATACACTTTGTTTATGCATTAAAAGTAAAACCGATAAACATTTCATCTCTAGTTCTTTTTTATTACCATGGAAAAATGCCGAAGTCGTTGTATTTGATTGCGGCCCGCTTTTCGCTTTTTGAAATTATCAACGAAATTAGCTTCGAAATTATCACAAACCACATGCACGACTTCGATCGGCATTTCGTTCCGAATCTTCACAAAACGAATAGTTCCAAAGTAATATGCATTATCTCTCTGATCATTCGTAGGATGTATTCTCAAAAAAAAAATTCTTCTCCAAACAATTTATTGGCACAAGGCATCAAATGAACTGTGATGGCGTGTTGTAAGTAGTACTCTTTGTGGATTTTCACGCCCCTGTCGATGGAAAGCTGTGGCAACTTCCCTTTGGTGGATATTAATCCCTAAACCATTGCAGCTCGAGCATCCTGAAATCGTTCCATTCGTCTTTTATCAGCGGGAATATCTCAAAGACATGCTCTATATCAGGGTGCCAATGAAAATGGTCATCTCGTGTTTCAAAAAGTTACCCCATAAAAAATGTTCACCACCTCGAAAAAACACTCTATGCAAAATATCAACTCAAGCGCAAAGCGGTCAAAGTTTGAGTTTTTTAAAAACCGAAAAATCACCCAAGGGAGGGAGTAAAGGAAATCGGGGTTTTCGAAAAAAAATTTGATGCCAAATGTCTTAAAATTGCATGCAACGTCGAGATCTAATGTAATCTCGAAAAAAATTTTTTTGTCATAAATCGGCACTCTGGGACTCTGGGACTTTTTTTCGACATGCGAAACGAAAAGTATGGTTTAGGGTGCCAATTAAAATAGTTATCTAGATTTTTCATTCGGAACATGCTACGAAATGTTGATTTGCACAATAATATACCCTATACAAAATATTAGCTCATTTGGACTTCATTTACTGGTGTCGCAAACGTTAAAATTTGAATTTTTTGAAAAACGAAAAATCACCGGAAATCGAGTTTTTAAAAAAAAAAATGATGCCAAATGTTTTAAAAAAATATTATCGTACAAATCAACATTTCGTAGCAAATTCCGAATGAAAAATCGAGATAACTTTTTATATTGGTACCCTGAACCATACGTTTCGTTTTGTATTCCGAAAAAAAAAAATTCACAGGAGGGTCGTGTCCGAGACACGACCGCATAGTTGACGTAGGATTCCGTTAGGCTATCTGTTGATTTTGGGTATATTTGAAGAATTACATCGTAAAACTCTTTGATAATGATTTGGTGGTCCTGAAAAGGGCCGTTTTGTTTGGTTGTTGGGTATTGTTTGTTAACGCCACCAGTGTTTACCGAGTGATGATGACAGATGGTAAACAGTCGTTGGATGGTGCGTATCAGATAAAAGATACCGAAGTGGAACGAGATATGTTGAAAACTGACCTCTGTGATCCTAGACGAGATGGCTACTGTGTTATGTATGGATGAAATAAACAAAAAAAACTCACCAATGTAATATAAGATAATTACCAATACCGAACACAATTATCAATTTTTCTTCAATATAGAGAAAACTAATTTTAAATGGAAAAGGTAATTTTCTTTTATATTTTTTACTTTCTGAGTGTTTATGCAATGCGAATTTAGATTAGACAACAAACAACACAACAACAAATCACTTTTTCTAAAATTTCTTCACTTTTCCAATTTTTCTGCCGTATTAACTTTCCTTGGGTGGAAATGAACACAACAAGCTCAAACCTAACAACCCGTTCTCAAGCGGGAACAAACCTTGGTTTTTATTTATGAAAATTGAAATAGATCGTTTCATATATCAAGTCATTTTCAACACAACTGCTACCCTATATAATTTTATGCTCACACTTGTGCTAAGTTTTTCAGAATGAACGATTGGAAATCTGAAAATAATCTGATATCATAATGATGAGTTTTGGTCGAAGTACTAGGATTTTTTTAGTGATAGGTAAATTCAACGGGTCGATTAGAAGATCAATCAATGGACAGTTCTGCGATTGGACTCATAAACTTGCGCTTAGTAAGAAAACGTGAATGTTTGAAGTTATTGATAGCATAAGACAAATTTTGGGCGAAGTTTGCCGGGTCAGCTAGTTTTACATAAAAATAATAGATTTCTTTTTTCTTTACCTAATACAATCCTGTATTTTATCATCAAAATATTCAAATAGATGATACTACTAGTTTAAATAGATTTGTTCTGATTTTTTTTGAAAAATATATAAATTCCAAATTCATAGTGCGATTGACTATTTGCATTTTAAACGCCTATATACGGAGAACATTTGACATGGGCATTCACGTATGAAAAAGATCAAACAAGCTGGGTGCTACGCTTGATCAAAATCTAAAACGGGAACACTGAGAGGTAAGAAAATGATCCAAAATAATCATGCAGTTAAACACACTGCTTTTCGAATTAAGAAGGTATTCTAATGTAGAGTCACGAAATTCGGACGTTTTCTCAATCTCAGAACAAATTGAACAAAGAATGTTCATTATACATTACTAGCTGATCAGGTAAACGTTGTTCTGCCATAAACATTATATGTTGGTTGTTAAATAAAATATAACTAAAGTATTGTAAGTGTGTTCAAATATTTTAACGATCTACACATACGTGAAATTCGTTCGTGACTCTTGTGTTCATACTTGTGTTTGAGATACTGAGGAATAGAGTGCAAAGTTAATTTTTCAATTCAATTTTTTTAAAAAAACATAAACCATTCCTTGTGTTCCATTCCCGACGTATTTCATTAACGAATCTGACATGTTTGTTCTCTTGAACGTTAAATGTAAAGTGAAAAAAGGAATATATTTTTGTCGTAAAGTAGACAAATGAATAACGAAAATCAATATAAATTTCGTTGTTGCAAATGTTGCTCTTCATCGAACCACAGAACTCAACATTAATATGAGCATTGAATGCTATAAATGTTTTAGATAACCGCACGGCCATGAACCATATTTGTGGTAACAATATCGAACAGTAACCCATATTTCGTCATTAGCAGATCCGAAAAAAAAAAAAAGTTGTTGAAATTTCAATGAAAATTTCTATTGTTGTTTGAATACTTAGAAAACATGGTACTGACCCTAACTTAACTGTTTTTCTATAAATCTCCTCACATTTCAGCCAAAATATCATCCAACACGAAGCTCCATGGCGTCTATATTGCATTGCGTTTCAAGGTCGGATGTCATTTGCACAACCCATCGAAGTCGAACGGATGACAGAATGTGATACTACAATCGATTCGGGTAATTTTGACTCGATCGAATTTCAGAATACGGATGAGTAGTTGATCAATAGTAGCATCTGGAATTTTTGGGGAAATTACACTAATCTAATAAACGGCTGCGTCGGCGTTGCTCATGATAGCGTCTCGCAAGTGAGTGTATTTTTCTTCACACCGCTTCTAATTGTCCAGAATCGCTGCGTTCACTCTATACCTCTCTATCGTTCGAAAGTCATTCTACGTTGAGATGGTGAACGATAGTAACATTAGGAGCATTAGTACCATTGATGAAGATGATGGAAAGCGTCGTTTGAACAGTGGGTGTCAACGATGAACTCCAGATTATTGTTTCATCTTCGAATCACAATTTCTCTCGCCGCTGTGCAGTCGCCTACTCCAGCTACTATTCCAGCAATGTCTTCAAAACAACATACGCACTGAATGTATACACATGTTCTTCAGTCGGTGGTTTATTAGGATTGAGGACAACTACTTGATTTTCAGCTTGCAAACCGAGCTCATACATGAAGAAATTCAATAATTAATTATGTTTATTCAAAAAGTCTTCCAGCTCGCCGGCAATACGCATGGCTTTAGCCGAATTGAGGTTATTGGCGCATGTGTGGATGGAAGTTCGGTGAAGCGATGAACTTAGCGCCATCTGTCATTTTACAACGTAAATAAATTAGTTGTCTTTGAAAAACGAACGACGGGCCGATTATTTGAATATTATTTATACCAAAATACTAAAATCGCGATTAAAAATAGGAGATGGGGGTGAACCTTTGAGATTGTATGTACTTCAATGCCAAATATAAGAGAAAAAAAGAAATATAAATTGTTTACAATTTTTTCTGCATAGGGCTACCCTAATCGGTATTAAACATACGGTAATCGGTACCCTAGCGGTATCCTATATAGTTTACGTCCTATTCTCATGCCTACCGAGTTTTTTGTGCATAATTTCATGAAAATCAGTAGAGCCGTTTAGGCGGAGTTCGACCACGAACATCGTGACACGAGATTTTTATATCTAAAGAGACATTTGTTTATCTATCTTTTAACAATAAAACATAAATTTAACGTAAAAACATTTTCATAACTAGAATAGTTACAAGCTGATAAAGTAAGGGGGCTTAAACAAAAGTGGCATAACTTTGCGTACACGATTTCAGCGTTTCTGGTGATGTGGAAAAGCTCGAAAAAATTCTGGATCAGTAAAGATTCCGCTATCGTATGTATCTCAGACAAACCTAAAACATACTTTTGGTAATAAAATGTTTTTTAAAACGTTTCCCGATATTTTAAAAAAGTAAAATTAAATAATTATGATTTTTAATTAATTCATGCCATAGAGAGATGCATACATATTGTATTCAAAAAAAATCAAAATAAATCGGTTTAGTAGAGCTTGGGATATTGTTAGTTTTCAAATTTATTTATTTTTTAATTTAGAAAAAAATAAATTTGAAATAAACTAGTTTCGAGAAAAACGCGTTTAAAGTTAATTGTTATGACCATACGTGATTACATACCACATCACCAAAATGGCTAGAACTCGGTAAATGTTTTCGAAAAGTCCTTTCTAGGGTATATTCTCAAATGCCTAAACTTTAGTACAGGTCGGACGCGATTATACGCAGACTCGATTATCCGGGATTCGATTATCCGGAGTATTTTATTTTTATTTACGGAAATTTTGAATAATTTGTATAATAATTCCATATTGAATAGCTAATATGTGTATCAAATGGAAGGGCTTCACTAGTAGAATACAGTTATTTATGAAAAATGCAAATCCAAAATGGTCGCCACAACAAAATGGCGCCATTATTTGATCCAAAGCTCCATCAATATGGGTATCAAATGAAAGTGCTCGACTGGTAGAACACAGTAGATCATGAAAAATCCAAATCCAAGATGACCGCAGTTCCCAAATAAACCATTACTTTTTAATGGTTCCATTCAGCTTGACCTGTTTGTATGTATGTTTGAGTGTTTGTAGGGTTGTCCCACATTAATAGAAAAATGACCCCGTTCCTGTTGACGGATTGATCTGAAATTTGGAACATATCTTTAATTTTACTGCAATGCGTATTTCATGTTCTTTTTTTTTTTTCAATTCGTTTATTTTTACAGGCTCAGTTACTTAAGTTTAAAGGAGCCGAATTCTTAAATATAATTTTAAAACTATATATATAAACAATTTTCTTACATCTATGGTTAGTAAGGTGGAAAACCGATTACTCGCGGTGTACTCGAGTTTAGGAGGGTGACATATTTTTAGGAGAAGGATGGGATATAAGGAAATTGTAACAATGTTGATGAACACTCAATTTATAAATCTATTCGTATATCTATAGTGTATTTACATTTCAACTTATTCTACTGTTTATAGCAAGGGGACGAATTACCCGCAAAGGAAGGAAAGGAGGGTATAAGGATGTAGGGGCAATCACACACGAAGATCTATAGCTTTAAGGAAAACATATATATGGGACATGTAATCAAGGTCTAACCGAGCCAACACATCTCTCACCGGCACATTGGGCTGTCTTCCTCGGGCCCGAAGGGAGTTTTTTAAATTCGATCTGGCGACCAGATACACCTCGCACGACCAAACAATGTGCTCGATGTCGTGATAACCTAGGCCACAAACGCAGAGATTGCTGCTGGCAAGATTGAAACGGAAGAGTAGTGCATCTAACGAACAGTGATTGGACATGAGTCGGGAGAAGGTGCGAATAAAGTCCCGACTCAAGTCCAGACTTTTGAACCACGGTTTGAGGCTAACCTTAGGGATAATCGAGTGAAACCACCGGCCCAATTCATCTTCATTCCACTTGCGTTGCCAGTTAGCGATGGTATTTTTGCGGACTAAAGAATAAAATTCATTAAAGGCGATTTGACGCTGATAAATATCGCCTTCAATTGCACCTACCTTTGCTAATGAGTCAGCCCTCTCATTACCCGGAATGGAGCAATGTGAAGGGACCCAGATAAAGGTAATGACATAACAGCGTCTGGATAAAGCACTCAAAATTTCTCGTATTCTCTCAAGGAAGTACGGCGAGTGCTTTTCCGGCCTCACTGAACGGATAGTATCGACAGAGCTATTTGACGCTGATAAATATCGCCTTCAATTGCACCTACCTTTGCTAATGAGTCAGCCCTCTCATTACCCGGAATGGAGCAATGTGAAGGGACCCAGATAAAGGTAATGACATAACAGCGTCTGGATAAAGCACTCAAAATTTCTCGTATTCTCTCAAGGAAGTACGGCGAGTGCTTTTCCGGCCTCACTGAACGGATAGTATCGACAGAGCTAAGACTATCCGTTACAATGTAATAGTGTTCAACAGGTCGTGAGGCGACGCTGTCCAGCGCCCAATGAATTGCTGCCAATTCAGCAATATACACTGAGCAAGGATTCTGAAGACTGTGTGAGGTGCTAAAAAATTCGTTGAACACTCCAAATCCTGTGGACTCGTTTATAGTGGACCCATCAGTAAAGTACATATTATCACAATTGATACCCCCATACTTTTCATCGAAGATCGTTGGAGCGATCCTCGATCGTTGGTAATCTGAATATCCATGGATATCTTGCTTCATGGACAGATCAAAATGCACAGAGGAATTGATGTAGTCAGGGAAACAAACACGGTTGGGAATATACGAAGAAGGATCAACCTGCATGGAGATGAATTCATGATATGAACTCATGAATCCGGAGTGAAAATTTAGCTCGATCAGCTGCTCAAAATTTCCGATCACCAATGGGTTCATGACCTTACACCGGATGAAGAACCGAAGAGATAATAAATTGAAGCGATCTTTTAGTGGGAGTAGGCCTGCCAAAACCTCGAGACTCATGGTATGCCTTGAGGGCATACATCCCAACGCAATACGGAGACAAAGATACTGAATTCGCTCGAGTTTAATGAGGTGTGTTTTGGCAGCTGATTGAAAACAGAAACTGCCATACTCCATCACTGAGAGAATAGTTATTCGATACAACATTATAAGATCTTCTGGGTGGGCTCCCCACCAGGTGCCGGTAATTGTACGGAGAAAGTTTATTCTTTGTTGGCATTTTTTACTCAGATACCTAATATGGGCCCCCCAAGTACATTTGGAGTCGAACCAGACCCCAAGATACTTGAATGACATAGCATGAGTGATCGGTTTACCCAAAAGTTGAAGCTTTGGTTTGCTGGTCTATGCTTCCTAGAAAAAACCATCATCTCTGTTTTCTCCGTGGAGAATTCGATCCCTAGACCAATGGCCCAGGCTGAAAAATTGTTCAGAGTATCTTGTAAGGGTCCTTGCAGGTCGGATTCGTTTGATCCTACGACAGACACCACTCCATCATCTGCAAGTTGTCTTAGGCTGCAATTTTGTGTAAGGCAATTGTCGATGTCGCTTACATAGAAGTTGTACAAAAGGGGGCTTAAACATGAGCCCTGGGGGAGGCCCATGTAAGAGACCCGACTTACTGCCGAATCTCCGTGAGAAAAGTTCAAATGTTTCTCACAAAGCAAGTTATATAACATATTATTCAATAGAGGCGGCAGACCCCGAGAGTGTAATTTGTCCGACAAAACCTCTATTGAAACAGAATCGAAGGCCCCCTTTATGTCCAAGAATACTGAAGCCATTTGTTTTTTTTCGGCGTAAGCCATTTGAATTTCTGAAGAAAGCAACGCAAGACAATCATTCGTCCCCTTGCCCCTGCGGAACCCATATTGTGTATCTGAGAGTAAGCCATTCGTTTCAACCCATCGATCAAGGCGAAACAAGATCATTTTCTCCAACAATTTCCGTATACAAGACAGCATTGCTATTGGGCGGTACGAATTGAAGTCGGACGCGGGTTTTCCGGGTTTTTGAATAGCTATAACTCGTACTTGTCTCCAATCATCTGGAACAATATTATTCTCCAGAAACCGATTGAATAAATTCAACAAGCGATGTTTCGCCACATCAGGGAGGTTTTTCAGCAAGTTGAACTTAATTCTATCCGATCCCGGAGCAGAATTGTTACATGAGAGCAGAGCAAGAGAGAATTCTACCATCGAAAACTCGGAATCAAGATCGCACCTATCTTGTGGTATATCTCGAACAATTTTTTGCACAGGAGCGGAATCAGGACAAACCTTCCGTGCAAAATTAAAAATCCATCGATGTGAATATTCTTCGCTTTCATTCGTTGAAGAGCGATTTCTCATGTTTCGAGCCACTTTCCATAATTTTTTCATTGACGTTTCTCGTGACAAACCTCCCACGAAATTTCGCCAATAAGCACGTTTTTTCCCTTTGATTAAGTTTTTAAATTGATCTTCAAGGGCTAAATACGTTTGAAAATTTTCAGGGGTTCCACGTTTCCGAAAAGCCGAATTTAAAATGCATTCGATTTTTCTACATAAAGCTTGGAACATTGGCTATCCCACCATAGATTGGGACGCCTTCGGGAAATGGTGGAACCTGGGATGGGTTTCGTTTGAGCGCGAACCGCGCTGTCATATATCAAACGAGAAATGAAGTTATACTCCTCCAATGGAGGCAAACCATCTCTGGAATTGATGGCTAGAGCAATCGCGTCCGCATATTTTTTCCAGTCAATGTGTCTTGTGAGGTCATATGCCATGTTTATAGATTCAGAAGAATTCGACCCAATAGTGATGGAAATTTTGATTGGCAAGTGATCACTACCGTTGGGGTCCTGGATTACATTCCACTTGCAATCTAACGATAGTGAATTCGAGCAAAGCGAGAGGTCAAGAGCACTTGGGTTAGCAGGAGGTTTAGGTACACGTGTTGTTTCCCCAGTGTTCAAAACGGTCATATTGAAGCTGTTACAAAGGTCATATATCAAAAATGAACGATTGTCGTCGTACTGTTCCCCCCAGGCAGTTCCGTGAGAGTTGAAGTCTCCCAAGATCAATCGTGGCTCAGGAAGGAGTGAGCACATGTCATCAAGTTGTTTGCGGCTAACCGCAGCTCTCGGAGGCCAATACAAGCTGACAATACAGAGGTCTTTGCCTCTGATGTTTGCATGACAAGCAACAGCTTCGATCCCTCCAATAGGTGGAAGGTCAATTCTAAAAAATGAGTGGCACTTATTGATCCCCAAAAGCACCCCTCCGTATCTGTCATCGCGGTCCAAGCGTATTATATTAAAATCGTGGAAAGAGAGATCATTTTGAGAAGAGAGCCAGGTTTCGGATAGAGCAAAAACATCACAATTGAGTTCATGAATTAGAAATTTGAATGTATCCAATTTAAGGATAAGACTACGACAATTCCACTGTAAAACAGTGATATCTTCGACCTCTCTATTTGAATTAGACATCAAGAGAGATAATCATTGCAAGGAGGGGCCATGTTTGCATCAATTGTTGCAAAATTGTCTTTAATACTGGAAGCATTGAGATGACAAGGGTTCTGATGGAGTCGGAAACATTAAAACACTTGAAGATTTGGTCCAAAAGGTCAGACAACTTTATAAATCCCGATTGGGAAGTTGAACTGGACGGAAAAATAGGGACAGTTGGGGTTTTTGATGTCCCCTCGAGTGCTGGGCCATTCGAAGGTGAATTATTCCCACGGAAACCAGGAGGAACCTGATTTTGCTTGTCCGCTGCACTCGATTTTTTAGGCATGCTAACAGGGGGTATCACCGGAGGGGCTTGTCCTTGAACTTTGGGAGTGGTCACATTTTTGCACCGGGAATTCCCTTGGAAAATGAACGGTGTGCCCCCGTTAGCTGTGTCCGCTTCTATTTCGTCAACGGGCAACGTGGCGAAGACATTTTGTGTGTTGATTGGTTGTTGTTGTTGGGCCAGTGGAGAAGCGCCCTTTAAAATATCCGCAAAAGTGCGTTTCGAGCGTTCCTTCAAAGAGCGCTTCTGTTTCTCCCAGCGACTCTTGTAATTTTCACAAACTGAGAGCTCGTGTGGGGATCCCCCGCAATATGGACATTTATGCTCAGTCGCACTGCAGGATTTCCCCTCATGTTACTCTCCGCAAGTGGCACAGCGCTCCTTGTTGGCACAATAATCCGAAGTGTGACCAACTGACTTGCATTTGTTGCAAGTCATGGGCTTTGGCACGAAGAGTCGCACAGGTAGTCTCAATTTGTCCACCATAACGTAGTCAGGGAGGGCGGCACCAGCAAAGGTGACTCGAAACGTGTCGGACGGCGTAAATTTAGTTTGGTCCCCATCATGGGAAAGTTTCCCGAGTTGGCGACAGTCCAAGATTTTCACTTCCATTGAGGGGAGCTTCTTGAACTTGCCTTTTCCTTCTGCTTTTATTTGTTCGCTCGTCAGACCCGTTTCAGTTATCACCCCCTCAATTTCTACGTTATGGGAGGGTATAAATGTTCGATATTCGAGAGTGAAATGTTGATCAGCAACAATCTCGTTTGCGTGTTTCCGTTCATTCACGACAACTCGCAATTTGTTCGGTCTAACCCTGCGAATTTCAGATACAGAAGTGTATCTGGCCAGATCTTTCATGATCTGAATCACGTTAAGGTTTTTTCCTTTCGGTTTTGGCCGGAGGAAAACAACCCAAGGGCCAGTTCCAGGTGCATCTTCTGGATAAACTCTGACACGTGGAACGGAGACAACAGAGGGGGAAGACGAGGACGAGGACGAGGACGAGGACGAGGACGAGGATGAGGATGAGGACGAGGACGAGGATTGGGTTG
The DNA here is from genome assembly GCF_029784135.1 of Toxorhynchites rutilus septentrionalis. Classification (NCBI taxonomy): domain Eukaryota; kingdom Metazoa; phylum Arthropoda; class Insecta; order Diptera; family Culicidae; genus Toxorhynchites; species Toxorhynchites rutilus. Next base: position 130,776,956 of record NC_073745.1, read on the forward strand.
GATCGGAAGCATCAGAAGGGGGAAGCGAAATCGATGATGGGAGAGGGGGAGTGGAAGTAACAGTGGGTTGAGAAGGGAGGCTTGCAATTTTCTTAGAGGGGGGCTTGGTAGGATGAGCGGATTCGTCCCCAGAAGAATTATCTTCCTTATGAGGGACTCGTTTATGTTTTTTCCCAGATCTTGTATGAGATTCATTATCGGAGATCTCCATCTCTGGAGATCCTCCACTATTCTCCATTTTACAAAAATTTCTGTCTTATTTCTAAATTATTTTTGATTTTAACAATAATCTTAATATATAAGTTGTTCCAATAATGCGCTCTACTGCCTTAATCAGGGAGAGACAGAGGCTACGCGCTACGGAGACAACACAATAGCGCAAGAATAGCTTACGCAGCCACGTGATGATGAATCCCGTTTGCGACAGTCACGCAATGGCGATCCCGTTATGCCGAATCAGTTCAACAGCCGCAATCCGGCTCGCTGCAAGAGCGCTGCTTCCTTTGTTCCTTCGTTCCACTTCACAAAAGGTCAGGTCGAAAGCGGACAGCAATGACCTTCACTCGTACACGATTCACTCGTACCAATAGCACAATAGCAAAAGTGGCAACGCACAATACCGACACTGAACTTTACTCGTCAAGAGTTGGATAGCGAATGATTTCATGATCTTGAAAAATTCAATTTGGCCGTCGCTAAAAAAATGACTGAATTTCTTGACTTGGAGAATACGCTACACTATTTTTTTTTTCCAAAATATATATTTTTATCAAGGCTCATATGGCGTTAGCCTGACGGGGCCGGAGTTCAATATTTTGACAGTTTTTCTTATTATCTATGTTAGTAATATGTAACCGATTACTCGCGGTCGGCTCGAGGTTAGTATTACAAGTGTTCTCGTAATTGGGATGTTGCTGTCTCCAATGCTCTGTACTTGTGCCCGACACGGGATACTTCCTATTGGGATGCAGCTGACCATTAATCAGAAACGCCCCCTAGTATGTACCCCATATCTAGCGTGGTGCGTCTTCTATGTTCTGGTGGTTCTGGTGCTACACTATGTTCAAATAAAAATTTTAAAACATCATTTTTTGAATAGTCTTAATGTAGAGATGTATACTAATGATACAGATAATTTACTTAAAACTAGAAAAAAAACTTTTTAAGTTAAACGGTTTAATGTACTAAAAGCTAGAAAATAATTGAACAAGTAGCAGTTAGTAGTTATCACATCCGTTCCTTCATTAATCTAGGGCAATGATGAGACTAAAATAAAATCGTGGGGTATATGATGAAAAAACTAGCTATGGATAATGGAAATCCAACGTTTATCTCTTATCTAATTTTATTCGGAATATTTTCATGTATTCTATTAGTCAAATATTTTCATTTGATACCGATATTGAGGGGATTGCAAAAAAAATACATAGTCGACCATTTAGTGGCGGCGACCTTTTTGAATTTTTGTTGTTTATTATGTTTCGTTTTCTCCAACTCAAGTCATTCAGCCATTTTTTAGCGACGGCCAAATTGAATTTTTCAAGATCATAGAATACGCAGTTTTATAATGACAGTAGAATTAAAGATGTCTTCCAAATTTCAGACCAATCTGTCAACAGGAACGGGGTTAATTTGCTTTTAATGTGGGAAAACCCTACAAACATTCAAACATACATACAAAAAGGTCAAGCTGAATGAAACCATTTAAAAAGTAATTAGTTGTTTGGGGACTGCGGCCATCTTGGAATTGGATTTTTCATGATCGGCTATGTTCTACTATATATATATATATATATATATAGATATATATATATATATATATATATATATATATATATATATATATATATATATATATATATATATATATATATATATATATGGCGCCATTTTGTAGCGGCCGCCATCTTAAATTGTCAAGATCATGGGACACGCAGTTTTATAATGACACCAGAGGTAAAGATGTGTTCCAAATTTCAGATCAATCGGTCAACAGGAAGGGGGTTCAATTTATATTAATGTGGTACAGTGCTACAAAGTTACAAAATTACAAACATACAAATGATCTCTAGATACAAACGTTTAGTAAATAAGTGCAAATCATAATTATATTACGTTTACCGAGAGAAATTCCGTTTTATTTATGACTCGATTATCCGGAGTGAAAAATTGTAATATTAAGAATTTTTTTCAAATTTCTAAACTAGAATACTCCATTAAACGTTTGTCTGTTCAGTATTTGAAATGTAAACAAACAGAAATATTGTTTATCCTTCATTAGCGAGAGGCTTACAGGTCCCTGGGCTGGTTCGTCTCTAACCGAAAGAAAGATAGAGTTGGATGCTCTTTCCATCAGGTATGCGACCTGCAGAATTTTTAGAATTTTCTAAACCGATCCTCCGGTACCTACAGGTGTATTTTCCCTATGGCACTATGTAATTTTGTAGCGACGCAAACTTTACGAGAACATTACAGGGATGTAAATAGTTAAAGTTTGTATTTTACCAACATCGGTTTTCATTTCAAGGGTAAAGAAACTGTGGTCTCATGTTTTTGTTTGGCAAATTCCGTTTAAACTTCAATGCTACCGTCCCTTAATATGGCGGACACGTTCTCACGACATGCCGTTTTAATTTCTAGCAGCCATATCTGAAAGAATTAGATAAAACACCCGCACTGCAATCTCTGCCATTATTCGCCTAATGGCAGAATCGTAAAGGTCCCGCACCGTAGCGATACAACACCGGCAGTTGATGGAAAACCGCGTTCATTCGAGGGAATATCACATACCAAATCGACTAACTCCAATGTACGCCAAAGCCACAAAGAGTGGAAAAACCTTTCCACAAGGTGCATTTGACATTTTATTGTAGCTTTCCGCTCAAAGTTCTCCAACCTTGCCACGGGAATAAGCCCACAGCAGTCGCAGCCAGCTCTCCTGGTGGCAACAAATCTGAAAAGTTCTCGTCGAGTTTCGCAAAACTTTATATGCTGTGCGCGCTGAGAACACTTTCTGCTGCTCGACGCGAAAACCTCGACATCTAAACCATACACAAATCCGCTCCATGCTCGAAGGCGACAAGGTATGCTTACCGTTTCGGAACGAGGGATCAGAGAGTAACGCGAATTTGCCAGACAAAGTGCAGTTCTCGACTCGAAACTAGCGGGTTCCATTGCGGGCGCCCCCTTCGAACAGCTCTTTGCAACAGTTATGCGAGCTAAGAAGTATTTTCCCTTTCATCTCGCTTCTCTTCTTCCTAAATGTGAAATAGATAATTTACAAAAGCATTTTCCACGTACCTTGTACCTTCTGAACATTAAACTAGTGCTTGCGGTAGAAGTATTTCACTTAAGTTCACAGCTGGGCGGCACGAGACGTGTGTTCTAGCTTAATCGTGTCACGTTACTCGTAAGTCGTGCCTTTTTTTTGCCTTCGCCGTAGAAAGCTCTAATGCATTTGTGGCTGTGCCCTTTTTTTGCCGCTCCTTTTTGATGGAGTAATTCAACGAGAAACGATTTTTTTCCCTTCAACTTCCCAGCCTTTCGTCGCTTCATGTTTTACCTTTAACCGATAGTTCGATCAGTACCGGCAAAGTGTTAATTTGTACCTCTCTATTCGAGAAGTTGGAGCTTTGCTCTGGCTGCTATTTATGCATATACACCTCACGGCGGTATTCACACAAAGCATGACAAAACGCGGCGCCGATATCCCTGGGAAGTGGGTGGGTGTCGAAGTTGATGTTTGGCAAAGTTCAAACGATGTAATCTTATTTGTAAAATATCAGATCGTTTGTTCAATTCGTGGCAAGATTTATCAACTCCAGTGTTGTGGTGGAATTACACGAACCTTTGATTTGGGGGACAATAGATGCGCTCGATTTGACACCTCATATTTAATTGGATACCACCTGCACTTTTTGATAGCGTTTTTTAGAAATCACATTGACATTCGCTGATATATTAACTCTGCATAATCCGATATAAATCAATTCCCTGATATGTATGACTCAGGGGCAATGTGGTCTACCCTGATAAGCAAAGCATTTTTTTTTTCATTTTGTCAACCGATTATCGTGTGGTAAACCTTAGGAGGGTCCAATACGGTCCGCTTTGCTCGCACTATCCGATTACTGGACGGGAGCTCCATTCCCACAAAACGAATGGGCAGCAAGCTGCCAAGAGTGATTTGTTTCATTACCGATTTGATCGATGATATTCGATTATGGTCAGTCGAACGAAAAAAAAAAATAAATAAATAGAAGAGAATGGTAAAATAAAGCATGTCAAGGTGGAAGAAATTGGTGGAATTTTAAGTGAGTGATTACCTACATCAGACCCGGTCTGGGAGGTACGACGATATATGTATATGCAGAGTTACCGAATCGTGACAATGCCTCCATTCATGAGGGTTGGTGGGATGGTTAATTTGGTTCGATAAATTGCGGTTCTCCGGTTGATAAGAAACAAATCGGTGAGTAATCAGACAAATAGAAAAAGTATACAATCACAATAGGATTTTTTTTTCGTGTTTGCTTTCCGATAACGGTAGTGTGTCAAATTGAAGCTTCATTCCGAGTGGAATAGTTGTGCCAGAGATTGTATGCAGATTGAATTGAAATGAAATGAATTATGTTATTCGACATGCGATACGCACAATGTTTTCGAAGTCTGTTTCCCTCGAATGAATCAAATCACGATGATAACTTCTGACAAACTTCTGGCATAACTATTTATTGTTATTACATCACATACAATATCATTAAATCGCTGTTTTCAAATGACATGATGATAATTTCAGAACATGTAGTTCAAAATGTTTCGGTCGTGCTAAAAAGTGGCCATTTTAAAATACTGTTGTATTCGTACAAAAAGCTCATTGGGATATTTTGTGGAGATTAGTTAGATCGCTTCAAGAATAATGTTTCGGTGTATTTTAAGTGTATTTTTAAATAATTAAAATGTTTGCATTAGAGAGGTGAAACGGACAGCTCCCAGTGGAAGTATGACGAACAGTAAAAAGTTTTTGATACATCTGTTTATTCCATTTCTAAGGAATGCCTCGTGTCTCTAAGCGTAAATCAAATCGCCAAATGTAACTTATCAAGTTTCAAAAATATGGGATACTAGCTGACCCGGCAAACTTCGTCCCGCCCAAAATTAGTTTTTTGTTATCAATAGCAATAAAAAAAAATCAATACCTTCAAACATTCACATTTACTTATTAAGCGCAAGTTCATGAGTCCAATCGCAGAACTGTTCATTGATTGATTTTCTAATCGACCCCGTTGAATTTACCTTTTCCTAAAAAAATCCTAGTACTTCTACCAAAACTCATCATTATAATATCAGATTATTTTCAGACACAATTCTCGTTCAAGATTTTTCAAACACTTGCAAATAACACGTTTCTCCGTTACATGGAATAAAAGTTTGATACAGAAAATATGATAAAAAAAGACAGACCCCTCTCCTCTTCTCCCCTTAGAGAGGGGAACCACCACCATCTAACCACCATAGAAACATTTATTGCACCCTAAAACCTCCATATGCCTAATTCGGTTCCATTTGCTTGATTAATTCTCGAGTAATGTAGAAATTGGTGTTACATTTGTATGGCAACGCCGCCCCCCCCCCCTCCTTAGAGAGGGGGGAGGGCACATTACATATTTATTAAACTATTTATCAACAAGTTGACATTGAACCCTAATGATACTAACTACTTAACTAATTGTCTTAACCTAATAACGTTTGAGCTTGTCTAAGACGATTTTTTATTCTGTTCCTTGATATATGAAAATCGATGTTTTCAAAATGGCGATTGAATGTTCGAGCCATGCTAGCAACAGGCTCATGGGGTCTGGAAATATCATAAGAACCTTCCCCGATCCCAAAAACCCATACACACCAATTTTCATGTCAATCGGTTCAGTAGTTTCCGAGTCCATAAGAATCAGACAGACAGACAGACAGAAATCCATTTATATATATATATAGATGTTCTATGATATGAGAAATATACGAAGTGATCTTCTGGGCGGATTATTCCAGTTTTTGACGTGAGACTACGTCTAACCGGAGTATATGGGGAGTAAAATGAAAACCTAAACACAGAACATGTAGGAAAAATGAAAGATTCCGAATGCTTATAAATCGAACATTTCTTACTGGATCGGAAAGATGTTTGCATCAATTGATAGGGAATATTTCTACGCATCTATCGCAATTAATAAAATGTTATTTTTCATTAGATAAACAATTGAATAACTGTAAAAGGTGAGGCGTTATCTAAACGCCCTTACTACCTCGTTTTGATTGGTCCGATTTACGGTTTCCCCATCACAGCCATCATAACCAAGCAGCCTTGGGGAAATCGGCATTGCAAATACATGAAAGTATGTTGACTTTTGTTTTCGGCGAAATATGTTTCCTAACACAGACTTCAAAACCAAGCAGTGTTAGAGAAATCGACATTGCAAATACAAGAAAGTAGAGAGAGCTTTTGTTCCCACCGAAATATGTTCCCCTAACACAGTCTTCAAATCCATGGAGCGTGGGGAAATTGGCATTGCAAATTCATGCAAGTAGGAGGCATTTTTGTTCCGACTGAAATGTGTTTGCCTAACACAGTCTTCAAAACCAGAGTATCTGGGGAAATCGGCATTGCAAATAACTGCAAACTGCGAGTGCTTTTGTACTTGCTTGCCTTTGTGCAGACTAGAGTATGTTTCCCTAAAACGGTCTTCTAAACTTAGGAACCTGGGAAAATCGTGCATACATTAGAGGCGAATGAACTTTCAAGTTCAAAGCCTCTATAGTATAAAAAGAAGGAGTTGAAGTCGTGATTCATGCAAGCCGGGGATACTTCTGCACCCACATGTTTTTTTTGCACTCCGAAAACTGTTTTCCTAATACGGATTACAAAAGCGGGTACGAACACAACGCTTTGGCTCAGTTCTTCAAGATCGCATCGAAGGATATGCATTCTTATCTTCTGCTCACTGTATTTCAACGCATACGATTTGATGATTAGGTAAAAAGTTGAAAAAAGTATATTTGCTGCGATAACGCCTAATGATTAAACAATATACATTCGAAGTACATGTCAAAATCGAAATTAAATGTCTGAAGTTCATCAAATCGAGCAAATTCACGGTTCGAGAAGAACGTACACTTGAGGGATGTCAACTTAAATAATCGTCTGATAATTCATCCGTTCACATATTTTGTCCTAGACATCGTACCAAACGTAAAAATACTGTCCTTAAATTCACTTGTAACGAAGAACATAGTCTATCACATTGCATGAATGGACCTTACATGGCATTTATTCAATCTCTTTATTCACGAAACAAATATAATGTATTCAATTGAATTCGGAAATTGTTTCATTCAATCAAAAATTTAATCGATACAAACAAATGATTGTCTAAGGTAGTCCTACGTCAATCTTGCGGTTATATCATAGATATAACCCACCCATTTTTTTTAATAGTTAACGAACATTAGCCTGGTTGAATTCAATTATTCCTCTCGCGAGCGATACACTTCTATGGTTCGTACATTATACTAGCTGACCCGGCAAACTTCGTTCCGCCCAAAATGATTTTTTTGTTATCAATATCTTCAAACATTCGCGTTTTCTTGCTTAGCGAACGGTCATGGGTCCAATTGATCTTCTAATTGACCCTTTTCAATTTACTTTTACTATAATCAATAACTTCAAATTATTTTCAGACACAATTCTCGTTCAAGATTTTTCAATCACTTGCAAATAACATTTTTCTCCCTTGCATGGAATACAGAATATAGAATAAAATGATGACATCTTAAATCGGATGTTTCCTTCCTCAAGTTTTGCGCTTAACCTTTTGCTTGATTAATTCTCGGGATATGCAGAAATTCATATTTCATTTGTATGACAGCCCCCTCAACTGTAGAGAGGGGAGTTGTGTCGAACCACCATAGAAACATTTATTGCCCCTTAAAACCATCACATGCCAGATTTGGTTCCTTTTGCTTGATTAGTTCTCGAGTCCCCTTAGAGAGGGGGGAGGAGTGTCGTACCACAATAAAAACATTTCTTGCCTTCTAAAACCTTTACATGCCAAATTTGGTTCCGTTTGCTTGCTTATTTGCTGAGTTATGCAGAAATGTGTTTTTTTGTATATGGAAGTCTCCCCTTAAAGACGGGGGAGGAGTGTCGAATCACCATGAAAACATTTCCCATCCTCTATATTCACCTCATGACAAATTTGACTTCATTTACTTGATTAGTCCTTGAGTTATGCAGAAATTTGTGTTTCATTTGTATGACAGCTCATAATTATTCATACTTATGATCATGGGTCCAATCGCATGGGTACAATTTACTTTTAATTTTTTAATTTACTTTTAAACTCGTCATTGTAATATCAGATTATTTTCAGACATCATTTTCGTTCAATATTTTTCAACCCCTTGCAAATAACATGTTTGTCCGTTACATCGAATAAATGTTTGATACATAAAATATGATAGAATAAAGATAGCCCTAAATCGGATAATTCCTTCTTCGAGTTATACTCCTATCAACACATTCGGCGATCCATTTTTATTTATCTAGATAGAAGAAGATATAGGAGTGCGTTTTATCACATTAAAATCCATTTCCACTTTCGAACAAAAATCAATTTCGTTGGCGCAAACGTCAAATGGACTAACAATCCATATAATCATACTATCATAGAAACATTTCTCGAACCCAAAACCCTCACATTCCAATTTTGGATTCGTTTGTTTGATTAATTCTCGAGTTATTCTGAAATTTGTGTTTCATTTGTATGGCAGCCCCCCTTTAGAAAGGAGGGGGGGGGGTGGAGTGTCTAACCAACATAGAAACAATTATCGCACCCTAAAACCTTCGCATGCCAAATGTGGGTTCGTTTGCTTGATTAATTCTCGAGTTATAAAGAAATTCGTGTTTCATTTCTATGGCATTTGTTGACATTTATTGACGCAGTATCTGATTTAGTACGTTCTTGACACAAAACCTTAAGCGCTTTCTCCCCAAATTGAGGTACCGTAAACCAGAAAAATGTGAATATTACCGATTTTTCATGTCAGCTTTATATCCAATTATTTTTAAAATCAGTACTGGTGCTAAGACCACAAAACGTTATCGAAAGTTTTGTTCAAAAAAATCCTTAAACGTTAATTTGGAAAATTTTTAGCGACCATTTCAATAGGGGTGAAATTGATCAATTTATGTTTTATAGGATTTTCTAATATGATATGCACAAAAATGTATAGAAAATCAATTATTTCTTCGGATATGGTCATTTAAATGATAATTCAAGGGTTTGAGGGTCAAAACCATGATTTAATCCACCTAAAGGCGTGGTCATGCCTTTCCATAATTCGATTTGAACACTGATCTGTAGGTCATCCGGAGACCATGTGGGTTATCCAATTGTGGCCGAAAACCCTTGAAATAGTCACCAATGAGCTAGTTTTGACAAACCAAGACGATCGATATGTCGCATGATGGGATTTGGTTCTGGTCATTCTTGGTGCTTTTTTGTGAAATAGTTTTTTCTTACCTGTTTGAATAGTATTTAGAAGATTTCGATTGCTTATTCAACTCATCAAGTATCGGCTAGAAGTGAATTAATGTGTTTTGCGTCTATAAATATTGCTTTGATGTGTTGAAAATATGTTTCTTTACCATAGTTAAAAATGGAAACGAAAATGCTATTCAGAAAAAAAGTTAATTTTCATGCAATTTAATAAGTAATTCATTCACCTTTCAACCTTCAGACGGTTATCGAACATGTCAGAATAAAAAAGTTTAAAATTAAAAAGTATAATACCTCTGAAAATTGATGTTCGTTTTCAGTAATACGATTGATCAATTTACCCCCGGATGACGGCATACGATTAAATTCAACAGAACCGATTTATTTTGTGTGCGATTAAGTTGCGAAAAACATTTTTTTTTGTTAAAGCCATTGCACAATGGTCAAGGAGATGCATTTAAGTGGAAATTAGCATTTGGAGCTCGGCGGTTATTCTCAAGACAAAAACTGTCTTCGACAAAGTTGTTACATATGATAGAGCGCTCAATGTCATGTTATCAAAAATAGGGTGACCAAAATTGTCGATGAAATAAAAAATCTTACTTTCATATCTTTATAGATAGAGGTAAACATAGTTCGACAATGTTGTACAATTATTTTAAATAACTTTGTATAACAAACTTTTTTTCTATTTTTTAATATAATCGATTTAGCGCTTTTTTCCTAAGTTGCATTAGGGTGACCATGAAAAAAAAAACCATTTTTATACTCTAACTTTTATATTTCAAATTCTACATACAAACTGTCTTCGAAAGATTCTTAGAACATACTAATACAAACATTTCGAGATGCAGAACTTGTCTATATCTCAACTTCGCTCAAAGTTATTGACATTTCTTACCAAAAAATACGCTCTCTTCAATTGCTTGTCATTTTTTCTGGGGCAAACATAAAAAATGTTTGTTGACGGAATTTTAAAGAACAAATTTCACTCTATATAATATGTGATTTTCGAATTTATGTTATTTTTTGTATTTGAGTAAATTAACATTGAAATCATGAGTTTTTCGGTGAAAACCCATCAATATCTTTGAGCCGGGTTAAGGTATCGACGAATTCTGCATCGCAAAATGTTGGTAATGATAAGCTCTAAAAATCGTACGAAAACAATTTTGATGTAGAATTTCAAATATAAAAGTTGGAGTTGAAATACCGTTTTGTTCATGGTTACCCTAATACAATTTAGTTAAACAAACTACTTTGTAGCAGATATTTATTCTTCAGACAAAAACTTTCTACATATGATAGAGCGCACATTTTTATGTTATCAAAAATAGGGTGACCAAAACTGTCGATGAAATAAAAAAATCTTACTTTCTTATCTTTATAGAAAGAGATACACATAGTTCAACAGTGTTGTAGCCCCGATTATTTGAGACATCTTTGTCGAAATATTATTTTTTCTATTTCTTGAAATAACCGATATAGTGATATAGTTTACTTATACAGCTCTAAATGTTAATTTCCACTTAAATGCATCTCCTGGGCCATTGTGCATTGGTTAATGTTGATTATGAGCGCTAAAAACCCAAATGTTCAGTTTTTTTTCCAATCATCCATATTTCGGGGAATGACTGTTCGAAAAATCGAACATTTGTCAGGCTGGCGTTTTTTGCAAGTACAAACACACTGCGAATTAAAAGTCACTAACTATCAAACTATTCCTTAGAGATTTTCATCTTCCTGTGTTTGTTCGTTTCAGAATGTAAAATTAATGCTTTTAGGAATGCCGTAAATAAAAGCATTAATTTTACATTCCGAAACGAACAAATACAGGAGGATAAAAGTCTCTAAGGAAAAACTTGAATTCATCCACCTATAGAGATATGGAGCAATTTCACCCCAAATCAGCCGGCTGCTGACCCGACATTCTCCGATTTTTATTTTTTTTTTTTTGAAACGTGTTACTTATGATGGAAACTACTTAAAATCACTATTTTCATTATCTTATGACCAGTTTTAAGTACGACTGATTTTTTATAAGGGCGCAATCAAAATCATTGATCCTTCTTTCAAAAAATCGTAAATCAAAATACAGATGTCTTAAAAAAATATATAAATATGATGTATGAAATGATGTTGGAAAATAAATGAACCATTTAACGCACAAGGGACCGCACAAAAAAAATCGCATAAAAAATCGTGCAAAACTTCACCAGTGGCTTTAAAAATCGTGTTTGGTTCACAATTAGAAAAAACTTTAGTTGTGCGGTAGATAGGGACCGCATAAAAAAAGTTTCCCAAGGAATTAACTCAAATCCAAGCCGTTCACCGTTCGATTTACTTTTGTTTCCCTGCTTTGCGATGAGACAGGTTGCCTTTTCGGTTGCGCGTGGCTGTGTTGTGCTCTTAAGGTGGAGGTGGAAGCAAGCCTTTGTAGTAAAATAGGTAAAACCACGTGTAAAAATAGGGTAATAGTGTTTGTGAGAGAAGAGGCTCTTCACTGACACGATTCCTAGAATGCATTAAAAAAAAAGTAATCCAAAATGAAAAAATGAATGTATGAATAATAACTAATACGTATATATATATATATATATATATATATATATATATATATATATATATATGTATATATTTATATATATATATATATATATATATATATATATATATATATATATATATATATATATATGTATATATTTATATATATATATATATATATATATATATATATATATATATATATATATATATATATATATATATATATATATATAGAAGATCTTCATCTTCTTCTTCTTCAATGGCACTAACGTTCCTAGAGGAACTTCGCCGTCTCAACGTAGTATTACTTGCGTCATTTTTATTAGTACTTAGTTGAGATTTCTATGCCAAATAACACGCCTTGAATGCATTCTGAGTGGCAAGCTCTAGAATACGCGTGATCACAGTGCAAGCCGGAGGAAATTTCTTTGACGAAAAATTCCCCCGACCAGAACGGGAATCGAACCCGAACACCCGGCATGTTAGTTATGACGCTAACCACTCGGCCACGGGAGCACAATATATAGAAGATGCATTTGCATATGAAGTTAATTTCCTAGCGTAACATGAGCAAATTTATAACGCAATAATTTATAATTGGTGGCAGTTATCCGAGCTCTGCAATACAAATTTCTTAACCAAGGTTCAAATTGCTAAAACTTACATTATATACCCATTAAACGTAAAAATAACAATTGTGTTGATATCAACACAATTTCATTTTATAGATTTTCATTGCATGAAACGCCATGACTCAGGAATAAAAATTTATTGAGTGGTTTTTGAATCTGTTTCAATGATGTTGTCTGGCATCAGTGTCCAAAAAATAAAGATGTTTTCAGATTTTGGTTAATATTACTTGGTGGGAAGTGTATGCAAACTATCATTTTCTTCACACTGTTTCGCAAAACAATTGATTTTCAAGCGAGGGGTAAGGGAGGGAGATGAAAGAAATGAGCGCCATTGTGGCAGCCATTTGTGGCTAGCTTCCACCTTCACCTTAATTGCATGTCGAAACTTGTTGCTGTTAGAAATCATGTCATGCGCAACTTAGAACATTTGATGGAAGGATGGAAATGATTTGAGAAGTGGATAATTTAGACGCAAATATGCTTTTTAGCACTTAATGCATATAAACCATCGAAATCCACTGAGAGCAAGTGAACGCGGATTTGTAGTTTCAACCAATTTAAATTATTTAATAATCAGCTTATTTCTCGGAGTAAGAATTGAAATTACCTCTATTTTTATTAAATTGTGAAGCCTTGAATTAACATTACATTATTATGTAGGCTACTGATGATGAAATTATTTTAGGAATTTTTTGATTATCCTGTAAAAAAACGGAAATTAATAAAATTAGAAACTTGCATGCAGTTTTGTTGGCAACATTTACGACATTGTTTTTGTGCGGTTTTTATGCGGATTTTTCCATAATGTTTTATCGAGATGACACCAGATCTTGACGTTTTATACATTTTTAAGTCATTTGGCATCGATTTTCCAAATTTAATGTCATAGTAATTAATATGCTCAGGAAGAGTGCACACTGATTGGTAGAAACCATGAAACCATGAACAAAATATTACCCAATACCATCATCTTTCGCATATCGATGTCGGTCCAATTCGATCAAGAAATGGAAATAAACTCATGCAACCCGGAAAACATCTTTATCAAAACGCCAGCGTTGCTTAATAAATTGTTTCTTCTTTTATTCAATTCGTCGACAGGAAAAGCGATCTGGTGCAGCAAATGAAGGGAAAAGCTGCTCGAGTCGTTCTGAGGGGATATGAGTGGAATCAGAACCGAAAAGATGCAACTTTATTTCATTCTTTCACTTCAAAACACTCTGCAATAAATTGCGGTGTCAATCAGAAAAAAAGTCCCAAGAGCATCGCCACCCACACTATGGCGGTGCGTTCCACCCACTCGGACGAGTTTTTGGACTCTCTCCCCGGGGTAAGGATGAAAACTAGACGACGGAAAAAGTTTCACTCTCGTCATCGTCGTCGTTGTCGTCGTCATTGAGAGGAAGTTTTCATTTTCTTTATCATCGTCATCTACGTGATCATCTCGAGAACTGAGTGCACTGTCGGATCTTGGGTCTTTGGAGCCTGCCACTGTGTATTGGTTTATACATAGTAGACGTGAACAGCACCAGCAGCGTTAAGAAACACGCCTCATTGTCACCCCATCTTGATAGTGGAGCAAATCATTTCACTATTGCGATAACAATAAAGTCATCGAGAGGAAACTCTCCGATGCGACCTGCATGAAACAAGAAGTTGATTTTCTCGGAAAATGGGAAACTCAACGGGTGGAAAATTCAAACTGCCGAAGAAAACATGCTGGCAGTAACATTCTCTTCACGTGGAGTGGAACCAAACTTAGAAAGTAGAAAAGAGAAGGAAAGTTTGCGCATGAGAAAGCACATAACCAATAATTCTTTGTCGATGACACAATCACCGCATTGAATGCAGAATATCGAGCAGCTCGGGAATGGCCAATATGGACCATGGGACCGTTTTTGGACTGGATTCAATCGGTTCGGATGTGCTGACTGAGAACAGGAAAGTGCACCCTCCGGGAATAGACGTCAGGATTGGAAGAAATTAATCCACTCAATGTGGTGTGCTGAAAAAAGGTCTCTTCACTCTTCCTGTTGATTACAATATTAGATTATGCAATCAACGGAAGGTGACTGGAGCATTCCAAATTATGAGCAGAATTACTGTGTCCGGCAGAATTGAGCAAGAGCTAGAAAGTTTTTTTTCTTCCTGGAAAAGGTACACCGACTATTGTATAAGTTTCGTGTGTGAGTTCACTTGGCGATGTTCTCCTGTTTCCAATTCTCTTAATTATACGCTTTTTTCTGTCCTTTCGTTATTCAAAGTAGATTAATTGGTAATCGGATATTCATCGCATATGATCAATCAATGTTCCTTTCTTCTCTGTCGTGTCGTGTCTTCGGACGAAGTTTGGTCGTCTTTTGTCACAGAAGAAAACGACTTTATTAGCGGACACTATTCGAGCGGTTCCATTTCGGAGCGGGGTCCCCAGCAATTGTTGAGCCTTTTCCGAGTTCCGAGAACCTGTCCAGAAGATGGACAGCACTGAAGCAAAGCCGCTGCGAAAGTCCGCGTGGAGAAGTCGTGTGGAGAAAGCGAAAAAAAAAGAAGAGTATAAATAGTAAACAATCTGATTTCATGACTGATCAATCAATCGTGCGTGAGACGACGCACAGGCAGGCCTTTGGCCGGGGAGAAATAGCGAATTGTCTTCTATCGACAGCCGGAGAGCGCTGTCATAGTCCCGGAGTTGGTCGGACGCGGTCTCCTTTTCACGCATCGCATAATGGTCGATGTGATGTCAGGGTGATTAGGCCGATAGCCGTGTAACTTTGGGCGTGCGAGCGTGAAGGTTTTTACGCCAGGCCGCTCGGAATTGGCCGGCCAACTACGGTACCGTCCCGCGATATCGATTTACAGATATGACACAATTCCAACAGATTTCACGGTTGGGTGCCAACGAAAGTCGTCGTATGGTGGGGTCTATCCGTAACAATCAAGTTTGGTGGAGCAGGTTCGATTCGCTGGTTTGGATTTTGGTTGATTGGTGGATTTGACAATTGAACAAAAGTGTGTTAGTTGATGGAATAAAGGGTGTGTCACATCAAATTGCATCACGGAAAAAACGCTGTAGAAATTCGCCCAGTAGACCGATCCTTTTGAAAATTTTAGACAGTAAAATAAAAACTTTTAAACAACTTTTGGCATTTTCTTTTTATTCATACTTCGAGCCCAAGCCCATATGCTCGCACCTTCCTCTTTACCCCGTCCATAAGGTTCTGTACAACGTCAGGTTGTAGTTTTTTTTGAACAGAAATCCATTTTCTTTTGAAGTTCGCCTCCGATTTGACAACTTTTGGGTTCTTCCGGAGGGTCTGCTTCATAATCGCCCAATATTTCTATATTGGGCGAAGCTCCGGCGCGTTGGGCGGGTTCATTTCCTTTGACACGAAGGTGACCCCGTTGGCTTCGTACCACTCCAACACGTCCTTTGAATAGTGGCACGAAGCGAGATCCGGCCAGAAGATGGTCGGGCCCTCGTGCTGCTTCAATAGTGGTAGTAAGCGCTTCTGTAGGCACTCCTTAAGGTAAACCTGCCCGTTTACCGTGCCGGTCATCACGAAGGGGGCGCTCCGCTTTCCGCAAGAGCAGATCGCTTGCCACACCATGTACTTTTTGGCAAACTTGGATAGTTTCTGCTTGCGAATCTCCTCCGGAACGCTGAATTTGTCCTCTGCGGAGAAGAACAACAGGCCCGGCAGCTGACGAAAGTCCGCTTTGACGTAGGTTTCGTCGTCCATTACCAGGCAATGCGGCTTCGTCAGCATTTCGGTGTACAGCTTCCTGGCTCGCGTCTTCCCCACCATGTTTTGCCTTTCGTCGCGGTTAGGAGCCTTCTGAACCTTGTATGTACGCAGGCCCTCCCGCTGCTTGGTCCGCTGGACGAATGAACTTGACAAATTCAGCTTATTGGCGACATCCCGGACCGAACTTCTCGGATCACGTCTAAACTGCTTAACTACACGCTTGTGATCTTTTTCACTGACGGAGCATCCATTTTTGCCGTTCTTCACCTTCCGGTCGATGGTTAGGTTCTCGAAGTATCGTTTTAGTACTCTGCTGACCGTGGATTGGACGATTCCCTGCATCTTACCGATGTCCCGATGTGACAACTCCGGATTCTCGAAATGAGTGCACAGGATTAATTCACGACGCTCTTTTTCGTTCAACGACATTTTTCCAAATTTACGAAAAATTTACAGTGAAGCATGGCCAACGTGATCTATACACACATTATCTGATTATAAGCGAAAGCTGAAGATATAATTCCTAAAAATAAAATTTCTACAGCGTTTTTTCCGTGATGCAATTTGATGTGACACACCCTTTAATATGGGTTAAACGAAGGTATTAATGGATTTCGTGGATATTCGATACTTTCATTTCACATTTAAAGTAGGAGAGGGAAGTGAAAGTGAATCATTTGTGGAAGAAAGAAAACAAATATGTCACAAAAAAATTGTGATGCGTTTATTTACATTGTTTGGGTATTAAACGAAAACGCCGATTCCTCTCAGCGTATTTCCTCACCCCTTTTCACTCGATGTCTTTTCTCTTGCGCAAAACAGCAACTAATTTTTTTAGTTCGCGCTCTGTTTGCGAACTGTAATAAAATCACATGAAACTTAAAGATCTACTGTCCTCTGGAAAAAAAAATGTCAAAAATCGACACTCATAGTTTTTTTTTCTCGGAATACGAGATACGACGCAAAACGTATGGTTTAGGGTGCCAATGAAAATTGTCATTTCGATTTTTCATAGGGACTTCCTGCGAAATGTTGATTTGCACGATAAAATATCCTATGCAAAATATTAGCTCATTCGGATTTCATTTACTATTGTCACAGACGTCAAAATTTAAGTTTCCTGAAAATCGAAAAATCACCCAAGGAAATCGGGGCTTCTACAAAAATGTGCCAAATGTCTTAGAACTGCATAAAACGTCGAGAGTTTGTGTTATTTCGAAAAATAAAGTTTTGTCAAAAATTGACTTTTTGCACTTTTTTTGACTGAAAAGTTGATTTTTGACGAAAAAAAAAAATTTGAGATAAAAGTAAATCTCGACGTTTTATGCAATTCTAAGACATTTGGCATCAAAAACATTTTTGTGAAAGCCCCGATTTACTTGGGTGATTTTTCGATTTTCAAAAAAGTCACAGGAGGGTCGTGTCCGAGACACGACCGCATAGTTGACGTAGAATTCCGTTAGGCTATATGTTGGTTTTTTGATATGTTTGAAGAATTACATCGTTAAACTCTTTGATAATGATTTGGTGGCCTTGAAAAGTGCAACTTTGTTTGGTTGTTGAATATTGTTTGATCACTCCATCAGTGTTTACCGAGTGATGATGACAGAAGTATCGTAAACAGTCGTTGGGTGGTGCGTATCAGATAAAAGAAGCCGAAGTGGAATGAGATATAATGAAAATCGCCCTCTGTGACCCTAGATGAGATGCCTCCTGTGTTATGTATAGATGAAATAAAGAATAAAAAACCGAACGACCCGTTCTCGAGCGGGAACACAACATAGTTTTTTATTCATAAAAATTGAAACAAATTGTTTCATATATCAAGTCATTTTTAACACAACCGCTACCATATACAATGTTACACTTACACTTGTGCTAAATGTTTCACAATACACGATCGGTCATTGATATGAAATTTCACTAAGCAACCAACATTCAAGTTTGGAATTTAAATTTTATTTGCTATAATTAATCGTTTCACTCACCCTACTTGCAATATAAAAATGCTCCCGACTTGCATATATTTGCAATGCAGATTTCCCTCCGGCACCTTGGTTTTGATGTCTCTGTTAGGGAACATATTTCGGTGGGAACAAAAGTTCTCCCTACTTTCATGTATTTGTAATGTACTTCTTCTTCTTTTCCTTTGTTAATGGAGACATTTAATCTAAAGATTAATTCGTCTCATGTTTGCAATGTCGATTTCCCCCAGGCAGCTCGGTTTTGATGTCTCTGTTAGGGAACACATTTCGGTAGGAACAAAAGTTTCGCCTACTTTCATGTATTTGCAATGTCGATTTCCCCCAGGCAGCTTGGTTTTCATGTTTAGGGAACCGCCGCATGTGTCGTCAATTTCGACCAATTAGAAGTGGATATTTCCGTTAGGAAATGGGTTAATATTTTTCAATTGTTCGATAGTTAGTTTCATGACATATATTATTATATTCAATACTAGCTGACCCGTCAAATTTCGTCCCGCCCAAAATTTGTTTTTTGTTATCAATACCTTCAAACATTCACGTTTTCTTATTAAGCGCAATTTCATGAGTCCAATCGCAGAACTGTCCATTGATTGATCTTCTAATCAATAATTATAGAATAATTGCTAAAAACTTCCTAGTACTTCTATCAAAACTCATCATTAGAATATCAGATTATTTTCAGACACAATTCTCGTTTAATATTTTTCAACCACTTGCAAATAGCATGTTTCTCCGTTACATGTAATAGATGTTTGATACAGAAAATATGATAGAATAAAGACAGACTCCTCTCCTCTTCTCCTCTTAGAGAGAGGGGGGAGTGTCTATTCACCATAGAAACG
This sequence comes from Toxorhynchites rutilus septentrionalis, assembly GCF_029784135.1. NCBI lineage: Eukaryota > Metazoa > Arthropoda > Insecta > Diptera > Culicidae > Toxorhynchites > Toxorhynchites rutilus. Next base: position 130,796,265 of record NC_073745.1, read on the forward strand.
TTTCGGGACTTCTACAGACCCCCCCCCCGCTAAGGAAGGAAGCAGGAGTATCTGTCCACCATAGAATCATGTATTGCACCCTAAAGTCTCCACATGCCAAATTTGGTTTCATTTTCTTGATTAGTTCTCGATTAATGCAGAAATTTGTGTTTCATTTGTATGGCAGACCACCACCCCCCTTCACCCCTCTGGAACGAAGGGTGGAGTGTCTTACCACCGTGAAAACATTTATTGCGCCCTGAAACCTCCATATACCAATTTGGTTCCGTTTGCTTCATTAATTCTCGAGTAATGCATAAATTTGTGTTTTATTTGTATGGCAGCCCCCCATAAGGAGAGGGTGGAGTGTCTAATCACCATAAAAACATTTATTGTACCCTAAAACCTCCATATGCCAAGTTTGGTTTCATTTGCTTGGTTAATTCTCGAGTAATGTAGAAATTTGTGTTTCATTTGTATGGCAGCCCCCCCTTAGAGAGGGGGAGGGGTCTGAAACTATCACAAAAACCTTCCTCGGCCCCAAAAACCCCCTATGTACCAATTTTCATGTCGATCGGTTCAGTAGTTTCCGAGTCTATAAGTATCAGACAGACAGACAGAAATTCATTTTTATATATATAGATAAAAGATTGTTATGGAGTGCCGAAATCGATTGACGCAAAAATCTCATCAATCCATCATGAAATGACTGAGCAATAAGCGTTTGAAATTGGACAATTTTCATAATGTGCTCGATTTTCGATTTTCAATTTGTACCCCAATATGTTCCCGAAAGACATAATCCTACGTCAAAAACTAATTTTGACATCTGCAACAATAGTGAATGAGGTTCGAATAAGCTAATATTTTGTACAGGATATTTTATCGTGGGAATCAACATTTTTATTCAAGTTCCGTTTGAAAATTCGAGACGGCCATTTTCATTGGCACTCTACTGTATATATTCAGCCGTCCAGCCATTTCATGCCAACCCGATAGGAAAAGAACACATCTCTGATTTAGAGATTTATGTAAAAAAAATCCTCATCGTTCTAGAAAAAATATAAAAGAATATAGCGCCCTCGGTCCCGAGACCATAAAAACCATAAAAAACAAATACAATCAATAATAACGGAAACAAAATATAAGTTTTCTGCGACTAAATTTTTTTTTCTAAAAAGATTAGGTGATTGGTTTTAATTTGATATTTCGATCATTAGAATCGTTTCAGTAGTTTGAAAGTTTTGAATTCTTCAAAAAATTCGTTTTAGGAAAAAAGTGAAAAAAAGAGATTTTTCGGACCACCCTAACGAAAAAAATAAAAAAATACTGGTTCAATTGTTTACGATAAAGAACAAATATACCATCTTTCACGAAAATCTGAGAACCACTACATCGGTTTGGCATGGAATGGCTGTATTAGGGTGCCGATGAATGTATGAGAAAAAATCGACGCTAAAATTTCAAAAAGTAACCCCTTACAAAATTTTCACCACCTCGAAAAAACACCCTATCCAAAATTTTAGCTCAATCGGACTTAAGAGAGAGTGGCGCAAACCGGTCGAAGTTTGTGTGTTTTGAAAATCGGAAAATCACCCAAGGGAGGAGTAAAGAAAATGGAGGTTTAAAAAAAATATCATTGATGCCGAATGTCGTAAAATTGCAAGAAATGTCGAGATCTACTGTAATCTCGAAAAAAAAACATTTTTTGTCAAAAATCGACACTCTAAGAATTAGTTTTTTCTCGGAATACGAAACGTATAGTTTTGGGTGCCAATAAAAACAGTTATCTCGATTTTTCATTCGGAACTTGCTGCGAAATGTTGATTTGCACGATAATATAGTCAATGCAAAATATTAGCTCAATCGGACTTCATTTACTAGTGCCGTAAACGTTAAAATTTTAGTTATGTGTCGAGATCTGGTGCCATCTCGAAAAAAAATGTTTGGCTGAAAATTTACCTTCTGGGATCAAAACTTTGAACGTTTGAAGGCACCCCTGAATCATGTCCGAATTAGCTGAAATTTTAAAGAGGCCATGTTTTGGGCCAATAAACAGAATGTAGATGTTCGGTTCTCTAAATTCGATGATATTTATTTTTCTATACATTCAATGCCACTTAAGTCCCAGAAGGTGAAATGAAAACCTAAATCTGATGCTTATAACTTTAATGCTTATTTCTTAACACGTTGAGCCCCGCGTCTATCCCTGGGGGCTTGTTTGGTAGGAAAGCGGTAGTTGGTAGTTACATTTTGAGATACATCAGAAAACAATTTCTGGCTATTTTAACTTTTTCTATTTTCTAGTATCCGATCTGTTGCACTACAATAGACCAAACTAATGGTCGCAGTGGTACAATTCTCCTACAGAAGAAGATCCGATCTACGGTTTCCCCAACACGGACTTCATAATCAATGTGCCTGGAGTGAAACTACTTTGCAAACACATGCAAGTCATGAGTATTTTTCTTCCAATCGAAATGTGTTCCGCTAAGATGGATTTCAAAACAAAGGTCCCGGTGGAATCCGGTTTGCAAATATAGGGGAACTGGGGGGAATGTGGTCACCCTAAGGAACATGCCCAATTCATGTGTCCACATACCACTAAAATTTCCGTTCTTCGAAAAATATTGTAGCTCAACTTATTGTAGTTCAAGATAATAAGCGGTTTTTTTCATGAAAATTGAAAATAGTACATTTTTCATTATTAGAAAAAGGGTTGAAAAATCGAACATTTTTTTTAATGAGGAGCTAAAGTGGTCACCTGTGGGGGGCAAAGTGGTCACTCGTACATATAACGCTAGAAGAGATAGATTTATGCGTGCTTTCTTGGATAAGTACAGGGTGACTCAAAAGTCATGGAATTCTTCAAACATAAGTGACTCAAAAGTCATGGAATTCTTCAAACATAAGATGACTATCAATACGGTATCAATAATCAATAGTTATACTACCAAACAAGCAGGTGACCATTTTTCCCCACGTGACCACATTACCCCCACTACCCCTATGCAAGCTGTTAGGGTGGCATCGAAAATAGTCATGTCAAATTTCAAAAACCGACCATGTACATTTTGTTTATTGGGCCAGGAAATGACCTTTGCTAAGTTTCAGCTCAATCAGACATGAATTAGTGGTGCCTCAGAACGCTCAAAGTTATGATTTTTTTATCCTCGAAAATCTTCCAAGGAGGGTAAAGGAAATTTAGAAAATCGATTTTTTTTTCGATGCCAAATGATTTAATAATACATTTTTATGTCGTTGCGATCTGGTGTTATCTCAAAAAAATCGAGGATAAAAAAGTCAAAACTTTCTCATCTTTATTTCTCGATATCTCAGGTATAGTACCTGCTACAATCCCGAAATTTTGAACTTTTCTTAGTTAAAGTGTCTACTTTGTATAGGAAATATAAAAAAACAGATAGATGACGTCTCGTTTCAGATTCTTTCATTCTGTCCATACTCTAAGCAGCAAGTTTTTGCGCGTGATCGCAACGCACTTTCTGAAAGGTGTGAACATGATCAACATACAGAAGAAAAGAACATACCTCTTCACGTGTTGAGAGAAACGCAACCTAATATTTGAAATATGAGCAAAAAAAACCATAGGTAGGCGTTTTAATTCGCACCCCTTTCGGATCCCCCCACACCCTCTCACCAGGGCACTGAGATGCCAACATTATATTTTCGGCGCATGATGCCGTGCTCGCAAGTTTCCTGTCCCGCGTGCCTTCCTTTTGGGGTTTATAACGAGAGTCACAATGTTATGTCTTATTATTACAGCATTACTTACGTCGGAGTAAGGTAAGAACAACAACAAAAAACACCCATCCAAAAACATTACACCGCTTCTTTCCCACTCCCTCTGCTATCTTTCATGCCTCTCCACGCCGGCATTGAAACGGCGGAACATATCCATGCCGTAAGGGATAAAAATAAAATCGTGGAAAATATTATTGAACAAAATATTGCCTCAAATGTGGCAGGAAAACCACCACGCAAAAACTGGCGCAAAAAAAACACAAACGACTGAAAAATGATCTTGTACATCGAAGACCAACAGTAACATTACGAATGAAAATATTGATCGCGCATAATAATGCTCTGTCTGTGTAAACGGCATCGAACATGTGACCACAATAAATACAGTATAAATACCGTTGTAGATCACTTGATGATTCATCAACGGAACGAAAAACATTATTTGAATTGTACGTAAAATGTAAATGTGTTGGGTAAAGTTTACGGTTCAGATCAAATGTTCATACGGCGCAATGTTTCGTAAAAATACTGAGGAATCATCTCGTTGAAAAATGCATAAAACTTTTTCCGTGCACTCTTTTGCCCACCATCCTGGTCAAAAATGTACAAGCAGAAAAAATGCAATCGTCGGCAAATTGTTTAACATGATTTCAGTTTTTTTTCGAGCAAATTCATATTTCCGTTTACAACACTGGCAGAGCTGTGGCCTCGAAGCAGAGATGCCAGATCTTCGAAATTTCCAGGGGTGCAAGTTGAAATTGTGCGGTTTTTCTCTAAGAAAAACCGGGCTCATTCCGTTCTTTTTTTTCCATTAATACAAAGTTTAAATATATATTTTGTTGCCAGCAGCGATCTTAACATCGATTGGCATGTAATTTTTATTTTTAGCCTGGATTACATACCCATTGGTGAAATATGATAAATATCCCCAAATTTAGAATATTATATTCAAGTCCGCCTGTGAACTACGGATCTCTATAGTAGCATGTTCAAAAAAGAAATCAGAAACTATTGAGAACCAGAGCAGAGATTCCAAAGCCCCTTACGAGGATAAGAAAGAAATGGTTAAACCCCTAAGTCTCTCTGTGTCCTTCTCAGGTCGAAAAATATATCGTCTATTCGAGGAATGTTGAAAAAAATCCTAATTTTTTAATTATTAAAATATACGACCTACTTAATCTAACCTTAACCTAAACCTTTGATATTACTATACAAGATTCCGAACAATCAAATGCTTGGAATTTGACTACCTCTCTCCAAATTCCTGAAATTTCATTACCAGGGAGTTCAGGGAGTTGGCCCTTTCTTGAACCTCTGTTGTTCTCACCCAGGGAAGCAGATTCAGAATTATCTTCAGAAATTTATTCTGAACGCGTTGGAGTCTCAGTCTGTGTGTCTGGGCACAACAGCTCATCCAGACAGGAACCACATATTTAATTGCAGGCCAGATGATCTGTTTATTGACAGTCATCTGATTCTTCAGACAAAGTTTAGAGGTTAATGAGGTAATACTCTGCTCTGGTCGTTGTACTCACTGATCTGCAGAAACTCTAAACTATAAATCAGATGACTGCCTAGAGTAAGTCCTAAGTATATCACTTCCCTGGACCATTCGATAAGTGAGTCACCGAGATCTAGGAGATCACAAATGCGAGAATAGAATAGCCTGAGTCTTCGCCGCATTGATGACAATTTTCCAACTGGTGTGATACTCTGTTAGAGCATCTAGGCCACCCTGCAGTCTGTGAGTCACTGATCACACGACCATTATAATCGGCATCATCGGCAAACTGGGACAATATTCCATCACCGGGAAGCGGTGGGATGTCTGCAGCATAAATATTGTTCAGAATGGGCTCAAGAATACTTTCCTGAGGCACACATGCATCTATATTGAATTGCTGTGAGTACACATTACGCAAGGCCATTCGAAATGTCCTATCAGAGAGATAATCTTTAATGATCCTAATAATATAAATTGGGAAATTGAATCGATGCAGCTTGTACACCAGGTCATCGTGCCAAACATTGTCTAAAGCCTTCTCAATGTCCAAGAGCGCCATGCTGTAGTCTTAGACAACGACCTATTCTGCTATATAATCTTAGTAACTCTAGTGAGTTGATGGATGGTGGATCTTTCCTTACGGAAACCAAATTGTTCCTCAGGGAAGGCATCATACTGATCAGCAAGAGTAAGAATTCGGGTTTTGATATATTTATCGAACAATTTAGACAGGGGAGAGAACAAGCTGATGGGTCGATAGCTCTTAGGGATAGAAGGATCTTTCCTTGGTTTCCTTGGGACCTGGGATGACTTTCGCAAACTTTCACTCAGATAGAAAGAAGCAAAGCTTCGTGCATCTATTAAATATGTTAACACATTTCGGACCACTCACGAGTTTTCTCGTGTTTCGCGTTTCGTCTATTACGGATGGATCTCGAAATAACCCTACACTTGATGGTTAAATCCTTGGTCTGCCCAGAATCTAACAAGGCCTACCGATGGCTCGCCTTCGTCTCATCCACACCGAAGGAAACGGTCTCATTCGTGGAATCCGAACAAATGAAGCGTACAAGTTTGCCCTTAATGTGTTAATATGTTACAAAAGCAAATGAACCGTGGCTTCAGTACTTGAGCTCGAAGTTGAAGGTGTTATCGAAACCGGTGGGCTTTATCTTGTTGGTAAATTTGATGAGACCTATCAGCTCATCAGCTGTGACTCTTGATTCCTCAGGAATTAAGTTGTCCGATCAATAACCACGGTGACCCATTTCAACTACAGCCTGCTTCACATTTCGGACCACTCACGAGTTTTCTCGTGTTTCGCGTTTCGTCTATTACGGATGGATCTCGAAATAACCCTACACTTGATGGTTAAATCCTTGGTCTGCCCAGAATCTAACAAGGCCTACCGATGGCTCGCCTTCGTCTCATCCACACCGAAGGAAACGGTCTCATTCGTGGAATCCGAACAAATGAAGCGTACAAGTTTGCCCTTAATGTGTTAATATGTTACAAAAGCAAATGAACCGTGGCTTCAGTACTTGAGCTCGAAGTTGAAGGTGTTATCGAAACCGGTGGGCTTTATCTTGTTGGTAAATTTGATGAGACCTATCAGCTCATCAGCTGTGACTCTTGATTCCTCAGGAATTAAGTTGTCCGATCAATAACCACGGTGACCCATTTCAACTACAGCCTGCTTCTGTCCTAGATTGTCAGACACCACAAATTGTTGCCCCAACGCATTCGCTCTTTCGATAGCCGTTAATAACAAACCACCTTCACGAGACTCCCTAGACGAAAACAAAGAGGGGATGTGTTTAGTTCTCTTTTTACATTTTTTTGGCAAAGACCAGAGAGGTTCAGAATGAGGAGGAATTTGCTGGAATTTCTTTTTAAATTTCCTATTCCGAAGATCTATAACCCTTTCCTGGATTACCCTAGTGAAATTATGGAATATTATATTTTATCGTGGTCGCCAGTACGCTGGTACTGGCGCCGGTACGTATTCCTAAGTCGTATCAAATATTTTCTTTATCCCATTTGTTTATTTATTATGCTCATTAGCATTCTAGCTGTAACAGAGCCGGGTTTTAATCGTGTACATGTACATATGTTCATGTTTCTGTAAATTGTAAATTACACAGTAGTAGTAGCCATTTAGGCGTTAGGTTTTCTGTTCCATTACATTATGGTAAATTACACACATTTAGGCGTAAGGGTATTCTTTCTGTTCTTCCATTGTTAAGTAGACCGGACAACGGAGACAGTTGATATTGATCATTGTTGGGTTATTAATAGAACAGCAGCCCGATGTTTTTGCAAAGCAGAGCAGCTGTATGGATGAATCGATCTTTGTTCCACCGTGGATCGATATCCATCGTTGATGATGGTTGCGTGGACGTTGTTATTCTATAACAACACAAAGATGATCAATTGAGGGCCCTGAGTTTGAACTCACGATCGAGCGCTTAGTAAGCGAACGCGTAACCAAGTGGCTATGAAGACCCTTCGTATCAAATATTTTATGGTGCTGTCAATTTGGAGAGAAGTACTTACCTGATGTTGCTGAACCGGAGCTGCTGTGACACGAGCGATGGCAATCGCTTGCTAGAGGGATTCAAGTGTCTGATCAACCTCCACTGAGGAATTCAAAGGTAGCTCAAAGTTAATATTGTTGTTCACCATCCGTTGGAATACGACCCAATCTACACGGTGATAGTTACGCGGGGGACGGTGGTTCACAACATCGGCAGTAGTATTTAATTTTAGTACCACCGGAATTCTGCCATAAAAATGAAACACAAATTTTTGCATTACACGAGAATTAATAAAGCAAATGAAACCAAATTAGGCATATTGAAATTTTAGGTTGCAATAAATGTTCCTATGGTAGTTAGACTCTCCACCCCTCTCTCTAAGGGGGGGGGGGGTCTGCATACAAATGAAACACAAATCTCTGCATTACTCGAGAATTAATCAAGCAAATGAAACCAAATTGGGCGTATTGAGGTTTTAGGGTACAATAAATGCTTCTATGATGGTTAAACTCTCCACCCCCCTCTCAAAGGGGTGGGCTTACCGCAAGCGCCACCAATCATTATTGCTTTTCTAGAGGGGGGACTCTACTCTGGAAGGTCGAGAAACAACGGATTTTTTTCTCGGATGTTGGAATTAAAGTTAGGTGTTTGAACATTTTGGTGATTGGTTGAGATATATTCGAATTATATTCGATGTATTTTTTTTATTTTTTTGGATGCCAATATAGAGATTATAATAATGTTGGCACGTGGATGCGCTCTCTAAAACTGGTTTAACGTTTTTCTCACAATCTAATGGCCCGATCGGGCTGAAAATGTAAAAATGAATTATCTAAATTATTACAGTTTTAGAAAATTCAAAAAATTGCCACAATGTCGGCCATTGAAATAAAAAAAAATTGCTGTTTTTTCAACGAATTAATTAAAAAAATATACAAAATTAATAAATCGAGATATCAAAAAACGGCTACGTGACAATTTAGACAATCCATTATTACATATTCACATCCCAATGTCTTTACATGGATCGCAAAACTGCAATTAAAAATTCGTATGAAATTTACGGAAGATTTAAAAAATCCACGGAATTACACGAAATAAATCTGGCAGTCGTAGTTCTCTCGATGCACGCTAAACGACAGCATGCACACGCACATTGGAACTGAAGCACAAGATCTTCATTCTTTAAGCGGGTCTCGCGTCTATAGAGAACCGTACCATCGCGATGTACTTTTTTGGGCACATTTGGAGTGATTGATAGCTGGAGGTTGAGCTCCGTTTTGTATAAGAATCGCGTTCCTATTTTATTGCAACGATGATTTTATTCCGCGGCCGCGCAGTCATACCGATCCGGATGCGTGGTTGTCTCGAAAGGCTGAACATGGGAGAGGAGAAGAAATGCTCAAAATATGAATTTAATGAAATAACGAGAAACATGCTTTTTATGTCATATTTTGCTGTCTCCCTTCCTGCCGCTTCCAAGTCGTATTCGTTCCAATGGTCGAAAAAAAACAGCGGGAATGGTTAAGAGGAAGCAATAAGTAATGAATTCGTCCCAGTGATTTTCGGACCCTGATTGGACACGATTGAACAATCGGCAAAAGAGTTTCTTTTTTCATCCCACGAGGTTATTGGATGTTTTTTTCACTGGTTCTTTCTGAATTCATATATTTTTCGGATTATTTTCAACGGTCAATGGATAATTACGGTTAAATCACTCTCACTCATACTTTTCGCGAAGGTCATTCCATGATATTTGACCGACTAATCAAGCATCGCGTACTGAAATGTCATTAAGATAAACTCAGATATAGAAAGCAATCAACTGTAGATTAGAAACTTTATCTCGCGAGAGTATTAATCAATGCAATAAAATTCCGAGAGGGAAAAATTCGACTAATTCGAAAGAGTAAAAAAAAACACAGTATCTGTAAACATTCAACTTATAATATCCCCTCGCGGACATAAGCTAATAAAGCTATTAACAGCTCCCAGAAGAGGATGCTCCATTAAATCGGACCAGAATGGAACGAATATGAAATATTTCCGAACTCGGAGGAAATCTCTCGGAGCGCGTAAACGAAAATGAATTATGCTTTAATGATTTTACGAACCGAAAGCTTTTCACCCCTCGAAGTGGAAGAGAGGGAGACCAAAAAATTAGACACAAAAATATATACCAGAGATCAAATCAACGAGATTGGTTTGAAAGTTGTCATGGGATGGCTCCGGGGCTTTCCTGGTCCGGTGCCTCTCGCGGGTGACTTTAATCTACCTTTTATCAGAGGATGAGCTCGAAAATGGAAATGGAAGCGGCAAAGGCGATCCCAAAACGGCAGCAACACACGCAGCGAGGGACAAAATATGTGTATATAAGTGAGGATGAATCACATTATACATGTAGATTTCAGGTTTTATTTGCCACATTCGACTCAGCAGCGTTTCCAGTCAATTTAGTGAAAGAGATTATATTTCGTCTCGTTTCGTTCTCCTCCGTCTGTGCCCCCTTCCAAGATTATTCTATTCGCTTAAGGCTCTCATTCAACTCGGGGCGCTTCCAGAAGACGGTACAACAATTTCTTTTATAACCTCTTTTTGTCCACTCTGTATGCCTCTTCTGACTGAAGCTGACTTCGGGATCTTATACAGAGATTTCGGGGATAGTGTATCGTCAGAACTTTATTGCTGCTGATTTGTTTGATTTTTCAGATGAGCCTGCATGAACTCGGCAATCTTGCGTATATACACGCTCGCTCGTAAAGACCCTCCTTCGTGTCTCAGCAATATAATCTGAAATTCCTATCATCGTGAACGAATCTTTTTAATTACGATTTCTATAGACCTGTACTAAAAGGTCCGTTTGTAGTTTTTGGTTGCAGATCAACATTTTTTCTGATAACTAATTTATATTTCTCTCACACTGATTTCTCTTGCACAATTTGAAGTGAGAACTAAATTGTTTCAACGCTTCTCGTTTTTTTGGGCTTATTATTCTCTGCCCATTATTGTTGAATTCTCAGTACTATTATTTCGCCTTTTCCATTTCGTTTGCTACTTTCGTTCATTCGTTATTATTATTATTATTTTAATTTTCATTTCTACAAACCCCCCAGGCCAACTATCAGATCAGAGAGATCAGCTATTTGAAATTATTGGTATTATTATAATATCTAAATCATCTGAATATCATACAACAATACAATCAATTTAGCAAACAAATAGAACAAATTTCATTAACAGATATGAATTCGAAAGCGTTGTATGCGCGGGCAAACTTATTTAGAGAAACTGTCAACCATAGAATTTCACCTCTTTTTTCATTGGTCAAGAACATTATTAATTAACAAATCAATGTTTGCCACTGAGCCTATATGGTTCCGGCGAGGCCAGCGCCGTCATCAGGTCTGCAAAAATACATTTTCAATCGCCAGCCAAGTTTTAGATTGACAATGTATATCCCCAAACAAAGAAGTTGAGACATTTTTCACACAGCATGAACCCATGAAAAAATGATCTGCCAAAAGAACTGCCCTGATTTCGCTCGAAGCTTATACACCGTGTCCAATATATTTTCATACATATTCAAACTTCGATTATTACACATGAGATATTCAGATTGTATCGGTTATTGTTTTGAATGACATTTAATATAATGTTGATCAGTTATAGCAAATCTTTGGGATTAACACCGTTTCTACCTTTATGACAAGCTTCATACGTTTTTCAAACGCCGGTTTGAAAAACGACTACTTCCATCCACAAGTCGTCCCAAATTTAGAGGGCCACGTCGCTAAGCAGCACCAAAGTAGACACCTTCTGCTCGTTTATCTTCGACATCATGTATGATCATACGAAGTAATCCGAAGGACTTAGATCTGGCGAACTAGGAGGCCATTCATCTTTGGCTAAAAAGTTGGTTAAAGGGCTTCGGGTAAGGGAGTAAAAAGTGCCCCCAAACCAAATCGCCAGCTGTATGACAAATATTGTATAGAATATTAAATAAGAAAGTTTGGCGGTTTATTTGAACACCTATGTGAATTAACATAGGATCTAAACGTACTTTTTCGTTTATTCCACGGCATCCTCAAAAGCTTCGAGATAAAAATTTGAAAAAAATACTGAATGTGAATCTCACTACGGTAGATCAAGAAAAATTATCAAAAAAATGTGCTAAACAATATTGAAATTTTGTATTTTTTATTTATTTAGAGATTCACTGCCCATGATTGCATAGGAGACGTAAACGACAACACCATTAGTGTTGGGAAAACGCATTTGTTGTTTTTAGCCTACAAGCATAACCATGCAATATTCCGATGAAATGATCTGTCCAGTTGAAGGATATTATCGGTAAAAAGAGGGCCTAGGTGATTTTGCGGAGTATAACATATTTTTTCCATTTGGAAAACGCTTTCGTCTATTTATGTGGACAATCAATTGTTTCAATGAACATTTGTCCGCATAGGTAGACGTAACCACCAGGTTGCTCTGTTTGTAGAGTTAGAATTTACAATTCCGATAATAGTCAAAATGTCCCCGTCGGTAGTTTCAGTTGTTATCGGATAAAATCAAAAAGGTTTGGAAGAAATTTAGTGAAATGTCTGGAAAAGATGCTCTTGATTTGTTGCGTCTATGATAGTACTTTTTTTTCCTGAAGAATACTCTGGGATATGATAAGAACAGCTGGTTCGTGTTTTTTCAATTAATTGAATTTGTAATGGCAATCTGCAATGTTGGTAATTTAAGCTACATGATTTACCGATATCACGATGAATCGCATAAAGATGGTGGAGTGACCTAAACCAACGGTATGAGTAAATGCTAAGTATGTGGAATAATTCGATGTCTAATCCGAGGAGTTATAATACTATAAACCAATATTATTTTAATTTTACTACTGATCTGATTGTTTCATTATCTACTTAAATATTCAAATGCAGAAATTTAGGTAATTTTAACATTAAAAAACACAATTGCTTCTCTGTGTTCATCGCAGTGCAGTGTACAGAAAATAGTAATTATATGAGCAGTGTTTCAATGGTTTCTTATATTCATCTATTAAGAAACACTAAGTAAAAAGACACTATCGTGACAGACATGTTTGGACTCTACAAAGAATGTGATTTAAATGTAGGTTTAGCTTATAGCACATAATACTGACAATTGTTGATTTTCGAACGATGTTTGAAAGCTGTATGGAACTACGTCTGTTATGCGGACAAACAATTATTTTTTCAGAAACGTTTTTTTCAAAATTACTCAAATGTTTTCGAACAAAAAATGTGTGTTTGCATGTTGAGCAAACGTAATACATTGTGTAGAATGCGAAACAGCGAAAAAGTCGATTTTGTTCATTTTGTCGTTTACGTCTCCTATACAAACATGGGCAGTTCAGTAGTACTCTAATTCATATTTGAATGTGTTCTTACGGCATTTCTAGATATGTGTGATTTTTTTAGATTTTTTTCATTGTTGCGCGGTATAAAAAAATATTTTTTATATTTCCAAAGGGTCTGGCTCGGAAGAGAGTAAAAAGTGACCCCAAACAAAATCACCAGCTGTATGGAAAATATTGTATAAGGTACTAAATAAAATATTTTGGCAGTAGTACCATATATTTGAGTCCTTATATGGTACACCATAGGATCTATGGTGAAAAATACACCTTTTTGTTTTTTTTCACGCCATCCTCAATAGCTTTGAGACAAAAAATAAGAAAAAATACTGAAAGTACATCTTACTAAGATGTATCGATAAATATCTTCAAACAATTTTTTTCATAAAAAAATCTAATAGTAAAAAAATAAATACGCGGTACAAAAAAATTTTATATATTTTATGGTATTTCGAAATTTTGAAAAAAAATATAACTTTGAAACTCACTTCTGCTCTAATTTTTATTTAAATGCGTTCGTATGTGTCTTTTTATCTACATGTGGCGTAACTTTTTCCTGAGTTTTTAAGAGCGAGACACAAAAATAATTTTATTCATCGTCTACATTATTATTTCTATTTTCTAGAAATCCATTATTTTGTTGTATTTCGTGGTTTTCAATTGTAAGATTAAAATAAAAAAATATTGATTTGGATTTTTGAAAGTGTTCTTCTCATTAATCCGAATGATCTTTCCACAAGGCCTTTATTTTTTCTCACAGAAGTCTATCGTACTGCTGACTTCTATGAATTTGGTAAATCATCTAAATCTCATATATTTTAAGATACGAGAAAAAAAATCTTCGTGCAACGCAATGGTGAAGCGTCAATGATAATAATAGGTATTCAGGCAGAATGATGAAAATAGAAATTAAAAATGAGAATTAACTTTTTACAAAAATTGTGTCTGACGATAATTTTTTTATAATGATGAGTTTTAGTGGAAAACTAATTTCGTACCCAGATGTCGACACCGCACCATTGTCATCGCGGATGCATTTCATTTCGTTTTCACCGTAAGTGGAAACGGGAATAAAAAAAGCCCAAACCGTTATTTTAACTATACAATAACAATAAAAACAAGTAACAATAGAATCAAGAGGTAATTTGCCGCCATTGCAAATAGCTCCCCAAACCATCACGGATACGGCTTTCGAACCAAGGAATGTTTATGTCACTATCTAGAATATTCCTCGAATTGTAGGCCTACAATCTATCGTTTTGGGATTTAAGAAACTGTTTCAAAACAAATAACAAATTCTAAAATAGAGTAAGCGAAATTATAATACTTTGAAAAATAACAACGCAAAAACGATGTAAAAATGTAAAAAGAATCTCAGCTTTTAAGAAAAAATATTAGCGCCAAACCAAGTGAACTATGAAAAACAACTACAATCCATATTTACGAAATCAAAATCCATTTTTTAGCAAGTGTAATATTAGGTTGGAGAAAAAGTTATCCATTATTTTCTCGGTAGCTGATTTTAGTGATCAATATCTTGCGTAACATCGATCATACAACTTCGAGTTTAGGCTGGTGGTAAAAGTGACATTTCACACTAAAAAAAGTTCTTTTGTCGTTTCTTGTTTGTACCATTCAGTTTTGAGTTGTTAACTATGGAGGTCCACAAAAAGAAAAATTTGTACATTTCACACTTTTTCTTTTATTAATGCAGAAATGCAAGCCGGGCCGCTGAAATTGCGAATGGTGTTTATGGTGCCGATACTGCAACAGTAAAATACGTGCAATTTAATTTGTCTTTTTTTTTTGGCAGACTTATCTCACTTCTTAACAAGGCGAACCTAGCCAGAATTTTCACCTGCCCCGGGCTTCTGAATGCCAAAGGGGGACTAGGCTCTGCAGAATGCACGTATCTGCATGCTCGTGCTGTTTCAGTCCTGACCGAGAAATTGTCGGACAATCGCGCAGGTGCTAAGGATGACCGACTTTTGGATGCCGGACAATTCCTTCTCCATGTTCAACACCTTTAGCGCTTCCAGAAGAGTCTTCGGGACAATTCCAGTTCCAGAGAGAACGACTGGAACAATTCTTGGGACCTACCTTAGCCCCCACAATTCTTTAATTTTTTTAATTTTTTTTCTCAATCTTTTTAATTTTTTTTTAATTTTCTTTTAGTGCAATACTTTAAATTAGGATCTCTACTGTCAACAAATGAACCGTTTGAAGCTAGCGATTGACCAGAAACGTCCATAATCAGCCAACAAAGGAGGTGTTGTGTTCCATCAGGACAACGCAAGGCCACACGACTCCAGGAGCATGGGATGGTTTGATGCATCCACCATTTACTCCAGGCCTGGCACCAAACGATTACCACCTTTTTCTCGCATTTCAAAAACTCCAGAGTGATAAGAAATTGGGATCAATAGAAGATTGTAAAAATCTATTGCTAGAGTTTTTCGCCAATAATTACCATGCTTGATGCTTGGTAGTAACAAACCATACTCATTGTACAAGGTTCGGTGATTCTATAGTAAACTATAGTAAATAACGACGCCGGTCACGTCCTCACAGTCACCAGGGGAAGGGAAGGAATGTTAGTATGATATTCAGTAAGGCCAGAAGGGTCGCCTCTATAGCGTAGTTCCCTAGCGTTTCAAGGAAAAGATAGTTGTTAGTGGGGGAAGGTAAAAATCGGGATTCACTGTGATGAGTGATATGATTATGTCAACGCAAAACCCTCGATCACTCGACGGAACAATATTCCGAAAATCTTATAGGTCACAACACGCGGCCGATCATCTTTAAGTATCCTGAAAAGGAAAACCTGTAAAATTTATTGAAACGGCCATACATTTTATTAGTTTTCGCACATACTCTTTATCCGAATTAATCGCAATTGCGAGGATTTAACTGGGGAAAACCTGAGAAGGTAACCGTGAAAACTACTCTAAGGCCAATCGGATTGGTGATATATCCCGATATTCATCTCGACTTTTGTGTAACGAATTTTAATCGCGGCGGCGTATCAAAGAAATAAAAAATTGAATTGAATAACAATTAAAAAATAAAATAAAACAGTAATGAGTCAAATGATTAAAAAACAACTAAAGAATTAAAGAACTTCAAGATTTCGTAACTTTGATATCATAATTAAATAATTTTATTTTTTCAAATTAATTTTTTTTTTAATTTCCAATATTTTATAATTTAATGATTTTAGGGGTTTAGAATTTTTTGAAGAGTGATGAAAAAAGACAGCTTATCCGACATAGCTGTACGCTAATCCCAGCTTTGTATTTCTTAGGTTGTGATACATTCACCACGTCATAGTAGCGTCTCACTCGATGAAGACGAACACTCACACATCGTTATGACGCCAGAACTGGATGCAGTTAATAAAATGTTCATCGATATCGACAAACAAATAAAAAATGCACCGACGTCCAAAATTTTCTCCACTCGAACTGAAGAAAAGTATCCAGAACTTTGCATCGAACAGAACCTTTTTTTTCCAGAAATCACTTTACATCCTCACTTCAACTAAATACACGCACACACCCTTTAGTTGCGACCTCAACCTTATTCTTTCCCTTTACCAATTTCTCAAAAGAAATGATATCTTTGTTCGATTCCTTCCTTCCTCATCAAACCAAACAACCCCACTCACTCCATCCTAAAGGGTGTGTCACATCAAATTGCATCACGGAAAAAACGCTGTAGAAATTCGGCCAGTAGACCGATCCATTTTTGCCGTTCTTCACCTTCCGGTCGATGGTTAGGTTCTCGAAGTATCGTTTTAGTACTCTGCTGACCGTGGATTGGACGATTCCCAGCATCTTACCGATGTCCCGATGTGACAACTCCGGATTCTCGAAATGAGTGCACAGGATTAATTCACGACGCTCTTTTTCGTTCGACGACATTTTTCCAAATTTACGAAAAATTGACAGTGAAGCATGGCCAACGTGATCTATACACTCTTATCTGATTTTAAAGCGAAAGCTGAAGATATAATTCCTAAAAATTAAATTTCTACAGCGTTTTTTCCGTGATGCAATTTGATGTGACACACCCTTTAGTCCTAAATCCAAATCCTGTCCAATTAATCTAGTGTTGGATTTAGTTATTACTGAATTGTTAGTCTTAATTATATAGAAATTAAGTTATATTTTAAGGTGAAATTTGACTCTGTAAACGTTAGATAATAAGTAATTGAGTCTGATTAATAAACGTTTTTGGAAAAAAAAAATAATCGAAGCCATCCTATAATAATTTATTCTTTCATAAAAAAACAAAAAAATATTTCAAAATTACACTGGAAAATAAAATTTTGTTAAACATTGATCTTCAAGACTATTCATTATATGAATGTTCCATCCAACTATCAAGAAGTCTCCCATTCATTGGAGGAAAGGCACTGTTACAGGGAAAAGGGTTTTTTTTAACGAGCAAGCGTTCATTTTACCTATTTACCCTCAATCAACAGTATGAAGCGTAATTTTTTTTTCAACAACTATTTTTGTTTGTAAATACAAGCGAAACATCATTGTCTTTTCAAATCTAATTGCAGCACAAAATATCGGCAATTAAAGACTTATTTCATGCTATGCTATAACAATAATCCTCCGCAATCCACCACAAAAAAAAGCTATATTTTCCCATTTTATGCAAAAAAAGCCCTCTGCTGCGAGTGGTTGCCATTGCCAGGAACGAGGCCGCCGAATGAATAATTAATGTGTTCATCCCGCCGATTGATTACCCGGACTGTGTGCAGTTATGTTGCTTTGACGAAGGAGCTCGCGCTGAGTTCTTTGGTTTCCCCGAAAGGTGTTTATTTGTATACACCGGCAAACATTGAGTAATAAGCAGCCAGACTTCCGAGAAGTAACGCGCGAGATATCACGCAAACCTGCGAGACTGGTGAAAGCTTCTCCGTTTATTGGCGGCTATATTGGTTCTTTATCAGGGGAATTTTAATTTTGATCAATTCGTTTTGGTTTGACTTTGGGTTTTCGGGATTTCCGAGAACGATTATTATTGAAAATAATGTTCATGCAGTAACCGCCAACTATGGCATCATTACGCTCAGTTTCGAATTACGTTTCCTTGTGTCCGACTGAAGGGATAACAAAATCATTTACGGCAATAGCCTTGTTCGAAGGCATGTTGAGCTCAAACTTCAGCCTTGGGGGCAAGCGATCCGCTGAGCCTACTCTGAACCAAAACATGACAGTCGAGGGGGGGGGGGTGAAATACTAATTCACTCTATGCACTCTCGACTCGGTGCATCCATTGTTGGATAGGAGGCGAAATGAACACCGTGGCAGAGAGACAGAGAATGGCCCGCCAAAAGGGACGAAGTATTAAAAGTGACAAGTTGGATTTGTATGAAATGAAAAATATACCGAGCGAATGAAGTTTAAATTAAAATCGTTGGCGAAAATTTTTCATTTTCTCGGTCGCCTTTTTCCGGGACATGCACTAACACTGTTGTAGTGTCTGTACCCCATTTTTGTGTGATTTTTTGGATCATTCCAGTAGTTTTTCGTTGTTCTCTCTGGCCGCTCGGAGCAGCCCCGGAATGAATCTGACGTCATTGCATGTATCTGTCAAGTGCAGGAAAATCCATCGGTCGGCTGGCAGTTCAGCCGCGCATTGCATCCGTGGCCCAGGACAGGGCAATATCCATGAGTTTGAGTGGGTGGAAAGTCATCAGCGCTTTTGAACGGAAGTCGGCATTCCGGTCTGGCAAAAAAGCGAGCGCACAAATAGGCTGTGGACGCGGTGGGTGGTGTAAAGAAACCATTTTCCGCACAGCAGTGGGGAATGTTTTTATTATGATTATTGGAGGATTTTCATTCAAGCTTTCAAGCTCGTTTCATAATCGGAGAGGGAGAAAGAGAGAAAGAGCGCGCGTTTTCGTGTATACTCATTGCATCTTCCTCTTTTACTTATGTTTGACTTTTTGCCGGATTGAAATTATAATGGCAAGGTAAAGTTAAAGCACTTTAATAGCCATTTATTATATGGCTTTAGTGAGTTTATGGATGGAGTGAACGCATTTGATTCTTAGTAAAATTTGTTCCAGTCAGTATTTGATTCCTTTATAGTTACTGCCGCGCCTCTGTTTGTAATTTGATGAAACTAATGGTAGCGTTTTGATCTGGAAAGATTGGTTTACTTAATATTAAAAATTTTATCAGGATTGATACACACGTTGAAAGGTTATCGGAGATAGAACGTGGATGACGTGAAAAAGTTATGCATACTTACGTTGAAAACCCAGCAGTGAAATATATGACCGATATGTTGATTTGTGTCATTTCAAACACTTAAGTTCCCACAGAAATTATTTTTATGTACACGCTGTCCAACTTCTAAAAAACCAGGTGATGATCTTGCTGCTTTGTGTCATTTTAAACAAACAATGCTTTAAGTTATATTCTAGTGTGTAGCTATTGGTGACTACCATTCACTGCATGATTTTCATATGTGTGTGCAAGCGCTGAGCGTATACGAATGTTTTTTTGTTTTTTCAACTGTCAAATTTCTATAGGTTCAGTTATATTTTCCGTTGTTTCAGTTGTTTTGATCAATTAAATCTGGCAAATGCCGAAGGAAAAAGTCCTCACGGATAGAGAAGAAAGACAAATCGATGCATTTAACCACTAAAAAGTTGATGTCAGAGAAATTTCTCGTCGGATTGGACGATTCCATCAAGTAGTGCTAAATTATTTGGCGAATCCTCAAGGATACGGTAAGAAGGAGAGAGCTCCACGTAAATCGAAGCTCTCTGGCCGTGATAATCGGGAAATAGCTAGAACAGGTTCGAATAGCTCAAAATCGCATGTGCAAATATAGCAATATTTCAACTACTCAACTGCTCGGGTGACAATTCGTCAAATTTTGGTAAAAAATCCTCACATAAAAAGGGGTTAAAAGGTTAAAACTCCTCATCTTACACCATCTCACTTCGGAAGACGTCTGAGTTTTGCCAAAGCTCACATGAACCGACAGTGGGGCAAGATATGTCATGACAAAGAATGTTTTCAAAAAATACATTTTGTTATATACCATAACGAAAAGTTCTTCAATGTATATGTTATCTTCACTAGCGAAAAAAAGTTGAACTTGGATGGTCCTGATGGTTTCAACGGTTACTGGTGTGATTTACGGAAAAAGAAACAGTATTTTTCAACCAGGAATTTTGATGGAGACTCGTGCATGGTTTGAGCGGGATTCTTAGCAACCGGAAGGCTCAATAAAGCTTCCACATCATCCAAGGAGTATACACATGTTCTGAAAATCTCTCTCCTACCGTTTTTGCGTGGATATCGTCACAAAAAGTTTACATTCCAGCAAAACAATGCTTCTATTCATACCAGCAAGGAAACTAGGAAAAGACTTGAATCCTGTTGAAGATCCTAGGGGGATCCTTGTACGCAGAATCTACACTGAGGGAAAACTTTACACCACGATTGAAGAGCTCAAGGTCGCAATTTCGGAAAAATGGAAAACTATCGAGAAATCCGTTCAGCAGAATTTGGTAAATAGTTTTCCAACACGAATTTCCAAGGTCATTAGTCGAAATGGCAAGGTCACCAATTATTGACATTATTGAAATCAGCCGATCGTTTTGGATTTTTCATTGATAATACTTATGAATTTTGAAGTGGTCTTATAGAAACTGGACAGGTGAATTTAAGCACAATAAATAAACAAACAACTCTTTTGATAGAAATTGACGTTAAATATACTTTGATCTAAGCATTCAACAATGTATGAATGTATCTTGTTGAAATTCTAACTGTTTGTGTTGCAAAGATATAAAATCAGGGTTGGACAGAGTGTGCGTGGTCGATACTCGTGGTATATAATAAATTTTTTGACATATAAACCTGACGCAGACTAAGAATTCAAAGAATGAGATATTGAAGTCTGTGAAACATACATTTTGAAACATAGGAAAAATAATTATTTGAATTCTTAGAAACTTTTCTCTCACTTTCACTACAGCCGGACTTCATACCAACTCATCTTGGGAATTGACAACACCATCTGTGATAGCAGTGACATGTTGTGGGTGAAAGACATTGATCATTTAAGCAACTTTGCCTACTAGAAATCTTCGGAAAAGAATTGGACTTCTTTTTTTGAAAAGCACCAAAAATTTAATTTCTATTTTTAACAAAAATTTATAACTCAAAAACTATAATATCTACAAAACTTTGGTTAAATGATAAAATGTCGGAAATTATTTAAATTTTCATAAAAACTTACACTGTAAAAAAGTTATTCTAAAAATAAAAAAAAAATTCTCAAAAATATATTTATGTTAGATTCTCAAAAAAAATGTATGAATAGCCCTTACAATTTCTAAACCAGTCACCCATACATTGGAAGATGGGCATTTTTAACAGGGAAAAGTTTTCCTAATAACAACTTTTTCCTATTTTCTTCGATAAAAAATACTACTAATCCTAATTTTGTTTAAAGTCAAAATCGCGATAAAGCGTATTCGACAAGGTTTTACATCATGCTAAAATATTTACTTTTCTCGATGACATTAACTTTCTATCTTTTATCAGCCATTCCATGACAAACCGATATGGTGGTTCTCAGATTTTCGTTAAAACTGATATTTTGTTCTTTATCGCAAAACATTAGACCCGTTTTTTTATTAGTGTGTCCATTTCCGTTTAAGAGTGGTCCGAAAAATAATTTTTTCCCCTTTTATCCGAAAATGACTTTGCAAAAATTCATAACATTTGAACTACTGAACCGATTTAGATGATCGACATATTAATTGAAGCCAAGTATTTTATTATAGTTTACTCGGTTAAAGATAGAGAGCGCTATATTTTTTATATTTTGTCTTGAAAGCTGATTTTTTTTACATAACGTATCCTAAAATCAGAAAGGTGTTTTTTCGTTTATGAGTTATGATGTTTTTCCCCCACTACAAAAATTCATAACTTTTGAACTACTGGACAGATTTTGATGATTGATATATAAAAAGTTTGGTGAAGGGGATGAATAACTCGAGAACTAATCAAGCAAATCGACTCTAATTTGACATTTGGAGGGGACACGAAAAGTTTCTATGGTGCATCGAAACTCCTCCCCCCCCTCTCTAGAGGGAGCATAACTCTAGAACTAATCAAGCAAATGGAGTCAAATTGGGGTACTAGAAATGTTTCCTTGATGATATGACACCCCTTCCTTCTCTGGAAGGGAGAGGGGGTGCCATGAAAATTATGCACATATTTTAAACAAAAATATTCCAACCAAACATGACAATTGAAAATTTTCGGAAAACTCTGAAAGAAAATTGGGAAATTCGGAAAATTCTATTCGCATGTGTTCTACAATTGACCCATTCCATGAGGTTATGCACCAGAGAACTAAATTTTAAATATAGTTTTAGGAGAAAATAGAAAACGTTATTTGATTAAGCACTAGTTAAATCGTAATTTTTTTTGTAACAAATTTAATTTTTATGCACCAACCTTCGAGAGAAGCGAGTTTAAAAAAACTACATAATTATATTTAAAATATTTTAGGTTTTCACTATTTTTATGTTTTTTGAGATATCTCTGCACATGTTTAACCAAACTTGAATGTCTATATAAAGGGTGTGTCACATCAAATTGCATCACGGAAAAAACGCTGTAGAAATTCGCCCAGTAGACCGATCCTTTTGAAAATTTTAGACAGTAAAATAAAAACTATTAAACAACTTTTGGCATTTTCTTTTTATTCATACTTCGAGCCCAAGCCCGTATGCTCGCACCTTCCTCTTTACCCCGTCCATAAGGTTCTGTACAACGTCAGGTTGTAGTTTTTTTTTTGAACAGAAATCCATTTTCTCTTGAAGTCCGCCTCCGATTTGACAACTTTTGGGTTCTTCCGGAGGGCCTGCTTCATAACCGCCCAATATTTCTCTAATGGGCGAAGCTCCGGCGCGTTGGGCGGGTTCATTTCCTTTGACACGAAGGTGATCCCGTTGGCTTCGTACCACTCCAACACGTCCTTTGAATAGTGGCACGAAGCGAGATCCGGCCAGAAGATGGTCGGGCCCTCGTGCTGCTTCAATAGTGGTAGTAAGCGCTTCTGTAGGCACTCCTTAAGGTAAACCTGCCCGTTTACCGTGCCGGTCATCACGAAGGGGGCGCTCCGCTTTCCGCAAGAGCAGATCGCTTGCCACACCATGTACTTTTTGGCAAACTTGGATAGTTTCTGCTTGCGAATCTCCTCCGAAACGCTGAATTTGTCCTCTGCGGAGAAGAACAACAGGCCCGGCTGACGAAAGTCCGCTTTGACGTAGGTTTCGTCGTCCATTACCAGGCAATGCGGCTTCGTCAGCATTTCGGTGTACAGCTTCCGGGCTCGCGTCTTCCCCACCATGTTTTGCCTTTCGTCGCGGTTAGGAGCCTTCTGAACCTTGTATGTACGCAGGCCCTCCCGCTGCTTGGTCCGCTGGACGAATGAATTTGACAAATTCTGCTTATTGGCGACATCCCGGACTGAACTTCTCGGATCACGTCTAAACTGCTTAACAACGCGCTTGTGATCTTTTTCACTGACGGAGCATCCATTTTTGCCGTTCTTCACCTTCCGGTCGATGGTTAGGTTCTCGAAGTATCGTTTTAGTACTCTGCTGACCGTGGATTGGACGATTCCCAGCATCTTACCGATGTCCCGATGTGACAACTCCGGATTCTCGAAATGAGTGCACAGGATTAATTCACGACGCTCTTTTTCGTTCGACGACATTTTTCCAAATTTACGAAAAATTGACAGTGAAGCATGGCCAACGTGATCTATACACTCTTATCTGATTATAAGCGAAAGCTGAAGATATAATTCCTAAAAATTAAATTTCTACAGGGTTTTTTCCATGATGCAATTTGATGTGACACACCCTTTACCATTGAATGGGTGATTGAATGCTTGTTTGTAGAGCCGTGGGTAGACCTACGTTTCATTTTGTAATTTATGAGAAACAAGCATTTGAAAAACAGGTATTTTCAAGCGTTATCACGTCACAAAAATAGAACATTTTTTTAGTTTATTAGATGAACATAAGTTCAAACATTTTTATACTTGGGTTTCTCTGAGCAAACAATGAAGGTCAACAGCCCACACAATTTGGTTTAGATCGGTCCACAAATAGAGGAGTATCAACTGTCTCCAGAAGTTGTTGTCACGCCACGAAAAGTATACGATCCATTCCATTGTGACGTAACAACATTTTGACTCACTACAAACACTTTATTGCGTTTTCATGAATAAAGCAAACAAAATTAAACGATTTTATAGTAAAATTGAGAAAACTTCCACCAAGAATTATCAGGTGGAGAATATTTTATAGTTAGATTGGTTGTCAGTCAAATACTTTTGTGACGTGGCAACTCCTGACTTTTTGCTGTTTCGGACTGTTGAGCATTAAAGATCAATTTAATTAATTACAGTTCCGTATGTTTTGAATACAAATGATCTTTCTTCTATGTTTTATCAACAATATATGAACGTAGATTCCATAATATGAGATATAGTCTTATTTTGTTTGCGGTTTGCTGATGATAGTATTGAATGCTAAAAAAATATGGAAAACCCATACAATATGGGCTTACCAGCGAAAGTCGAATAGCGTATTCTGATGCCATTTTGGAATCGAGGATGGTGACTTCCGATTCGTTAAAAACGGATATAAAGACTGGGAATGGCATGAATTCCCACAATACGATCGTGAATGGAAATGCTGGCATATATCCATGGGTGCGCGAAGACAAATAAAAAAAGAATAATGTTTGATAGTGAAAGATAGGATTTAAGTGAGAGGGAGATAATGCTTGAGTGAGAAGAACTTAGCCTTAGAGTGACGTGTGTGGAGTTATACAAAAAAAGTGCACATACAAATGCACACGCAAACATCAACGATCAACGATCAACTATCAAAGTCAACGTCAAAGTCAAAGTCATCATCAATACGCAAACATAAACGCTCTTGCACAGGTATATGCGCGGTTTATCAAAAGTTTCTGATAGCTATATCAAATGCGTTCCCCCTGTAGTGGGCGCCACTCGATGAACTAGGATTGTGCTAGCCATTGATGGCAAGCACCAGAGTAAACGTGTTGAACAATCACGATATAAAAAATGGAGGTCGGTTTATGACCACCCTCACTTTTCCCAAATAAAGACATACCGTGTATTACAGGTAACAGGTAGATTCAATTTATATGGCTTATTTTGATAAACATACCATAAACAATTAAAATTGCATTGTTTCGCAATGTTTCATAATTTAAAAGAACATAGAACTCATGTTGCACACAGTTCTAATATGTTTCTTCTCTGTTTTTGAAGGAATGAAAACGTAGAATTGGGCTAAAACGCTAGAATGAAGAGAGCCAGAATAATGTCACCATATTATCAAATTGTCAGCGTTATGACGCTTTTCATTTGACACTATTGAAAATTCAGTAGGAAGCACCGTTCCTGAGATACAAAGGAGGGTAGGTTCAGGACCACCGGTCACGTTAGGACTTCCCCTATAGGATGGACTTTTGGAAGAGGAAGGGGAGATCTCAGAGGAAAGTAAGAAGTATTCAGAGCAATAAAAAAAACATAAAAAATAGTATATCGCTTGCTACAATACGGTGAAAATCTTAGTTAATACAACTTTTTGATTGTGTGACGTGACAACGACTGTTTATTCGCACAGAGCGCGTTGTCATGTCACAAAATGCATGCCGTCAAAATGCATATTCTTGCAAGTTTTTTTGAAAAACTTAGTATACAGGAATCTCGTTCATCTTTCAATGACAAATCATAGAAAAAAGTTTATTTGTATGTTTTGAAACGGAACTGAAAAAACAACATTAATGTTCAAAGGCGGAATCCGCAAAAAGACAGGTGTTGTCACGTCACAAATGGCAACACGCGAATTCAACTGCAAAATACTCTCCAACTGCAGATTCTTGTAGGAAATTTCCACAATTTCACTTGAAAATCGTTTACCATTTGGAAATCGTGTGATTTATACATGAAAACGAGAAAAAAAAAACTGTTTTTAGTGAGTCAACCCGTTGTCACGTCACGCTGGAATGGGTCAATTACATAGTGACAAGTGTTGTTAGTTCATTTGATGTTTGCGCTAACGAAATTGATATTTGTTCGAAAGTGGAAATGGATTTTTATGTGATAAAACGCACTCCTATATCTTCTTCTCTCTATTATATATAAATAAAAATGGATCGCCGAATGTGTTGATAATACCAAAAGTCGCGAAAAGCTATCAAAACTCCGACTATTTTCTTAAGATTTTGCAAAACTCTCTATTTGGAAAACTTTTCTAACATTGGCAACATTCCGTTGCGCCATTGAATTCATTTGAAGGCAAACATTAATATTGACGAAAATTGAGATGACTATCCACCATAAGAAGCTCCAGTCGTCTCATGAACCATCGGGAATGTCGTCCGTCTGCGCCAAACAGTTACTGGGAAATTTTGTTTTGATTATGCTGAATAAGTGGTATCCACAAACATCGGTTGTAACGATGTTCCCACGATTGAAAAAAGTCTTGATAATATTGTGTAGTTAAGCCGCCTAGCAACTCTGTCCTTTTTGACAACCTATACGACGCCATGATGGGTTCCCTCGAGGGGAGACTTCATTTTTGGGAACAAGAAAAAGTTACATCGGGCGAGATCTGGGATATGTGGGTGCAGACACGTTGGAATACCTTTTTGCATATGATTACGTCTTTTAGGAACATATTGAGGGTACAAATAGAGAAACGAAAATCGATCGCATCGTGATAATTATCCAAATTACCGTTTTTCGTCAAAAACTTGTTGATGCAAACTCCAACTGAACTCCACGAGTTCAGGTCGCACAAGGAAAACACTAAAACATGGAGTGGCAAAAGTTAATCATCCATATTCCGGAACTCGATCGGATTGCGAGATCGATTTGCATATGCGAGAGTTGCCAACATTGCCTTGACGCAAATCTCAATGTCGTCAATGTTGAATTGTGTGGCGAATTTGCCATATTTGCACAACCCGATTGGATTTGACTCGATCGTATTACAGAATGCAACATTGTGCTAATTTCAAATCCGATCGAATTCCGGAATAGAGGCGAATTTTCTCAAAACTTGATATGTTAATGAATGGAACCTGTTATATAAGTGGCAACCTAGTCTATGATAGACTATGATCTAAAGCTAAACCGCCACAAGGTGGTGATTCCGGTGATGATTCGGCCAAAATAAAAATGGATACCATCCAACCGTTCTCGTGTTCGCATGACTCCTCTTTGTGTTACGTTTCTGGTCGATCGATGCAATATACAAGTTACAAGAATGAGTTTTATCGGTTGGACAGGCGTGATGAAAACCAGAAGATGACTTGAATGATCATACCGAAAATAATGCTTAGATAAAAGGAATGGATAATTGAAATCCAAGATGAACAGAAAAATGTAAAACAGATATTGATCAGAATAATTATATGAATGATAAACTGCTAAGCCATTCGAAAATAGATGTAACGACTACTGAAAGCTTTAGGGACACACGTAGTTAAATTGTATCAAACCCACATCATTGATTTTTTCCCCTGGAAATGAACGGTCGAAAAAGTTGAGTGGTTAGGGCCGCTGTGATTACAATAAATGGCTGAGAACGCTCGAATTTCTGGTCCAGCTTAAGAGTGAAAATGGAGCTAACATTCTGTTGCGTGGGCCTTTCGCGGTAACTCATCGAATGTGGGACAAAAACAAGAGCGACTAAAATCTCGCCCATTGTTGTACTCGGTCAACTGTTCGCCTGGACCGTTACCAGCGGTCAGCGGTTCCAAAAGAGTGCGTCTAGAGATTCATGCTTCCGTTGACATCAGCCGTGTATTGTTTTCCTTCGTTCTTTTTTTCCGAGGAATGATAATAGCACTGACCACTTTTACTAGGTTATGTTCCAGTGTTGGTTGCGAGATTTGTTTTCTCCACGGCGGAAACCGGCAGAAGTGAAGTGCAAAAACGGATAAAGCTTTCGAAAGGTGGAAAAAATAATCCTATAGTGAAATATATATTCGCCCAGGACTGGTGTGGAGAGAAAAACGGTCAGAAGGACCTTCGCTGTCCGTTGTCGTTGGGCAAAAAGCAGGAAAAATGAATAATTGTTTCGTCGGGAAACGCGAAGCATATTCGAGTGTAAAAAGAACGCTCGAATTCATCGCGGTTTCAACATCTGCGATGGATGGAACCTTTTGTAGTGGGTGTAGCTGTATGTCAGGTTTTAGTGAACAAAACAAAAAACGTGAAAATTTTCATAGTAAGCTGTTTTGCTGTTTTAAGTCAATATTGTTCTATCGGCTCATACACCCACTCAAATTCAAAGAGTCGATTCCCTAAAATATTTAATATAAACTCCCACACCCGTGCTTCCACCCATCTTCATTTGATGTTGAGTGTTTTTCATTCCATTTTCAATCAGCTGTTTCGCAAGTGCACTGGTCAAGGTCAGAGCTCGCCATTCGAGGCAAAGCACTCCCGAGGATCTTCCACCCGATGGGGTTTTCATATATTTTCTTTGGCTTTGCCAAGCGGTAGCTTTAAAATTTAAATGAAAACATCCAGGTAACAACAATGATGGAGCACTATAAGCTTTTGAGCGGATGTTCCCACAATTCTCTTTTTTTTTTACATTTCGTTTTTGTTTGAGCTTGGCGTGAGTGGGCTGCGAATCGCCAGGCGAGAACATAAATGTGCTCTACCTTTTACTGCCCGTTTGATTCCTGCGCTCAGAACGAGGAGTCAAGGAGGCAAGGGCAAACGATAATGACTGCGATGGAGAAAGTTTTTCAGAGTTGCCCTATTTTTGAACACTTTCGCTATATTCTTGCTGTTCTACATGTGCTATTTGAAATTATTCCTTTTTCTTTACAGGACAGGGTTCGTCATCATTTAATGTGCATTTTTTATTGACTGCAGACAATTGCTTTATGATTAATTCTCTTCCTCTCAACAGAAAAATGGTTGCTATGGAAAGTGGACGCATTATTGGAGCTCTGAAATTTTCTATTTCTTAAAGTGTTCGTGCTTGAAGAGAATTTCTAACTCCCAAACATTAGAAATTAATCATCATACACTGATTCACACATTTTTGTGACAAGCTTTTTCACTTTATCTTGTTCATCGAGGTTCAGGAGCAAAAATTGTTCAAGAGTTAACAAATGTTCGCATCATTTGTGTTGGATTTAGGAATCGAGGAAATGAAAACTTTTCCTCTCAAGATGCTGTTTAAGAAAAAGATTGGTCTGGTTGTTCTGATACAAAGCGATGTATTCAATAATACAGCCATTCCAAGCCAAACCGAATTGGTGGTTCTCAGGTTTTCGTCAAAAACGGTAGTTTTGGTCTTTATCGCAAAACATTAGACCCGTTTTTTTTTATTTTTTTTTTATTAGGGTGTCCATTTCATTTTTAGGGTGGTCCGAAAAATCATTTTTTCCACTTTCTTCCTAAAATGACTTTTTTCAAAAATTCATGACTTTTGAACTATTTATCTATTTTGGCTTAACTCTCTAGCTTAATTTTTGGTGCGGCTTGCAAGGCCTACGACCAATCCCACTATCTCGCAGGAGGACCATCGTGATACTGCTGCTTTACGTCCCGAGTACCACCAGGACTGGGCAAAGACGCTTAATGCGGCGTCAATTCGCTTAGAGGAGCTGTTTCCGGGTTTTTGTGGCTTTTCTTGGGGACTGGCAGTGCCCAATGCTCATCCCACCACACCCTAGACAGTTCCCCTTTACCAGTGCAAGCCAGAAAAACGATCTATGACGATAGAAATTTCTGACCCGAACGGGAATCGAACCCGAAGCCCCCATCTTGGCAAGCGCAACGCTTACCACTAGGCCATGGGGACCCTTTGAACTACTGAACCGATTTAGATGATCGATATACCATATAGAAACCGATGAGCTAACCTTTCATTTTAAAATATTGAACTTGATAAAGAAATGGATTTTATTTTCGTAATTATTAATTGTAGACGTTTTTTATTTATTTATTTTTTATTAAATCGTTTATTTTTACAGGCTCAGTTACATAAGTTTAAAGGAGCCAAACTCCTATCTGTATTGTTACAAGTATATATAAACATTTTTCATTAATTCTAGTGTTAATGAAGTAGAGAACCGATTACTCGCGGTTTGCTCGAGTTTAGAAGGGTGACATTTTGTTTCAGGAAAAGGAAGGGATATAAGGATATGTTGACAATGTTCACACTCACATTCGCACTCACATTCATCATACTCAATTCTTAAGCCTATCTTATATCTAATATGTATTTACATTTCACCTTATTCTATTGTTTATTTTTTTTATTTAAGTCATTTATTTCTACAGGCTCAGTTACATAGGTTTAAAGGAGCCGAACTCTTAGCTTATTCTATTGTTAGTAAGAAGGGATTTAATTTCTCGCGAAGGAAAAGGAAAAGGAGAATATAAGGATATAAGGACAATCACACACGAAGATTGATAACTTTTAAGAAGACATATATTTGGGACATGGTATCAAGGTCTAACCGAGCCAACACATCTCTCACCGGCACATTGGGCTGTCTTCCTCTGGCCCGAAGAGAGTTTTCTAAATTCGATCTGGCAACAAGATACACCTCGCACGACCAAACAACGTGTTCGATGTCGTGGTAACCTTGGCCACAAGCACAGATATTGCCATCGGCAAGATTAAAACGAAAGAGTAGCGCGTCTAACGAACAGTGATTGGACATGAGTCGAGAGAAGGTGCGAATTAAGTCCCGACTCAAGTCCAGACTTTTGAACCATGGTTTGAGGCTAACCTTAGGGATAATCGAATGAAGCCACCGACCCAATTCATCTTCGTTCCACTTACGTTGCCAGTTAGCGATGGTATTTTTACGGACTAAAGAATAAAATTCATGGACGTTTTTTATTGTTTCCATGACTTTGGACTAGAGGGCCCTATATTGCTTTATATTTTTTCTTGAAAGCAGAGATTTTTTAACATAACATATCTGATGCTATTTTCTTCGTTTTTTTTGTTATGATTTTTCAAAGTAAACCGATGGTTCGAAAAAACAATTTCCCCCCCCCCCTTTTTCCACTACAAAAATTCATAACTTTGGGAACTACTGAACCGATTCAAATGATCGACATATCAAATTTAAGCTTATGGGTTATTTTTCTTTGAAAAAATATTACATTTGCGCAAAATTAGGAATTTATTTTTTTGTAATTATTGGTTGAGTTATTTTTTCATAGTTTTCTCGGTGAAAGATAGAGGGCGCTTTATTTTTTTTATATTTTTTCTGAGATTTTTCTGAGTATATATCAAAAATTCAGAGATGTGTTATTTTTTTTGTTTTTCAGTTATTATTTTGCAAATTTAAAATGTTTTGAGTCTTTGTTCAATATTCCTATGTGGCTAGACTAGACCAATGCGACTAGAATGCAATCTTCCCGCAAGTGTGAAATTTTTTTTTTCAAAGAAGGTTAGCTTATTGGCTTCAATTTAATATGTCGATCACCTAAATCGGTTCAGTAGTTCAAATGTTATGTACTTCTGCAATAAGTTATTTTTGGAAAAAAGGGGAAAAATGATTTTTTACCACCGGTTAACTTTGACAAATCATATCTCAAAAACGAAAAAAATAGCATCTCTGAAAGGCATGTTAACGTGTATATTCATTATAATCATTATAATATTATTCATCAGAAAATTGAAAGATTAGTTCACGCTGACAGATTTACACGAATTTGAAGCAGGGACAAATGATTATGATGCTATTCTACAATTTACGTTATATGTTATACTGTTTATGTTCAACAATACACTAATACACTGAAATTCACAGATTCTATTTTATATTTTAGAACTCACGTGCATTCAAAGACTTCCAGTAGTGTATGTCGCTGAAATGGGTGCGATATACTATGCTCTAGGGATCATTGAAACACTGCCCATCGACCATTATTTTATTTTTCAGACAGTCTCAGCTCAATAGAGGCAATCCGCTCAATGAAAGTTGATAAACGCTCATCTTATTTCCTAACAAGAATAAGACAACCATTGAGTGTTTTGGTCGAAAAATTATTCAAGATTACCTTAGCATGGGTTCCCTCTCCTTGCTCGATTCCGGGGAATGAGAAGGCGGACTCGCTAGCTAAGGTGGGCGCTTCAGAAGGCACACTTTTTGAAAGGCAAATTGTTTATAACGAATTTTTTCACATTCCTCGTCAGCACACACTTGCAGTGCATGTGGAGTGAAGATGAGTTCGGTCGTTGGTTACACACGATTATCCCTAAGGTCTCGACGAGTGCATGGTTCAAGGGATTGAATGTAGTTCGTGATTTCATTCGTGTGATATCTCGGCTTATGTCCAATCACTACAACCTAAACGCGGATCTCTATCGCATTGGGCTCGCAGCAAACAATCTTTGTGATTGTGGCGATGGCTACCACGACATCGAGCATGTTGTCTAATCGTGTAACCGGTTCCATGCTCCCCGCTCTCAGCTCTCTAGAGCACTGAGAGCAAAAGGCAGACAATCGGATATCCCCGTCTGGGATATCTTAGGTTGCCGTGATCCTGATCTTCTGCTTCATCTATACCTGTTCCTCAGAAATGCCGATGTCAACGTTTAATGATGTTTCCTTCGTTGTGTCCCAGTTTCATATCCCTCCTATCCGATCTATAAACTTTTACTTAGTCGCGACAATACATACACATAGGGCCTTATTCCCGTATCCACGTACACTTACGTTCCCACTACGCTTACATCTCACTTCACTTTGTTGTACTCATTCCCGTTTCGTGAAGTGTAAAAATGAACTTCGTGTAGAAAATGGAGTTGATACCAAAATGGCCCTGTGTTCATTTCCAATGTCGTTTCTAATGGCGCGTTTACATTCGGGAGATCTATAGCTATAGATAAATTTAATCACACGGAAATAGATGTAAACGGGTGAGAATATGCATGATACTCTTCTTCTAGGTATATATAACCACTATGTATAGGATAAATTCAGGCATATGTAAACGCTGGTGAATTTCTCACTGGTGAGAAATCACTAAAGTTGGATGCAGTTCTACTTCATGTGAATAAATTCACTGAAAATGTGAATATATTCAGTATATAAGTTCGCGCTAGTGTAAACGGTTGATGCGATTTCTATAAATCTCATCATATTTCTTCACATGATAATATCACGAGATTATACCCACCGTAAAAGAAACGTCAGTTGTATTTTGTTTTATTTATCCTCGAGTTGTGTCGATACACAACTCATTACATACATGGATTACTAAAAAACGCTTCCAGATCTTTTGTAATGCAAACAGTAGAATGTACAAATTTTCTGTAAATATTACCAATCGTTTGTAATGCGGGCGCTACACGATTCGTCCAACGTTTCACTCGAATGTTGGACTCAAACATTTGACTCGATGAATCGACAAATGTTGTGACCAAGGCGCATAGAAGTATATCCTAAGGTGAGGCCGTGTCATCACTAAGTTGGTTAGGGAGCGGTATATGAAAACAGTACGGAGGAAAGCAGAAGGGAAATTTTTTGCTTGAAGCGTGAAAGAGACAGACTGATCACGAGCGAGCTTGGGCACAAGCGTTTTGTGTTTTGTTTACAAACAAAACACAGTAGACTTCCAAGATGGCTGAAGAGTGGTTTTAGCAAGTTGGCCCACCTTAGGATATACTTCTAGGCGCCTTGGTTGTGACGAATGTGCTGCTACACGGTGAAGCGAATGTTCGATTCAATGCAATCGGTCGAAACAATCGGTGAGTATTTGGATCGAATGTTTGTTGTTTTTATTTACCATCAAAAACGTTAGGAAACTGGATGATGATGCGAGTATTGAAATTGCTGCCATAGCAATTGTACTGATATCGGGATGTAAATTAAAAATGCTTGAAATCAACATTATTAAACTGCAATATTTTGCCGAATATTTTGAATTTTATGAATCAATTTCATAGTTCCTTCATCTAAAACTTGTAAACAAACCAATCTGTCAAAGATAGATTCGGACGAATTGTGTAGCGGTGTATCGGATGTAATCGAGTGTCGAATGAACGAATGACAAAAATCGTTTGACTCGCGTTGGAAGGTAATCCACAACAAACGGATTACCTTTCAACGAGAATATTCGACGCTCGACATTGGAGGCTCGTAATTCGTCCTACACGATGCGTCTAACCATCGAGCGCCCAATATTCGGGGGTGTTCGTAGCATCGTGTGACGCCGGTTTAAAATGAATGTCAGATGCAATACACATCCCTACCAACGATGGATTCATTTTACTTCGCGGTATTAGTAACTTTTACGATTGTCATTACTGGCAACCGCGAGGAAAATGTAAATATAACTTCATTAGCCTAATTACTTGTTAATTGAGTTGCACGGTACTACTTTCCAATATTTATTTCTTCACAGAAGAAGGTCGTATTCACTCAGATTCGGGACAGGTAAGTAATATTCGTGAAAATCAATTCAATTTATGTTCTTTAATTAATATTGATACCTATTGGATAGCAATGATTTGTGCTCGTCTGCTGCGGGAGAATGCGGAGACATTACTTCAATAATAAGGAATCTGGGTACTTCGATACACAAAATCGAGCCCTGTCGAGTCCTAGTTCTGCCTTTATGCTGTTGGATTTGGTCAAGGACAACTTCATAAACGTTTTGCAGACGATTGTGATCGGTGGTTCAATCAATTGGATTAAGCCTCACTTAATTCCGCCTGGGTTTTGTCAGCTTCGTGATATCTCCCGAATGTGTTTGGCTGAGAAGTAATTACACGCTGCTCCTGGGAGATAATAATGGTGAGAATTGAGTAGTCTGTCGTAGCTATTTGTAGTAATAATTGCGTATTTTGTTCTAATTTGTAGCCATGGATCAGACCCAATCGATGCAGGATCAGATGTCGATAGTTTAGATAGTTCAATAAATGAATAAAGATACATACAAAAGCTCAATAAGTTTATAACAATATATGCATAAAGGTTGGGTTAACATAACATGTTTAGGGTATATGTTAAACCAACGTTGAACCGACTGCTTATACTGGGTTATACTGGCCGATTTGACATTTGTTTACCATTGTTATCGCGTAATATGTTTACTAAGTATTGGTAATAAATTT
This sequence comes from Toxorhynchites rutilus septentrionalis, assembly GCF_029784135.1. Classification (NCBI taxonomy): domain Eukaryota; kingdom Metazoa; phylum Arthropoda; class Insecta; order Diptera; family Culicidae; genus Toxorhynchites; species Toxorhynchites rutilus. The sequence goes on from NC_073745.1 coordinate 130,831,664, forward strand.
ACTGAGTATTGGTAGCATTTACCAAAAAGCTCGTCATATATACCAACTTTTTGGGAGAGTGTATGATCGGCGATTATGATGAACTCGAGGAATCGCTGTTTATACAAAAAAGAGCGTGAAGTGTAAACCAGAATAACATCGGTGGATGAACTCGGTGTATTGATAATGAATTCTACCAAATGTTTACAGTGGCGTGTATTCCGGAATAACGTTGTACTCACTACACATTGTTTTCACGTGTAGTGTATTCGGGAATAAGGCCCATACTCTTTACAGATACACGGGCCAAAGGTCGTGCAGTCCACTGATCATTCAACAGGAGCCAAAGGTTGTACCGCTCATGACAACTCTACACGAGCTGAGGTTTGTGCCGGCTAGTGACCATTCTATCCTGGATTTCTCGAGTCGAGAAGACGCACCACGCTAGATATGTGGTACAGACTAGGGGGGCGTTGCTGATTAATGGTCAGCTGCATTCCAGTAAGAAGTATCCCGTGTCGGGCACACGTACAGAGCACTGGAGACAGCAACATCACAATTACGAAAACACTTGTAATACTAACCTCGAGCCAACCACGAGTAATCGGTTATATATTACTAACATAGTTGTAATACGAACATTGTCGAAATATTGAACTCCCGGCCTCGTCAGGCTGAAAAAAAAGATCCAGTAAATAACTTATAAACATACTTTATACATATAAAGGGTGTGTCACATCAAATTGCATCACGGAAAAAACGCTGTAGAAATTTAAATTTTAGGAATTATATCTTCAGCTTTCGCTTATAATCAGATAAGAGTGTATAGATCACGTTGGCCATGCTTCACTGTCAATTTTTCGTAAATTTGGAAAAATGTCGTCGAACGAAAAAGAGCGACATGAATTAATCCTGTGCACTCATTTCGAGAATCCGGAGTTGTCACATCGGGACATCGGTAAGATGCTGGGAATCGTCCAATCAACGGTCAGCAGAGTACTAAAACGATACTTCGAGAAGTCAAGTTCATTCGTCCAGCGGACCAAGCAGCGGGAGGGCCTGCGTACATATAAGGTTCAGAAGGCTCCTAATCGCGACGAAAGGCAAAACATGGTGGGGAAGACGCGAGCCCGGAAGCTGTACACCGAAATGCTGACGAAGCCGCATTGCCTGGTAATGGACGACGAAACCTACGTCAAAGCGGACTTTCGTCAGCTGCCGGGCCTGTTGTTCTTCTCCGCAGAGGACAAATTCAGCGTTCCGGAGGAGATTCGCAAGTAGAAACTATCGAAGTTTGCCAAAAAGTACATGGTGTGGCAAGCGATCTGCTCTTGCGGAAAGCGGAGCGCCCCCTTCGTGATGACCGGCACGGTAAACGGGCAGGTTTACCTTAAGGAGTGCCTACAGAAGCGCTTACTACCACTATTGAAGCAGCACGAGGGCCCGACCATCTTCTGGCCGGATCTCGCTTCGTGCCACTATTCAAAGGACGTGTTGGAGTGGTACGAAGCCAACGGGATCACCTTCGTGTCAAAGGAAATGAACCCGCCCAACGCGCCGGAGCTTCGCCCATTAGAGAAATATTGGGCGGTTATGAAGCAGGCCCTCCGGAAGAACCCAAAAGTTGTCAAATCGGAGGCGGACTTCAAGAGAAAATGGATTTTTGTTCAAAAAAAACTACAACCTGACGTTGTACAGAACCTTATGGACGGGGTAAAGAGGAAGGTGCGAGCATACGGGCTTGGGCTCGAAGTATGAATAAAAAGAAAATGCCAAAAGTTGTTTAATAGTTTTTATTTTATTGTCTAAAATTTTCAAAAGGATCGGTCTACTGGCCGAATTTCTACAGCGTTTTTTCCGTGACACACCCTTTAATTTTAACAATTTCCTACATTCAATCCTGTGACGAAAATATTGTAAATATTCTAGTTTTTTATTTGGAAATTTTTGTAAAAACGTACAAATTTTGAAATGCCATTAAAAATAATTTTCCATTTTCCAGGTTCAAATGAAAAACCAGTTGTTGGGAACAAAAAAAAGGCTTTATTGTGTCAATAACTTAGATTTTGAAAAAAATAGTTTTTGAGATATTCCATTTCTAAACTTCACTTTAAATTTTTTTCGGGCAGAAAAGAGTTTTGTTTAAGTGTGTACTTCTTCCAGAACCACAAAATTGTAATCTTTAACATTGTCTAAGACATTATTTTGATCAGACAACCCGTTTTGGCGTTATAGTTTATTTTCTGTAATGATACAATTTTTCCTAAAGCCCTTATAAAAAATTGATCGTGATCGCATTTCAAAAAGTAATACCGTAAAATGGCATCGTACCTAGTGCCGAACAAGTTGGCAAAGTTTCAGCTAAATAATAATATGAAATAAAAAATGAAATTCTTCGAGAATTCGTGTTGATTGGTGGAATGTCTCTCGTTTTGTTTTTAAAACAGCAAACTTTGAATTGAATAAGTATTGACACTAAAGTATCCATAAATTTATTGCAACTCCTAGAATTCAAACTTAAGTGTTTTTTTTTTCGAAAAAAAAACTCGAAGGGTGGTGCCCAAAATCGCATTGTCAACGTAAAACTACAAAATTATTACCGGCGAGAACAAACGCTTTATGAACTTAAAAATTATTTAGAATTCTTCCGTACAAATATTAGGTAGCACTGGCAAAGGTTGATGAATGAATGCTTGCACTGAGGGGCGCGAACTATTCACAAAGTCATAAAAATCCAATTTGAGAAAATTGACAAACCAACTCTCAACATGATTATGCAATGTTGATTGCTCGCTGTCTAGAGCGAGACTGAAACACAAAAAATATTGCAAATCCAAGTAATTTTCCAGTATCTCTTAGAAAAATTACACCTCCAACTCTCTCCAAAACATCATTCCCCAAAAAAGTCACAGGAGGATTGTGTCCGAGACAAGACCACATAGTTGACGTAGGATTCTGTTAGGTTAGCTGTTGCGTGCGAATTTTGGATATGTTTGAAAAATTACAAATTATGAACTCTTTGATAACGATTTGGTAGCCCTGTGAAGGGCTGTTTTGTTCGGTTATTGGGTATTGTTTGTTCACTTCATTCACTGGACGAGATGGTCCTGTGTTCTGTATGGATGAAATATAAAAAATCACCAATGCAATATAAGACAATTATCAATATCGAACACAATTATCAATTTTTCTCACCACAAAAAAAAAGCATGGTACTTTATTATGGAGGAAGCACATTTGAAATGGAAAAGGTAATTTTGTTTTATCATTTCTACTTTCTGAGAGTGTTTATTCAACCCATTTCCATTTTCGCTTCAAACCCAACGAAACACGATACTGTATGCCTCAATGCGAATTTCAATTGGACTAACAGCACCTAAAACGATATGTAAAGCATATGAGAAATCACTTTTTCGAATGTTTCTCCACTTTTCCAATTTTCTCGCCGCATGAGCTTCGGGTGATGATAAACACAACAAAATAACAGCTTGAATTGAAATAAATCGTTTCATATTTCAAGTTATCTTTAATACAGCATTCAAGCTCCAAATTTAAATTTTAGTTACTAGAATTAATCGTATCACTCACCTCACTTGCAGTACAAAAATAACCCAGACTTGCATATTTTTGCAATGCCGATTTCCCCTGGCACCTTGGTTTTAAAGTCTGTAGTTTCATATAGGGTAAATGAAATGTTTGCCCAATTAAGGATATTTTCACGCAACTAGTAAATGAAAATCGATTTTTCTTCATGAAAATCATATATAATCAACACGAGTTTTGAGCTGTTGAAAAGCCCTAAGTCTCTAGTTTCTAATTCTACCATAAGGCGTTGAAATTATTCAAATATTTATGTTCTTTAACACATTTCCTCAAAGAGAAATTATGATCATGGTTTGATCACCTCTGATCATGGTTTGTCCGAAAATGATCATCGCTTGTCCAGTTTTCGAAATCACAATTTTTGAATAAAAAACGAATTTAAAAGTAGATGTTGCATTTCTCATTGCTTGAGTTTACTGTCATCATATTGATGCATTCATAATTAAGGTTTTCTTCAGAATATTGCCTTTTCTTGGGCATTTTAAAAGTGTTACCCTCAACACATACAACACAGAAAAACTTTATTTCTGCTATGCGCGAAGGACACAATAAACAAACTGCAGCGCGCCAAGCGGTTGCCATAGAAATCATGTGGACAAAATAACATTATTGAATTGGACAACTCATGATCAGAAATGAGTTCATCGAAGGGCATTAATTACATGGTTTAGCGAAGTAAATCTAATACAAATGCTGTGCAACCATGATGTTTACAATATTTGTAAATGTTATGATCCAGAAAATGTCTGAATACGTGCCAAATAATCACCTGGTGATTGATTAAAAGTTAGCTCAGGTGAGGAGTTATTTATATGTTTTGAAATATTCGAATACCTAATTTGACACACGTGTGCTCAATTAGAGCATTTAAAAACGTGGACAAACCATGATCATATTTTCGACTGGACGAACCAAAATAATTCACCTTAATAAATTATTATATTCATTTTCACTGCAAAGAAATGTTATGGAGTGCCTAAAGTGATCGATGCAAAACTCTCGTAAATATATCAAAAACTGACTGAACAATAAATGTGAGTACAAGAGGAAGCTTGTATCTTTGATTTCGACCCAACGGAAGAAGGTATTTTCGTTTGTATAATTATTCGATAGTGAGTTTCATGACATGCATTATTTTATTCAATGTAAAACATTGTTATAAAGAGCCAAAATCGATTGACGCAAAAATCCCATCAATCCATCAAGAAAGGAGTGAGCAATAAGTGTAGAGAATTTAACATTTTTCACGATGCGATCGATTTTCGGTGGACCGCGGAATACCGTTTGGCCATCCCTGATGTAGAGCATATCGAAAAAGCCTTAAAGAATTTCCGATTCGATTGGTGTGCATTAGGGTGACAGTGAAAATGGTTTTGTCAAATTTCTAAAACCGATCATGTACATTTTGTTTATTGGCCCAAAAATGGCCTTTGCAAAGTTTCAGCTCAATTGGACATGATTTTGGGGTGCCCCAAAGCGTTGAAAGTTTTGGTTTTTTGATCTTTAAAAATCCGCCAAGGGGAGAGTAAAGAAAATTTGAAACTTCGAAAAAAAATTCGATGCCAAATGACTTAAAAATGCATCAAACGTCGAGGTCTGGTGTTATCTCGAAAAAAAAAATTTGGGCGAAAATCTACATTTTAGGACATTTTGGGAAAAAAAATCAAAACTTTGAGTTCTTTGAGGCACCCCTAAATCATATCCGATTGAGTTAAAACCTTGCACAGGTCATTTTTTGAGCCAATAAACAAAATGTACATGGTCAGTTTTTGAAATTCGATGATGAATTTTTTTCCATACATGCATTGCCACCCTACCCTTACTAAAAGACGTAGTCTTACGTCAAAATGAAACTTTTAACAACTGCGAAGGTTTTTTTTTTCTCAACGGATTCAATACACATGAAACTCGAATTGAACCAACAACTAACAAGAAAACAATTACAGTGCAAAGGGTCAAAAACATCCGCAGAGAAAATTGCGTTATGCTACGCGCGCACAAATGACCGTTATCAACCGTATGGCGCGTAACTCGATTCCTACTACGAAATCAGCGCCGATTTTAAATTTCCTGCATCTGATTATGTGGTCTCGATAAACATTTTTTTTTCTTCGCACAGTCTTTCGACCAAACATGCTCCAATGTACGACACTCGTGCTCTGCGAGATGCTATAAAATGCAAATTTGATGCTCGATCGGTCTTCGTGAGGCCCCAGAGATGGGCTCCGACTCCGACTCCGGTGGCTGGCAGAAAGATATCCGGCGAACAGACGACTAAAAAGACGACATTTCGAGATGATTTGAAAGATGCGATAAGCGGGTCACATTTCGTTGCGTCAATAAATCGTGACGATTGAAGGTGGAGTGGAGCCGTTATTTCGGATTCTACCTTGCCGCGGAAATAGAACTTGCTCAGCTGAAATGTGTTGTCACGAAAAGTAGATTATTGCGTCCCGTGGAAATATGCCTGGGACTGCTTCAACAAGGAACTGCAACAATGTTGTGGCGGGAAATCATCGAATAATAACCACTGGTGAATTTAGCAAGATGAGCTCAGCCAACAAACATTGACCGAGTAATTTCCGCGGATGATTGACGAGGCGGTTGACAAACTCGCGCTAATTTGTTAAAAAAAAGTTTCATTTTATCAAGCTACTTCCACACCTGTAACCGAAAATGACCACTCGTCAGTAGGACCATCACCAGCAACCACACAACTTACATAACGTAAGATTCCGGTGCGCGTTTTTAGAATTTTAGAAAAGAACCTGACAGCGTCAACAAAAACAACGGCAAGCAGGAGAAAAAAACCTCACACTACCAATTAACGTTGAAACGTGTTAATTAAAAAAAGTAATTATTATTTCTCATCTCTTCTCGTCGCCGTCATCATCATCATCATCGTCGTTCGCGCCGCCGTCACCAGCCGAGCTTTGTTTTGATTATGCTGCGTGTGCTTGCGTTATGGCATGGCCAGGAAAACCTTAAAACTGCTCTCGGGAGCTTTAGTAGGGCGTCATTTTGGAGCGTGACAACGGTTGCGAACCGCGTGTCTTGCGGACCTAAATGTAGTTTCTGTTTTTTGTTTGCTTTGCTGGTATTTTCGTGAGCAGAATACTGGCAGTACACAACTGTCGGATCGAATTGGAACAGATCAAATCACAAAATAACAATAGAATTTTCAAGGGTAACTATTTTCATTGCAATTAATCGGTGTTTGTAAAACCACAAACTGAACAGGATGACATCGTCCCAGCTTGTCCCCACACATTTGGGTCACCCTGTTGACCCTTTCCACACGCGCCTGATCAGATAGAGCAGCCACACATTTGATGGATAACCGGTTGAGAATCAGTGGCGATGACGAGACCCGTTGATTGCGGCTGATGGAGAGTTTCTCTACGATTCTGTTTTCCTGCATTATGCTTTACGGTTGAATCTGGAATGAAAAAACGGCGGCGGCGGCAAACGAGAATACACGCACGCATCGTGCTGGTCACATAGGGGACGGAAAGGGAAGGTCTTATCGCGCAACTTTAACTAAAGAAATAGAATTAAACTTGTCTGGAAACATTAAACTCTAATGCGTTCGCGTCCGGATAATAACTAGGGAACAACGAAGAGTGAGCAGCGCTCGAAATACCCGCAACTATGTGGTGTGCCGTTCTAATGATTACTATTGCACGAAGTGCCATCTGAGAAACAGACACTTATAATGGTTCAGAGGTAATTTTCCCCGTCTCTTTTGGAACGCTACTCATCTACTAGCTCAATGTCAATACTTTTCACCATTAAATGCTCGCTTCCGTTCGGCGTAAAAAAGGGGAGATTGTCGTTATGGATTTATTTTCCGTTTTTTTAGGTCCACAATCGTATATGGCTTCCATGTTCTGAATGTTGCGATGCGTAGTGTGCTTCTAACCTCTCCTCTGGCTTTTCAAACGGGTCTGTTCGGCATGGGATTCTTTTGAAATTCTCGACGTAGTTGTACTGGAATCGTTTTGATAACCACCAGGTCCGTCGGATATACTACATGGGCTGAAAAGTCTTGTGTTGATATATAGATGGCATTCAAGTCACTCTGACAAGTAGTTCCGTTTTTTTTTCCAATTCATTTATTTGTAAGGCTCAATCGCATAAGCTTTGCGGAGCCGCTAATTCAAGGTTTGTTTATACAAAGTTAAAACTAATTGCTGTGTTTAGTAGGATTCGACCGAATACTCGCGGTTTACTCAAGGTTAAAAGGGCAACAATTTTTGTGGGTACGGGTCAGGTTAGGGATATGGATATGAGGTATCGTTGTCTCAATCGAGAGTTGCCGCACGCACTGTAGCATTGTGCATAATGACCAGAGATAGCATCTGCTGTTCGACTATCTGTCGAGGGTGGGCGACGGTGAGATGAGGGGACAAGACAAACAAACTAATAACGAAAAAGAAAAACACAAAAGCATTAAATACTTATACTAGACCGTTTCACAAACATATAGATCAACTGCATATAGCAGATGCCGCGAGTTCCCAAGTAGTTCCGTATTTTTTTTTCCAAAATATATATTTTTATCAAGGCTCATATGGCGTTAGCCTCACGGGGCCGGGAGTTCAATACTTTGACAATTTTTCACACAGTTCCGTATTTGACAATACTTTAGGAAAAAAATCTGTTTCATGTAATTCTTCAAGAATAATTATATGAATTTTGTTATTCTAAGATTAACCGATCTCGAGATATAACAAAATTCACATAATGATATTCATTTTTGTTTTAAATCGGAGAAAGTCGGGACAGCAGTCGGTTATTTTGCGTGGATTGGCTCTGTACCTGCGAAGAAACTTTGAATTTGTACAGGATGAACATTTGGTCCGTCGTAGGACCCATTGACATGCGGACATGGAACGAACCTATAAACACATTCGTCGCCCAAAGCGACTTTTCTGCGATTCTTGCGAAGCCCAACTTGCGGATAAATTATTAAATGAAGGTCAAACTAAGTTTGTAGACATTTATTACATGAACTAGCAATATTTTATTTCATTTGAAGATGAATAGACAACAATAACACATGCCAAAGTCATATTATATGGGTTTCGCAAAAAGCTGCAGTACAAACCATCCGCACTATCTATAACTATAATAAAATAAGTAAAAAAAACTTTTTAAGTTAAACGGTGTATTTGTGATTAAACATAACAATGTACTAAAAGCTAGAGAATAATTAGGCAAGTAGCAGTTAGCAGTTACACACCTCTCCCTCATTAGTCTAGGGCATTGATAAGACTAAAATAAAATCGTGGGACATATGATGAAGTCGCAAATTGTGGATAATGGAAATGCAACGTGCCCCACGATTTTATTTTAGTCTTATCAATGCCCTAGACTAATGAGGGAGAGGTGTGATAACTGCTAACTGCTACTTACCTAATTATTTTGTAGCTTCTGATACATTTTTATGTTTAATCACACTTAAACCGTTTAACTTAAATAGTTTTTTTCTACTTATTTTATTTTCTAGTTTTCAGTGCATTATCTGTTTCATTAGAATATTTCTCTACAATAAAACGAATGATAGGTTTTTATGATAGTTAGAGGGTGGGGGCGCTACAACACAAATGAAGCATAAATTCCTCCAAAACTCAAGAACTAATCAAGCAAATTGAGCCAAATTTGACATGTGAAGGTTTTAGGGTTTATGTGAAGGTTTTATGAATAGACACTCCCCTCCCTCTCTAAGAGGAGGCTGCCATACAAATGAAGCATAAATTTCTGCATAACTCAAGAACTAATCAAGCAAACAGAGCCAAATTTGGCATGTAGAGGTTTTAGGGAGCAATAAATGTTTATATAATGCTTTGACACTCCTCCCCCTCTGTATGGAGGGGTGACTGAATAATTCCAGAACTAAATGACATCAAACTTGGCATATAGAGGTTTTAAGTATCGATAAACGTCTCCATGGTGGTTCGAAACTTCTCCCCCCTCTCTTAGAGAAGGCAACTATACAAATGAAACACAAATTTCTGAATAACTCGAGAACTAATCAAGCAAATCGAGCCAAATTTGGCATGTGGAGGTTTTAGGGGGCACAAAACGTGTCTATGGTGAATTGAAATTCCTGCCCTCTCTCTAGAAGGAGGCTGCCATACTAATGAAACCCAAATTTCTGTTTAACCCGAAAACTAATCAAGGAAATGGAACCAAATTTGGCATGTGGAGGTGTGGAGGGTGCAATAAATGTTTCTATGATGGTTATCACGTTGAGCCCCTAGGGGCCGACGTTGAGATTTTTGGTAGGAAAACGCTGACTGAGTGGGACTGACAGTTACAAAATAATGAAATAAAAATGTATACGATTTATTTTCGGATGTTCTACAAAATGTGATTACATTCTAGTCGAATTGCTGACAATTTTCTATTTATACAATAAATATCTTTGGGAACTGGGGCCGACACTAATAGTGTGCAAACGCTCTCGATGCGGGCTGAATGGAAAGCGCAACAAGAAAAAATCGGGGCTTAACGTGTTAAATACCCCTCCCCTTCTCACTAAGTGGAGGGCTGCCATACAAATGAAAAAAATTCTGCATAACTTATGAATTAATTAAGCAAACGCAATAATTGTTTATATAGTGGTTTGACAATCCTTCTCCCTCTATAAAGGCATGGGGGCTATCATACAAATGAAACACAAACTTCTACATAACTCGAGATCTAATCACGCAAATGAAGCCAAATTGGGGATGTGAGGGTTTTTGGATACGAGAAATGTTTCTTTGATGGTATGACACCCCTCTCTCCTCTGAAATGGAGAGGGAGTCCAGTAAAAATAATACACATATATCAACCAAACATGACAATCGAAAATATTCGGAAAACTCTGAAGGAAAATGGGAAAATTAGGAAAATTCAAATTCGCATATGTTCTACAATTACATAGTGACAAACGTTGTTAGTCCATTTGATGTTTGCGCCAACGAAATTGAGTTTTGTTCTGTTATGTAAATCAAATAATTGTGTTCTTACAGTATATAAGAGCGGTCTAAATAAAAGAGTAGCTGTTCTAGATTCTAAGCATGAATATGTGAAAATTTATAAAAGTAATAAAAAAACATGAAAAGATCATTTTCAAAAAAATACATAAATAGTCCAAAAATGATTTTTTCAAGTAAAATAATTTATTTATTGTTAATATTCACTTTTAACTTGTTATGTAACTGTAAATGATATATAAAATACTGAAAATAAATTTCTTTACAAATCAGATTTACTTTCACAAAGCAGTCATTTTGAGTCATTTCTTACGTTTGACTGCTTTTGGGCAATATAGGTATATACTAAGTTTAGGTCTTTCTAGTGTTACCACATTAAGGACCGCACGTTTCGGGGCAAACTTGTACGCTTCATTTGTTCGGATTCTACGAATGAGATCGTTTTCTTCGGTGTGGATAAGACGAAGGCGAACCATCGGTAGGCCTTGTGAGATTCTATGCAGACCAAGGATATAACCATCATTTAACTAAACGTAACGTAACTAAGTGATAAATTTTACTTCATGTAAAGCATTAATATCCTCTATAATCAGTCATTCTATGCCGAACCGATATAGTGGTTCTTTATTGTAAAATATCAGACCCGTGACGAATTTCATGCCAACTCATCTTAGGAGTTGGCAGCACCATCTCAGATAGCAGTGAAACGTTATGAGTGTAAAGACATGTCATTCAAGCAACTTTGCATACTTGAAATATTCAAAAAATAATCAGACTACTTTTTGAAAAGGATCAAATTTTTTTACAAAAAATTATAACTCAAAAACAATAATACCTACGAATTTCTGGTCAAAGGATAAAACATAGGAAACTCCATAAAAAAATATAAAAATTTGAAAAATTACAATGAAAAAAAAAAAATTTCAAAACATAAAATTCATTTTTCTCTGAAACGTATTTTTTTAAATTCACAACAAAAATAAGACTACCCCTTAAAATTTCCAACAAATCACTCATACATCAGAAGATGGGCACTTTTAAAAAATAACATATCAAACGCGAAATTTACACACCAAAATGTTACGAGTAAAACATTATTTATTCAGGAGTTGTTCAGTTGTTGTTCTTACAACAACTTTTTTATGTTTTCTTCGAAAAAATAACAACTGTGTAATCCCAATTTTGTTTAAAGTCCAGATAGCGATGTGTTTGGCCTGCCATAGCAAAGGTTGTGTCGGATTTGCTCATGACAGTGTCCCGCAAGTGAATGTATTCTTACGCAGCTTGTGTTGGTTGTTGTGTGCGAGCGCACTCTTTTGTTCGTTTCGTCTCCTCTAACATAAATAAATGTTAATTCAAAATGAGAAATCATATTCATAATGGATCAAACTGTGGCGGGGTCCCTTCAGAACGGATGGAGGATTTAACCTTTCTGACTTGCACTATAGTTTCACATATTCTAGAGCTTGTTACTCAGTATACATTTGAGGCGTGTTGCTTAGCATAGAAATGAAATCTAAGTACTAATGAAAATGACGCAAGTAGTACTACGTTAAGAAGGCGAACGTTAATGTCATTGAAGAAGAACATGGATGGAGTCGTATGAGCGGTGTGTGTCAACGATGAATTCCACCTTATTGTTTTTTCTATGAATTACAATTATTCGCGTCATTGTGCAGTCTCCTATTAAAATCGAAGATGAACCAAAACATGTGTAAGAAAAGCAGATGTCAAAAATAAACTACTTACTACTTACTACTTACTACTTACTACTTACTACTTACTACTTACTACTTACTACTTACTACTTACTACTTACTACTTACTACTTACTACTTACTACTTACTACTTACTACTTACTACTTACTACTTACTACTTACTACTTACTACTTACTACTTACTACTTACTACTTACTACTTACTACTTACTACTTACTACTTACTACTTACTACTTACTACTTACTACTTACTACTTACTACTTACTACTTACTACTTACTACTTACTACTTACTACTTACTACTTACTACTTACTACTTACTACTTACTACTTACTACTTACTACTTACGGACAAAACACCCCGTTTAATGGTTGGTGTTGTCTTTTTAACGAAGTATTTGTAGATTTTGAGTTCAACATATCCAAGAACATTTTTAAAAATAGGATTAGTTAATCTGTCTGTGCGACTAATTTCGAAGACAAGTCAATAAATAAACTGCTCTATATTTCAAAACATTTCAAGAACATGTCAAACGCGAGATTTTACACACAAAAATATTACGAGTAAAACATTATTTTTTCAGGAGTCTCTTTACAAAGAAGCCAAATATTCCATAAACTATAAAATAAAAAAGTTGATGGAGACGTCAAAAGTTCATATTGTAATATATCTTGACTTTAAACAAAATTAGTAGTAGTTGTAAATTCTTCAAAGAAAACATGAAAATTTGTTGTTAGAAAAACTTTTTCCTTGTAAAAGTGCCCATCTTCTGATGTATGGGTAACTTGTTTGAAACTGTAATGGCATTTTTTTTTTAAATTAACAAAAGTATATTTTTGAGAAAAATAAAAAAATTTCTAAATTATTTTCTTTCAGTGATTTTTGTTTTAATTTTTGGTATTTTCTATGAACATTTAACAATTTTCTATATTTCGTTCTTTGATCAGATTTTTTTTATGTATTATAGTTTTTTTAGTTATATTGTATAAACAAAATAAAAAAAAGTTTTTTGGTCTTTTAAAAAAAAGTAGCCTAATTATTTTTTGAATGTTTCAAGTATGCAAAGTTGCCTAAATGACCCACGTCTTTACACCCACAACGTTTCACTGCTGTCTAAGATGGTACTGCCAACGGCCAGCCGAGCTAGCATGAGATTCGTCCCGTATTTTTTTTTTATTTTCTCATTATGGTGCCCATTTCCATTTTAGAGTAGTCCAAACAAATTTGAAAAAAAATGAATAAGTCGAGTAATTCAAAAGTTAACAATTTTTGATAAACGTCATTTTTGGGAAAAAAGGAAATAATATTATACGATAAAGAACAAAATTACCAATGTGCACAGAAATCTGAGAACCACTGTGTCGGTTTGGCATGGAATGGCTGTCATCGTAATTACCCAATTCATATTCAAATCCCAACAATATACAAAACCCGCCGCTTTCAACTCTTTTCTAGAAATTGTTCAACAGCGTCAACAGTCTCAATTTTCAAATCACTATCACGCAGAAAGTGGCGATGAAATTCCAACCAAACTCCTTAAATGGCTCAAAATTCCGCAACCATGTCCCTATGGCTGTGTTCGACTGCCATTTGACTGAATTTTCATCATCGTCATCATCCGCTCCATTCTCTGTCATCCCCCATCATCACACCTATCGGTGACCATCATCGGACAAAAAAGCGGCAGACAACTCAACACGCGGCTCGATGAACGATGTAAACAAATATTGACTTTTAATTATAACCTAATCTGTGATGCATGAACATAACACGTCACACGCGAGATAATGGTTTGGAGTTTGTGGGTGGGTGGGTTGGTGATCGATTTTTTTCTGCGTCCACTACGATGGTTTATTTCCAGCTGCATGTCGGATGTCCCCTCACTGTCTGCCGGGGATGTACGCTCTGTTGCATTCGGCGAAATTTGATGTGATGAACACATTTCGATGGGTTTTGCGGAAGTGGATTGGTGCGAACTCGGTGCGATGGCAGCAGAAGAATACACGGGTATGGTGGGACTTAAATTTTGATGTAAGCGATAGTGTATTGCTCATACGTTCAATCTCGGTAGTGTTGACTCTGTAGAACACTATTTTATTAAATTAATTAATTACCCTAATTTCATTTTGAAAATGATGTTCGAGTGAAGTTGAAAATTTCATTGACCTCGTCCGCTTAACTCTTTGCTTTATTTTTCAAGTCGTGAATTCATTCTTTGTCCCGTTAACTATTTGATGTAAAAAAGATTTCCTTTCTGCCGTTCCCTTCGGACATGCAAAATCGCAGTTGGACATTTCTTTCCTTCAATTCGTATGGAACATGATTTCGTTGTTTGGATGTGTACTGCGACTTGAGGTCGTTTAGAAATAGCTTGTCGATTTAGTCCCAAACATTCTGCAAGCTCTGTCCATGTGTGACACGTGTCTTGATCGAGTAATGTTTCTAATTCTTCTTCTTTAAACTTTTTCTATCGACCCGGATGCTTTTTGTCTCATTTGCTTATCGCTGAAGAGTACTCATTTGCAACGAAACTCGACATTCTCAATGTAATAAAAAATTAATTTGGTTGACACGATTCAGCAAAATTCAGTTGTCACCGGCACCGTGAGCCATCTCATGGAAATGAAAGGTTGCAAACTCAAAATATTTTCTGAAAAAAACTAAAATAAACACTTTTTTAAAAATGGTAGAGTGAGTTATAAAAAAAAACATTTCTCAAATAAAAAATTACATAGATACTGAATATATCAGGAAATTATAGAGAATCATATTTGATGGAAAATATATCTAAGCATATATTGTCGAATTTTGAACTTTTTTTTTTGTTCCGGTTACGTTTGCTCTAAACTTGCTCTACTCAGAAAAAAAAAACTTTACGTAGAACGACTCTGTGGCTTCCATTTGCAAGACGAAGAAAAAATAAAGGATGCAGTTGTAAACATCTAAATTATTGGATTTAAGTAACATTTTGGAAGTGAAATACTTGAAGATTAGTGGATTTTAAGGTGTTATTTATTTAACCCGAAATTTATCCTATCAACCATACTGAAGCTGTCTAACCGCTCTTCTCTACGATTTGTTCGTTGACACCCAAGTCATATCTTTTTAAAATTCGCTGTGATATCATCTGTGGAGTACAATTCCTGACGAGTCTTGAAGTAGTCTCCAAAAATATCTATCCGCGACTATCGACTATCCGCGAAATAGTAGGACTATGTGACCGTGGATAACGGATATGATTACCCCATTTTAGCCGTTACCCCCATTTTTATGTTTTATGCCATTGCAAGAAAAAATATATGATTACAAGACTAATGGAACAACATTTCACTATAAATGCTAACCAAAATCCCCATACAAATTTGAAATCGAGTGCACCAGCTCAGCTTTGAACTAAATAAACCCAACCTCTGAGCAGGGCAGAATAATCTATATTGTAACATACTTTTCAGACTTTTCGAGACAAAGAATCTGTAGTTATAAATTATAGATGTTTTGGGTTTCATACAGAATTTACAGATTTTTTAAAATAGCGTTTCAATATTAGTTATGGCATGATGTCAATAACAGTTTTTCCCATTTCACCAATTTTATTTATATAATACTAGCTGACCCGGCAAACTTCGTCCCGCCCAAAATTTGTTTTTTGTTATCAATACCTTCAAACATTCACGTTTTCTTACTATGAGCAAGTTCATGGATTCAATCGCAGAACTGTTCATTGATTGATCTCCCCTCTCCATTCCAGAGGAGGGAGGGATGTCATACCATCATAGAAACATTTCTCATACCCAAAAACCCTCACATCCCAAATTTGTGCTGGATTACTTCTCGAGTTATGCAGAAGTTTGTGTTTGTGTGCCTCCTGTAATTAGTGATTCATTTGTATGGCACTTGATTCGTTTAGAATCCGGAATTGCAAAACCAGCTGTATTTCTGGATTGATTGAAGGTACAAAACTTGTTTTAGCACTACAACACAAATATTTCATGGTTCTATCAGAAAAAAAATATTGAAAAAAAAATCCTTTACACTTTGGAAATGTGTACGTTATATCGAGGGTACGTTATATCGAAGTTTCGCCGTATTGCACCCTAAAACCTCCACATGCCAAATTTGGTTTCATTTGCTTGATTAATTCTCGAGTAATGCAGAAATTTGAGTTTCATTCGTATGGCAGCCCCGCCTAAGAGAGAGGGGAAGAGTATCTAACATCTAACCACCATAGAATCATTTATTGCACCCTAAAACCTCCACATGCAAAATTTGGTTCCATTTGCTTGATTCATTCTCGAGTAATGCAGAAATTTGAGTTTCATTCGTATGGCGTGTCGTGAAAATTCAGTTTGCTTTGAAAGTTCTTGTTTTGAGGATTGAAAATATCTAAAAGAATCATCGATGCGTTTTGACGTAGGATCACGTTTTCAAGAACATAAAGCGAGTACAAAGTAAACTATCGATCGCGTAACGAAAATGATACTACTCTTACCGGAATCCGTCGTGAATCGCAACCTAGAGAAAATGAATTACTACCGGAATTTTTTGTAGATTTTTAACAGCATCTGAAGAAGCCACATGAACCTACGTCGGGTTTGAAACTGTAGAAACAGAAGCTACTGAACTCGGCGAAAGCAGAAAAAAATATAAATCCAAATAAAAAAAAATAAAAAATCAGAGTCTGCCCGTATTCTAAACATATGGCCTCAAACCAACTTGATGACCATTTTTCAAGCGTTGAGTGTTCACCTATTTTTGAATAGTTACCTTATTATGTTATTATAATTGTTATAACAAAGCTACTTAAGTAGCACAATGTGAGCAAGCAGCCACTGGTAACTGTGTGAATTTCCATTACACCTCAATGTACCATTGTATTGTTTCTACAGTATCGGCTCTACTTGGATACCATCAACATCGTCGAATTCATAATAACTATGCCAATCAATGCTACTAAACCAAAGGTTATGCTTCAATATTGGTCTTAGAGAATTAATACAGATTTTCTGGAACAAAACCAAGAGAAAAATATTTTTTGAGATCAAAAACACAGAATTTATTATAGCAACCCTGACTCTGAGCCTAGTTTTAACTCCAAAAGGCATAGAACTGGGTCGCGCCACGCTGAAAATTTGAACTTTTACTTTATCCGGTCAGTCTAGTGCATAATCAGAAATGTTAATAAAATAAAGGTTTATTTTTTTATATTTTAGAACCAAGATCTTGTGAACTGTTCTTCCAATCGCTTAGCTGTCAGAGAGAGAGAGAGAAAGATATGAAAATATCACACTTTTCGATAAATCGCTGGAATTGTCTCGAATACTGGAAGCTGCTGGAACTCTTGTGAAATAGACGTGTTTTAGTAAATGCGGTAAAATTAAATTTAAACTATTTTCGGGTTATTTTTTATATTTATAATTTTATATTTATGATTTATGAATGACCTCTATAATCTGATTACACAATCGAAACACGTTTATTCTAGCTATTAGTTAAACTTTGAAAAATGCACGAAATGAAGTTGAAACGCGCACCCGTGGCCGAGTGGTTAGCGTCTCACATTATCATGCCGGGTGTTCGGATTCGATTCCCGTTCTGAGTAGGGGATTTTTCGTCAAAGAAATCTGCTTCGACTTGCACTGTGGTCGCGCGTATTCTAGAGCTTGCCCCTCGGAATACATTCAAGGCGTGTTATTTGGCCTAAGAAATCTCAACTAAGTATTAATAAATGACGCTAATGAATGCATTGAGACGGCAAAAGTTCCACAGGGAACGTTACCGTCGTTCAAAAAGAACAAGAAGTTGATTGATTGATTGATTGGAATGAGTTCATCTTTTTTTTTTTTTTGAAGGTCATGAAAAAAATCTTTTCGGTTTAGAAATTTGATCAATCTGTAGCTTTAATTCTTTTTCTGCAAAAATGTTATTCACTTGATGTATCAAGTTAGGCCTTATCGGTTCTCTACAGATGTGCATCCAAAGGTGTCCCAGCTCTATTTTTCAAACATAAAATAATGCTCAAATAAAAACCTCCTCAGTTCCCTAAGCTAAATGCATGCGCAGAGTTTCATTTCAATCAAAAATATTCGATTCAAATTTCGCATATTTTCAGGTACAGTAGAACCCCGATTATCTGCGGAATTTTCTGGCAAGGTCACCGTGGATAGCTAAAATCGCACCCATTACAGGACTAAAAATGAAGTACAAGCACGAAAAAAGCTATGAAAGCTAACTATGTATTATCAATACAGAAGTCATTCAACTATCCAGTGCTCTGGTAATGGGGAATTTTTTTCAAAAATTCATAACTTTTGAACCACTAAACCGATTTTGATGATCGATATATCAAATTGAAGCTAGTCTTTTATACAGAAATATTGATTTCGTAAAAAAATGGATTTCATTTTTTTAATTATTGGTTGTAGTCGTTTTTTACTGTTTTCATGGCTTTGGACTAGAGGGCGCTATATTTTTTAATATTTTTTTCTTGAAAGCTGAGGATTTTTTACATAACATATTTCGATATCAAAGATGCTTTTTTTCGTTTTTGAGTTATGATTTTTCAAATTATGCGATGGTTCGAAGAAACAATGTTTTCCTCTTTTTTCCATTATAAAAAATCATAACTTTTGAACTACTGGACCGCCATACAAATTTCTGCATAACTCGAGAAGTAAACAAGTAAATGGAACCAAATTTGGCATATGGATGTTTTAGGCAGCAATGAATGTTTCTATAGTGACTCCTCACCCCTCTCTAAGGGAAGGGGGGGGGAGGTCTGCATAACTCGATAACTATGAAGCAAATGGAGCCGAATTTGGCATTTGAGAATTTTTGGGTACGAGAAATGTTTCTATGATGGTATGACACCCCTCTCTCCTTTGGAAGGGGAAGGGGGATCTCATATTAGGCTGTCGAAAAAGTCCTGTGGTATTTCCGCGAGGTGTATGGAGCAAAATAAAGAGGAAATCCGACATATTTTACAGTACTACTATGACAAAGGCAAAAATGCATCTCAAGCTGCAATAAAATTTGTGCAGTTTATGGACCCGATACAGTTTCCATTTCCACCGCACAACGATGGTTTCAACGTTTTCGTTCTGGTGTAGAGGTCGTCGAAGATGCGCCACGCTCCGGAAGGCCTGTCGCCGAAAATTGCGACAAAATCGCTGAATTAGCCGAGAAAGACCGGCATAGTAGCAGCCGTAGCATCGGCCAAGAGCTGGGGATAAGTCATCAAACCGTTATTAACCATTTGAAGAAGCTTGGATTCACAAAGAAGCTCGATGTATGGGTGCCACACACGTTGACGCAAAAAAACATCTTTGACCGTATCGACGCATGTGAATCGCTGCTGAATCGCAACAAACTCGACCCGTTTCTGAAGCGGATGGTGACTGGCGATGAAAAGTGGGTCACTTACGACAACGTGAAGCGCAAACGGTCGTGGTCGAAGCCCGCTGAAGCGGCTCAGAAGGTGGCCAAGCCCTCATTAACGGTCAGGAACGTTCTGCTGTGTGTTTGGTGGGATTGTCAAGGAATAATCTATTATGAGCTGCTTCCCTATGGCCAAACGCTCAATTCAGACCTGTACTGCCAACAACTGGACCGCTTGAAGGTAGCACTCATGAAGAAGAGGCCATCTTTGATGAACAGAGGCCACATTGTCTTCCATCAGGACAACGCCAGGCCACACACTTCTTTGGTGACGCGCCAGAAGCTCCGGGAGCTCGGATGGGAGGTTCTTTTGCATCCGCCGTATAGTCCGGACCTTGCACCAAATGACTACCACCTGTTTTTGTTCATGGCGAACGAGCTAGGTAGTCAGAAGTTAGCCACAAAAGAGGCCTGTGAAAATTGGCTATCCGAGTTTTTTGCCAATAAGGAAGCGAGCTTCTATAACAGGGGTATTATGAAGTTGGCATCTCGTTGGGAACAAGTCATCGAACAAAACGGCGCATATTTGACTTAAAACAGATGATTGTAACTAATTTTATGAACAAATGAAAATTCAAAAAAAATACCGCAGGAATTTTTTGACAGCCTAATATAATATCACACATATTTCAACTAACCATATTCGAGCCAAACATGAAAATTGAACATTTTCGGAAAACTCTGAAGGAAAATGGGAAAATTCGAAAACAAATAATTCCCATGTTCTAAAATTGCATCGTGACACGCGCTGTTATTCCGAGTTTGCACTAACGAAATTGTTCTTTGTTTGAAAGCGGAACTGGATTGTCAGGTGAAAAAACGCACTCCTATATCTTATCTATACATATAAAAATGGATTTCTGTCTGTCTGTCTGTCTGTCTGATTCTTATGGACTCGGAAACTACTGAACCGATCGACATGAAAATTGGTATGTAGGGGTTTTTGGGGTTGGGGAAGGTTCTTATGATATTTCCAGACCCCTCCCACCTCTCTAAGGGGGGGGGGGGGGGCTGTCATACAAATGAAACACAAATTTCTTCATTACTCGAGAGTTAAACAAGCAAACGAAACCAAATTTGGCATGTGGAGGTTTTAGGGCGCAATAAATATTTCTATGATGGTTAGACTCCCCACCTCCCTCTCTAAAGGGGGGGGGGGCTGTCATATGAATGAAACTCAAATGTATGCATTACTCGATAGTTAATCATGCAAATGAAACCAAATTGGGCATATTGAGGTTTAAGGGTACAATAAATGTTTCTATGATGGTTAGAGTCCCCACCCCCCTCTCTAACATACATACAGACAGACGAAACACAAACTTCTGCATAACTCGAGAACTAATCAAGCACAATTTGAGATGTGAGGGTTTTTGGGTATGAGAAATGTTTCTATAATGGTATGACACCCCTCGCTCCTCTGGAATGGAGAGGGGGTCTCATAAAAATATTACACATATTTCAACCAAAAATATTCCAACCAAACATGACAATTGAACATTTTCGGAAAACTCTGAAGACAAAAGAAAAAAATCGGAAAATTAAATTCCCATATGTTTTACAATTACATAGTGACATGTGCTGTTAGTCCATTTGATCTTTGCGCTAGCGAAATTGATCTTTGTTCGAAACTGGAAATGGATTTTAATGTGATGAAACGCACTCCTGTATCTTCTTTTATCTATACCAATAAAAGAGTACCACCGAATGTGTTGATAAGAACAGAACTCGAGCAAAGAATTGTCCGATTAAGGACTGCCTTTATTCTATGATATTTTGTGTATAAAACATTTATTCCATGTAACGGAGAAACATGTTATTTGCAAGTGGTTGAAACATCTTGAACGAGAATTGTGTCTGAAAATAATCTGATTATAACGATGAGTTTCATTAGAAATACTAGGCATTTCATGGTAAAAGGTAAATTCAACGGGGTCGAATAGAAGATCAATCAATGAACAGTTCTGTGATTGGACCCATGAACTTGCTCATAGTAAGAAAACGTGAATGTTTGAAGGTGTTGATAACAAAAAAACAAATTTTGGGCGGGACGAAGTTTGCCGGGTCAGCTAGTAACTATATAAATAAAAACAGATTCTCAAATGTGTTGGTAAGCGCAGAACTCGAGGGAGGAATCGGCCGATTCGAGATGTCTTCATTTTATTATATTTTCTGTATCAAACATGTATTCTATATAACAGAGAAACATGTTATTTGCAAGTGATTGAAGAATCTTGAACGAGAATTGTGTCTGAAAATAAATTGATATTGATATGATGAGTTTTGGTAGAAGTGCTAGGACACTTATAGTAAAATGAAATTGTAAAGGTTCAATTAGAATATCATTAAATGAACAGTTCTACGATTGGACCAATGAACGTTCGCTTAGTAAGAAAACGTGAATGTTTGATGGTATTGATAACAAAAAATCCATTTTGGGCGAGACGTAGTTTTCCGGGTCTAGCTGACCCGCTAAATGCTAAATAAAACATTTCATTTGGGGGCCTCCGTAGCCACATTGGTTGCGCGTTCGCTTAGTAAGCGATCGATCGTGAGTTCGAAACTCAGGGCCCTCATTGACCATCTTTGTGTTGTTACAGAATAACTACGTCCACGCAACAATCATCAGCGATGGAGATCGATCCACGGTCGAAATATGATCGATTCATCCATACAATTGCTCTGCTCTGCAAGACACATCGGGCTGCTGTTCTATAAATAACTCAACAATGATCAATCAACTGTCTCCGCTGCCCGGTCTAACTGGATAATGGAAGAACAGATAGAAAACTCTTACGCCTAAATGGCTGCTACTGTGTAAATGTGTGTACCATATGGAATGGTATAGAAGGGAATACTCTAACGCCGAAAAATGGCAACTGTGTTGTGTAATGTGCTAATTATAGAAATGATAAATATGTGACATGTACACGATTAAAATTCGGCTCTGTTACAGCTAAAATGCCAATGAGCCTGAAATAAATAAATGGGACAAAAACAGGAAGTGGGTTATATCTATGGTATAACCGCAAGGGTGACGTAGGACTATCGTTGATTTAGGGATCATTTGTTTGAAGTTGAATCTAAATCCATCCTGAATGAATGAATAAATAAATATTTGGGTGGCTTCAAAAACGAGAGCATTACGTTGGAGGCTCAAGGTTATATGCATCCAATATTGGATACAAAAAACCTTGTTCTGAAGAATAATCTTCAGAAGCTTTCCTGTTAACTGCACTTGATTGACAAACCACAAAACCAAATGTATGTGGTCGCAGTATTATATGGATAGAAAAAATTAAAATAAACTCGCTTGAATGTAATTTTCAATTCCATGGGGAACTGGCAGATTATTTTTCAGTAACGATCATTTCTTTCCAGGTTTCTTCTCGATAACCAGCAAACGAAAAGAGTTGCGCGCGTGTATGTGTGTGTTTGTGTGGCGGCTGCTTCAATGTCTTCCCGAGGAACCGTATTTCAATGCTGATTTCGATGCTCTCTTGGTCACCTTCTCTTCTCCTTCTGATCGATCGGCTTTTCTGCGCTCCCTCACAGTTAAAACAAACTGATTGCATTTCAGGTCAGGTCAGGCTAGGTAATGAATCCCTCGATCCCTCGCCGTTCAGCTCGTTCAGTAACGATGTTGTCTTGTCGATGTCCTCAGGCGTCGTGCACAAATTACGTAACGCTAATAATCCGGATCTTGAACCCCCTCCCCCCCCCCCTTACGTAACGGAATTTCCTATCTCTATTAAACAGAAAGTAACGCAACATCTACCCCCTCCCCCCTTTTCGCGTTACGTAATTTGTGCACGACGCCTCACGAAAAATGAATGGGTTTCACCACCAGAATATCATTTAAGTATGATTTTCGTGCGTGAATGAATCGAGAGAAGGTGTGATTTACGATGGCAATTTGGAAGGCAAACTAGAGGAGAATGAACTCTCTGAGTATGAAAATTTCGGCGACTGAGCAATAATCGATTGAAAATTATATAATTTTCGCGATACGAAACATTTTCCGTTGCGCGCGCATACAATATTGAATACGAAAATATCCTACTGATGGGAAAGAATAATCTTCCGAAGCTTTCCAGCTAATTACACTTGATTGACAAATTACGAAATCAAATGTATTTGGTCGCTGTGTTATACGGTTAGAAAACATTAAAATAAACTCCTTCGCATGAATGTATTTTTCAATTCCTAGGGAACTGGCAGATTGTTTTTCAGCAACGATTAGATTTTTCCGGAATTTTCTCGATGCTGTATGGCATCCAAACGAAAATTCTCGTTTCAGTTTGGCCTGCAAAAAACTTTTCTGAACTCTAATCCATCAAATTTGGAGCCCTGAAAAGGGCCGTTGATTATATGCTAAGCTAATATAGCACCCTCTCCTTGGATTCGACGGGCCAGCTGAATGTCCTTGGGCATGATGTGACGCGTTTTGCGTGGATAGCACACAAATTTGTATCTTCGAATAAGCCTCCTGCAGCGTCATAACCGCGGAACTTTGGGAGCGCAAGTCGGTTTTGAAGTCCTGAGCAATTTCACGAACCAAATGCTGCAAAGGTAGCTTGCGGATCACCAATTCGGTCGACTTCCGATAGCGATGAATTTCACGCAAAGTTCCCGGTCGATAGCGATGTGGCTTCCTCACCTATCCTGCGGCTGGTGCGCTTATCCGAGCTGCTTTCGTGTGCCTTAACACCGAAAGACTAACGAGCTGTCTGCTTGGTCCCAAACAAACGAGTCGTCACGGTGCGAGAGTAGAGTAAGAAATGAACGAAAGCAAAGGAAGCGTCATTTTATAAACCATAAAAGTATAGAATCTAAACCCCACCCTTATTATATTCGTTGCTTACCCTGAGAGAGAAACGAATAACATCGAAGTAAGTATACAGTAATGTATTTGAATCCGGACACTTTGCGTTACATTTAATACCATACCGCAGCCACAACATTTTCTGCATGTTGAATTAATGCGATTGATTAGTAACTATCATGAAACTATCAGTAACTATATTAGTAGCTATTATTCGCATAAATTCAACATGAAAAAAATGTTATGGCTGTTGTATGATATTGAATGTAATGCAAAGTGTCCGGATTCAAAAGCATTACTGTAAAAAAAGGGTTAACTCGACTGAAAATTTTTCGGTTCGGCCTGTAAATACGAAATTAAGAGCCCCCGCAGACTGCAGACTGACTTGTCGACCGATAGTTCGGTCGGCTTCTTAATCAGTACGGAGAGGTATGCATGTGCGCACATTACGCCGATTCAGTTGGGTCGGTTTTCCCACCAGAAGGCCGATCCGACCCAACTGTCGGCTGAAGAAAAGTCTGTAGTGTGCGGGGGCTCTAATTGAAGTGTACAGCATAATGCATAGACGTAAGTATGAGCTTCCCCATCTCACATTCCAATAAGATTAATGGGTTTCCAAGTGGGCGCGCTACATACGGATACGAATGATTTCAACAACCTGTTTTCGAAGCTATCATTAAGCTATTGAAACAATTTTTCGACTCAATAAATAGCAATCATATAACTCTTGGACATTTTATCTTTTGTATGAAATTATTATCATACTGTTCCGTTGATCCGAAGCAGAATGAATCACGCTTAAAGAAGGAATGGATTTTTTCTTGGAATTTACTCA
Organism: Toxorhynchites rutilus septentrionalis; assembly: GCF_029784135.1. Classification (NCBI taxonomy): domain Eukaryota; kingdom Metazoa; phylum Arthropoda; class Insecta; order Diptera; family Culicidae; genus Toxorhynchites; species Toxorhynchites rutilus. Next base: position 130,857,049 of record NC_073745.1, read on the forward strand.
GCAAAAATAATGCCCTTTCCCAACAATTAAAAACGACAAACGTTAAACAGTTTCATCAAAATGATTTCTTCGATATGGGGATATATTCACTACATCAAGTCATATATTTCATATTCTTCATTTTGATTTCCATATCCATGGCACCTATCGGTATCGAATTATCATCGACACCACGATTTTCGCTAAATGCTCCTTTCAGTTCGGCCTGTAAAAAACTTTTCTGAACTCTAATCCATCAAATTGGGAGCCCTGAAAAGGGCCGTTGATTATATGCTAAGCTAATATAGCATGCTCTCCTCGGATACGATGGGCCAGCTGGATGTCCTTGGGCATGATGTGACGCGTTTTGCATGGATAGCACACAAATTGGTATCTTCGAATAAGCCTCCTGCAGCGTCATAACTGCGGAACTTTGGAAGCGCAAGTCGGTTTTGAAGTCCTGAGCAATTCCACGATCCAAATGCTGCAAAGGTAGCTGCGGATCACCAATTCGGTCGACTTCTGATAGCGACGAATTTCATGCAAAGTTCCCGGTCGATAGCGATGTGGCTTCTTCACCTATCCTGCTGCTGGTGCACTTATCCGAGCTGCTTTCATGTGCCTTACCACCGAAAGACTAACGAGCTGTCTGCGAAAGACTAACGAGCTCGAGTCCTCACGGTGCAAGAGTAGAGTAAGAAATGAACGAAAGCAAGGGAAGTGTCATTTTATAAAACATAAAAGTATCGAATGTAAACCCCACCCTCTTTATTATATACTGTATACTTACGAATATAATAAGGGTGGGGTTTAGATTCTATACTTTTATGGTTTATAAAATGACGCTTCCTTTGCTTTCGTTCATTTCTTACTCTACTCTCGCACCGTGAGGACTCGAGCTCGTTAGTCTTTCGCAGACAGCTCGTTAGTCTTTCGGTTGTAAGGCACATGAAAGCAGCTCGGATAAGCGCACCAGCAGCAGGATAGGTGAAGAAGCCACATCGCTATCGACCGGGAACTTTGCGTGAAATTCGTCGCTATCAGAAGTCGACCGAATTGGTGATCCGCAGCTACCTTTGCAGCATTTGGATCGTGGAATTGCTCAGGACTTCAAAACCGACTTGCGCTTCCAAAGTTCCGCAGTTATGACGCTGCAGGAGGCTTATTCGAAGATACCAATTTGTGTGCTATTCATGCAAAACGCGTCACATCATGCCCAAGGACATCCAGCTGGCCCATCGTATCCGAGGAGAGCATGCTATATTAGCTTAGCATATAATCAACGGCCCTTTTCAGGGCTCCCAATTTGATGGATTAGAGTTCAGAAAAGTTTTTTACAGGCCGAACTGAAAGGAGCATTTAGCGAAAATCGTGGTGTCGATGATAATTCGATACCGATAGGTGCCATGGATATGGATTTCATAATGAAGAATATGAAATATATGACATGATGTAGTGAATATATCCGAAGAAATCACTTTGGTGAAACTGCATTATAAAATTATTTGTGTACGAATGCCGCAATCGATAGTCGACTCTAATTTGCGCTGGGTAATTTCCTCGGAGGACTCAATTCCTCCTTTGAGCATTAAGAAACTCTTTCTGGTAAAACGAAGTGGTATGAATCACATTATTTGAATGATAGAATGAAGAAGTTTTCTGCCAATTTCCTTCAACCTCCAAACATATCTTTCTCCCGTTTGTCGTTTTCGCGTTCGCTAATCCTTTCTCACAACACCCATTTCTCGTTTGAGAAATTGTTGAGTAAACATTGTTTGCCAGTGCGCGTAGAGCGGGAATTCCTAAAGATTCATTGCACCTCTAATAAATTGCAGAAAGACGTGGTCTTAGGTTGATCGCACTTGATTGAAAAAATCCAAAACGAAATGTATTTGGTCGCAGCATTATATGAGTAGAAAGCAAATAATCGCTCGAAAATGATTTGATTTTCGCGATGATGTTTCACGTTTTTCATGTTATGCATCCAATATTGGATACGAAAGTTTTCCACTGATGGGAAAAAAAATATTCAGAAGCTTTCCTATTAATTGCGATTGATTGAAAAATCACAAAACCAAATGTATTTGGTTGCAGTGTTATATGGATAGAAAACATTAAAATAAACTCTTTCGCATGAATGTATTTTTCAATTCCCAGGGGAACTGGCAGATTATTTTTCAGCAACGATGATAGCAACGAGAATTCCGCGCGTGTATATGTGTGTGTGGCGGCCGATGTTTCAAGCGGAACCGTGGCATCACTCTCCTCCTGATGGATTCCCTTCTGGCCTTAGGTGCACATACAGGCTCTTGGTGACACCGTTCATTAGCGCTTTCATGATAAACGAAAATAGCTTCACAACACAGCGACAACATGCTCCAATCGCTGTTCAATCATAACTGAGGGGGTTTACGAGCGGCGCTCGCTTATATACCGATTGGTGATTTCAATAGCCTGTTTTGAAAGCCATTTTCAGACTATTGAAACAAGTTTTTGGATGAAAAAGTAACAAGTATATGACGCGTAGACCTTTTATCTTTCGAATGAAGTGTTTATCATACCATTTCGTTCAGTTGTTTAAGAGCTATTAACGCTCAAAATCTCGGTATCCGGCGTAACGCTTTCATTTTCGAAACTTTGGTTTTACACCCCGGTATAGAAATGAAAGACGTAGTCCTACGTCAAAAAAAAACATTTCATTTCATGCAAAATAATGGTTTTCTTTTTGTTAAACCTTAAATATACATTTCATATGTAACACAGCATATAATCCAGGAGAAAATAATCCAATTTATCCTCTTTGCACATCTCAGTTGAATTGAAGTAGACGACTACGGCTTCTGAATATTCTAATTGGCCACTAAACAACATCCACTAACAGCAACGAAGCTGACGGCCACCACTACGCACTGGAAAATAATCCGACCGAGCGTATGCTTGACAATTGATCCATGCTTGGAAAGATGGGGAAAGAGAGCAAATCAAATAAAAAGTCTATTACTGCCACACGGTTCCGTGAGGCGGACTTCTGCGGTCGGTATGCCAAAACGGGCATCTGTACGAAGAAACTCGCAAAGTATTCATTCCATCTTAGTCTAGCTCCATTCACCGTCACACTCACCGACACTTAACCTTCGTACAACCAAGTTCCACAACACCACTTTATATTCACCATTTGTCCAGTTATGGAATGTGGATTAAAGATCCGCTGGTTGCGGTCGGAATAGAGAGCCGCCGAGTTCGCAGCGACAAGAGCGCGCGTGAATAAGGGTGGTAAAAAAAGAGAAAATTATAACCATAACCAAATTCGTCATCATCGGTAATGGGTGGCACAAATGGCAGCTCTTGTCATTTACGGGCACAGGGGCATCAGTTCCGAAGGCGATATGCTCGGACTAACCGTCCGCCGTGCACGGAGAAGAGCGAGAAATATTCATTTTAAAAAATATAACAACTACAGCTAAGAGCAGTGTGTGCGTTTTTAAACAACTATAACAACCGCAGCCCACCGTCTCGCAACCATCTCGACAGATCTGGAGCAGGTATCCATCCAGTGCTCCGTGAGGTAAACGAGGTGTGCCATCGTCTTGAACGTGGAAATGAAAGATAAAATAATAAAATGTCGTTGTCGCCCTCCCGCTTCTAACAGCGGTGACAAACTGTCATCCACATTTCATTTGCGATCTCCGGTTGGCTTGTTTGTGGTGCCCCCGAGTAGTAGCGTTTTCTCGCTATTTTTTTTTCCTTGATTCAAGCGGGATGTATGAGTTCCCACCGAACTAAGACAACATTGTATACATAACTTGACAAAACAGTTGGCTAATAATTTGAATTTTCGCGAAAAGTGATTGATACAGGGGAACTTCGATGTAACGTACCCTCGTTATAACGTTATAACACATTTTCAAAGTGTAAAGAAATATTTTTTGAATATTTTTCTTAAATAACAATAAATTATATCTACTTTGAAACTAAAACATGTATTGCACCTCCAAACAATCCCGAAATCCAATTGGTTTTGTGATTCCGGATTCTAAATGAATCAAGCTTCAATCAACAGTACGTAGGAAAACATCATGAGAAAGGCTGGCTTCGTCCGCTAGTTATGGGTAAGGTTACCAAACAGCAACACAATAAAGTAAGATAAGCTACGTTTCTGAGTTCCTTATTATGTTCCGATACAACGTACAATTTTGACAGTGACGCTATATCGAAGTTACCCTGTACAATGTGTTTTGTTGGCGTAAGAGTGTTACGTTGGTTGACTGGCATAAATTGCGGTGGGTATTTCGGGTTCGATTCCCATTCCGACTGGAGGATTTTATTGCCATGAAAATTGTTAAAACTTGCACTGATTCGTGCATGACGAATTTCATGCCAACTCGACTGGCCATTGCACAATGGTCCAGGAGATGCATTTGAGGGGAAATTAGCATTTACAGCTCGACACTTATTCTCTAGACAAAAACTGTCTTAGACAAAGACGCTCGCTTTTATGTTGTCAAAAATAGGGTGACCAAAATTTTCGATGAAATCAAAAATCTAACTTTCATATCTTTATAGATAGAGGTAAACATAGTTCGACAATGTTGTAGCTCCAATTATTTGAGATATATTTGAAGTACAAAGTTTTTCTCTATCTTTTGAAATAACTGATATAGCGCCTTTTTCCTAAGTTAGGGGCTGTCCACATACCACGTGGACAAAAAAGCACGATTTTAGACACCCCCCTCCCCCTCCGTGGACAAACGTGGACATTTTCTATACCTCTCCCCCTGTTGACCACGTGGACATTTGTTCATTTTTTTGAATAAAAATCGGGAAAGTAATTGAACTGTGGGTAAATTCCCTTTCAGGTTTGTTTCTATTTTCTATGCTTTGTTTTAACATTGTTAAAAATAGTTTATTAATAGTTTATCAATAGTAGCGGTTTGTAGACAATGTTTCGATTTGTTTCCCAACATTGTTCGTGAGATTATTTGTATAACTCCTTAGTTTCATCCAAATTCCATTTACGTTGTAATTACGTTATATTTACGTTATATCAAAACATCACTTGTGATTCTTTTCTGGGACATTTTGTAGCGTAACCTGACGAAAACTGGCTGGGCTGCTTAAGTGTTGGAGAAAAAACAAACAATAAATTCAATGACATCGTTAGCTGAATTCAGTTAGTTGAAATCATCGAAGAAAAGCTGAAGTGAAACAAGACCTCAGTGTTCAAGATAATAAAAAGCTGTGTGGTGTTATGTAGTTCTTTGCGCAACTTGAAAATTCCATCAACGCAGAACTTCTGCTTTTTTGTCGAAAGACTGCGCAACGTGCTTTTCATTATATCCAATAAGTCGAAGTTCTTGGCGTTTAATTATTCCTTCCACCGGCCTGGACAAATGATAATCTGAAGAATGCCTTCCTCCTGGTGGAGACATACTTTAAGGACAGCTATGCAGTTTATTTTACTGGCCAACAGATTTTTTTTTCACTCAACATTTCTGTGAATGCTTAAATTTTGCTTCACCAGTCACGATTTTCTTGAAAATTGTAAATTTGAAAATATGAGCTGATTCAAATACCTTTAAATCCAAAGAACATACCTGCAAAGAACACTTCTCGCGAGATACAGTTCGTGCATCCATAAAAGAATTTGTTGTTTGTGTTCCATTTTCGCCTTGCGAGTTTATAAAAGATGAAGGCGAAACGATTTTTACATCAAGAGCGGAAATTGAACCAAAAGCCGCATCTAGAAAAACAATGTCGTCTATTTCTAATATTACAACATTTTAACATGCTTTGACGGTGTCTCCATCCTGTCATTTCGGCATTGTAATCTTAAACCAATGAAAATAAATCGATCGCTCTCGGTTGATGTGCGATACTATCAGGATACACAATATAGCAAAGAAGTTCAACTATATCAAATATATGGATTTTCGTCCGGGAAGCACAATCAGACAGCTCAACCTTTTTCTTGATAAATACCGATAGAAATATAAATTCCTCGGAAATTCAGAATAAATTTCATTTATTATTAACTACAGATGTGATTTTTTTTAAATTATGTATTTAGAGTGTCCACGTGGACATTATCTACACCCCTTCCCCCCTCTCCGTGGACAAGCGTGGACGTTTTCGAAACCCCCACCCCCCCTAAAGTTGTCCACGTGGTATGTGGACAGCCCCTTACGTGAAAAATGCAGTTTTTTTGCTCTAACTTTTATGTTTCAAATTTTATATGCGAACTGTCTTCGAAAGACTTTTAGAGCTTACTAATCCAAACATTTTTCGATGCAGAACTTGTCAATATCTCAACTTTACTCAAAGTTATTGATACTTCTTCCCAAAAAACGTGCTCTTTTCTTTTACATAAAAAATGTTTGTTGACGGAATTTGAAAGAACAGATTTTACTCTATATAATACGTGATTTTCAAAACTATATTATTTTTTGTGTTTGAGTAAATCAAAAAAAATTGGGTAAAAACCATCAATAACTTTGAGTAGGATTGAGATATAGACAAGTTCTGCATCGCAAAATGTTGATATCGATGAGCTCTAAAGGTCGTACGAAGACGGTTTTGATGTAGAATTTGAAATATAAAAGTTAAAGCAGAAAAAACACGTTTTTTCATGGTCACCCTAATGCAACTTAGAAAAAAACTATAAACAATAGAAACCTTTGTCCTGTGCTCTGCAATGGTTCGACAGATCCTCAGACTGCTCACTCGGAAATACTGGTATGAACTGAACTTTTTTTCAAAAATATATGAATACCCCTTACAATTTCCAAGAAATCATCCATTCATCGAAAGATGGGAACTTTTACAGAGAATAAGTTTTTCGAACAACAACTTTTTCATGATATTTTGACGTAGGACTCTTTTATTTCTATATAGGTGGGTCACTCTACGAAAAATGTAAGGAAATATACAAGGATTTCAAACATATATTACGTAAATCCTTATTGCGATATATGTTGTACTATATATCATTAGATAGGAAATTTATTCAGCAAATTTTTGATGATAACACAAATAATGAAGATAGTTCAACAAGCAAACTATTTAGCGAATGAAGTAGATATGTTTTTTAGATTTCACTCTCTACTTCCGCTGCGGGGAAATAGCAAAAAACAACGTGTTTGCAAACAGTTCGGACGTTAGCCTCCCTCCACGAATCAAATTATTAGAGTAGTGCGGGGCAAAGGTGCGCACTTATTGATTAAACTTCTGAGATAACTTGTAACAAAAATTAATGCTCTGTCATTACCAGCGGAAGAAGCATCATTACTAGAGTGTTTAGGAACCAGCAAGTGGGGTGGAGGGGGGCGTTGTGTGATGTTTTATGGGTGGCTGTTTTGGTCGAACATGATTTTGTTATGTGCTGATTGATTTTTGGCACCTAGAAATATGATAACGGGCCATCCACATACCACGTGAAAATTTTTGGAAGGGAGGAGACTGACAATATGAGATAGCTGAGAACGTCCAACATTTTGAACAGAATCTTTTTTTTAACAGATCAAGTTAATAAATATATGGTAACCTTCACTTGATTTTTTTGAAACTCATTGTAGAAAAAAAAACAATATTTATGAACATCAACATTGTGAAAATATAAACGCAAACGAAACATAACATAACATTGCTTCGTTGCGCTGTTGTGGGGTTCGTAGAAACAGACGATGTTTCCTCAGAAAACTAGAAGACAAATCCTTTCCTGCCAGTTATGCAACTTGGTTGAATTCGTGCTGGAGGTTGTTGGCTTCATACAATAGAAACCTTTGTCCAGTGCTCTGCAATGGTTCAACAGATCCTCAGACTGCTCACTCGTAAATACTGGTCTGAACTGCCCTAGGTGCTCGCTGACACATCCCAGCAGAAGTGTCATATGTCAATAAAAGAAGAATCATATCATAAATCACTTGCTGATATGAGCCTATTCCTTAGAGCTCCTTAGAGCTGAAATACCGAGGTCTGCCGTTTCTTGACTCCCTTCCGAAACCTCTGCAGGGCCATTTCTAACATTTCTGGAGTGCAGTTCTTGTAATTAGTTTTCTTCTTGTTGGTCCCGTTAAAATTTGGTTGAAGACATTATATAAATTTTTTGAGAGCAGTACGCTGGTGCGCACTTTTGTCCCACAACCGCTGCGCACTTTTGCCCCGCAAGATTTTTTTCAATTAATCGAATATCTGAAATAAAAGCTCTTGATTTTTTTCTCAAAAATGAATACGCACTATTATCTACTCTAGAATGAAGGTTTCCTTGACAAAGTAGTTTCGAACTGTCCAGTTATTTAAGGTAATTGAATCGTCATCTCTAAAATTTAAAAAAAAAAATAGATCAAAACAACAACGCAAAACTACTACCCCATAACTTTTTGCCACTTTCATAAAATAAATCTTATTTATATGTGTGAACTGCGATAATGTGTGATAATGAAGGTGTGATAATGTGTCAAACGAATACACTGTTGCCGAATTTTTATGCTCGTTTGTTTCAAATAGGCCAATGCGCACTTTTGCCCCACACTACTCTACATACAGCATTGTCTGATGAGGAACATATTTTTACATACAATTTGCAATTTTCAAAAAAGAAACACTCTATCATCCCTCAGTAATGAACAAAGAAAATACAAATTAGAGATTGGCCTATCAAATCTAACGCTATCAATCCCAAGAACCGAATAGCTGTGAAGCTACCTTTGTATATTGGGTTTCAAGTTAACATTCATTGTTCAAAAGCGGTTCAAAAGAACTAGTTCACAGTTATCGACTTAATCGTTCATCAAAGTTAACTGCTTTGTCTATCTCTTCTCCAAGGTCTGGTTACCTTATTCGTTCCCACATGTTTTTTTCGTGACGGACAAGATGAGTCGATGTATATTAAGAATTATCCTATATTGGCCGATCGTAAACACTTATCACAATCGAAAGGATATGAGATGACGGCACTCCATTATAACCAAAGTTTCGTTTAGGAATGTTCCGAGTATTTTACCAAAAACTACTAATGGGCATCTGTTTTTTTTTCCAACAATTTACTTTTGAAAATATACAGAATTGATAATTAATGATTCCGAATTTTTTTTGCCACAACAACTCTCACAATCCGTTTTAAGTTCAGTTCAGGTCATGTAACAAATGGTTTTTCGAGAGTCACCATTTGGAGTATTGAATGAGTTTAATTTACGTATTTCTGAACAGTTACAAAATCTGTTCAAGACGAGTCGGCATGAAATTCGTCGCATATTAATCTCCCCTCCAAACGCACATCTATCGCATGTATCTAAATCTCAACAAAGTAGAGGAGGGTGGTCGGTATTCTATTGAACCATGAACCATACCGACTTATTTAAAATATAGTACAATACAATGCTTGAATCCGTGAAAACTAATATTTTTGATACTTTATGTCCTTCACAGTTAGAGGGACGGTTACGAATAATCCACCCCAATTCCTAACCTATTTTCGTGACCCGACTGAAATTGAAAATCTCTGATAACTCATCACTGGCTTAAGTAAGGCCTACTGAACATACCAGAGAGGACCACTTTTGAAACTTCAATCAAAAATAATAAGTTCAACTTTCTATATATTTTTTTCACTAACTGCCTGGCATTTTCTATGTTTAAGGCTACTCCATTTTTCAATCTCTATCTCTCTTCATTTTTTTGTTTTTCATAAAAATCACATGTAAATACAATAGCGTTTTGATGTAGGACTACGTCTTTCATTTCTATACTGGGGTATAAGTTCAAAGTTTCGAAAACGAAAGCGTTACGCCGGAGAATGAGATTTTGAGCTCTAAACAACTGAACGAAATGGTATGATAAACACTTCATTCGAAAGATAAAATGTATACGCGTTCTATGCTTGTTACTTTTCAATGCAAAAACTTGTACCAATAGCCTTAAAATTGGCTTTCAAAACAGGTTATTGAAATCACACCAATCGGTATAAAAGCGAGTGTCGGTCGGAAATCCTCTCAGTTATGATTGCGCAACGATTGAGCTACCATCGCTGAAATGAATGGATGTTTCCCTAACACAGCCATCTAAACCATGGAGACAGGGAAAATCGGCATTGCAAAATAGGTACAAGCAGCGGGTACTTTTGTACTTGTTTGCGCTTTTGCAAATCGGAATGTTTCTCTAACACAGACTTCAAAACCATGGAGCCTGGGGAAATCTGCTAAGGCTCGGTTATTCAAGGCTACATATCCCTTCATGTTGCCAGCTCACTGAACTTCTACGCATACCGATTTATGATTAGGCAAAATGTTGATAACTATTTGCTGCGATAACCACTACCATAATGCATGAATTGACCTAAATTGAGAATTGTTTGCAATTGAACTCGTAAATTGTTTCATCCATTCACTAGTTTAATCAGTTTAATCTGCGCAGCGGCGATATCGTACCCAATGAGGAACATCCGAGGTGCGATTATTGTTAATTTAAAAAACACAAATAATTACTTAGCCAACGGCAGTCCTACGTCAACCTTGCGGTTATATCATAGGTATAACCCATCCTAATTTTTTCTACCATGAGCGGTCTTTTGACCGCTGGATGAAACATGCATAATTATAAAGTTATAGCTGACCCGGCAAACTTCGTCCCGGCCAAAACATTTGATGATTCATTTTTGTTTATATAGTTAGAAGATATAGTAGTGCGTTTTTTTACCTGAAAATCCATTTCTACTATCGAACAAAGATCAATTTCGTTTGCGCAAACATCAAATGGACTAAAATCGCTTATCACGAAATAGTTCTAGAGAATTTGTGTTTTGTTTTTGAATGAGAGCCTACAAATTCGAAAATCTAAAAAACAAAACATGATATAACTGAATATTTTACTATCTATCCTACAATAGGATACCGCAGACAAAAAAAATACTCAAAAATACCTCCTCCATAAGCAATCCCCACCAAAATGACCCAAAAACGACGTGATTGTTCCTTGGAACCAGCATCGACAAGATTTCCGTTCCGTCGGGGCTAATTCTGCTATGCGTTGGGTTCGAATCAAAACGTAAACTGTAGGCATCGTTACCACTTTCGAGTGCCCAATAACCGGGGCGAAAAGGAAGAGAGGTGAGATCGGCGGAGATACTGCGCGAGGTAAACACCTTTTATTATCGTTTGCTCTGGTTGGTGCCTCACGACCTTCCGCTGCCAGTGCGATTGTAAATAATATGAAAAATTACGGTACACACAGAGTGGTCAACAGCAAAAGCTCGGAGAGAAGAAGCAAATAAAAATTGATGACAGAGTGAGGCCCTCGGAACACGGAGAAAAATGGTAACCCCGCTGGTCGTACGAGCGAGACAGCTAATGTCAGAGAATTCTTGCTTTTTTTGTTCTTGTTTTCGTGTTTTATGTTATTATACAATAGTAATTACAGTAATAAAACTTAAACTAGTTTTATACGCTGTTCCGTTTTTACCGTCCAATCATGGGCTTTCGTACGAATAGTTAGATCACATCCCAGAATGGAATCTTTTGGGGAACCCATAGCACGTTCCCATTCAGCTTAGCCTTGATGTCACTTTAGCGATGAAACTATGAAAAAGTGCAGCCTGTCAATACCTGGATTGAGTTGAACGTCATGTTCCGAATAACGGTGCAACAATGGCAGCATTCAGATCGTACGACATGAAGCGAGAAAAAAAACTGTCACTTGCACTGATAAATACTTTCGTGTGCGCATATGAGAGCGTTGTTTACGGTAAAAATGGAAATGTTATTTCAAGACGTTGCTCTGAAAGCTCAAGGTTGACGCAGTTTGATCAATTACACTAGATTCGTGTGTGGGGCTTGCGATTACAATTTCAAACATGAGCCACTCCTCTGAGCAGAACATTGAATTGATTGATTTTAACATAGAAGTGGTATCGTACACGAACACTGGTTGGACAAGATTAGTTTGCTATACTGTTATTAGGATCGATTCTGATAGAATGCAGGTTTATACATCCACTCTATAGTTTCCCAACTATTCCTGACTACAATAAATGATTTTGCTTATTGGGAATTCGTCTCAAAACAAGTTTGTAAAGATCGACAATCTGAGTTTTATTGCCAATATTGATTCCTATGAACCCACCATAATGGCATGACTCTCAAAATTGTATTGATCTATCGATATATTAGAATTTCGTTCATTCTAATCATACTAAATAAAGACTTGAAATTTATGTAAAAATAATGGATTTCCGTTTCCCTCAACTGAATGTAATGTAAACTGCTTCAACCTGCTTAAGAATAAAAAATTCATAGTACTCAGGTGCTCAAAATTTATTTCATCAACATACAGTACAAATTTCTGATTTTATACAAGAATACAACAAATATCATACTCTCAGAATTTCATACGCGTCAAAAATTTTAGAGATGAACCAGCCTTTGGCTGAAAATCTCTTTAATAAAGAAAAATACGCGTCAAAAACTCGAAAAGTGCAGAACCTATTGAGCTTCACTTCAAGAATTGTTGTGAAAATAAAAAAAAAAACATCGAAAATCCAAACTATTGAATAAAATAGAAAAATAAGGATAATTTGATTTCTCATTTGGTTATAGCGCATTTCTGAAATTGAGTTTGGAATGGAAATTGACTATTCCGTATCAAATATGCGTTTTATCTCCTAAACCTCTGTGTAGGTTTCATATTGACACGTTTAGCCGTTTTTTCTAGCCGATCAATCAAAGTTTGGAGTTAATTAAAGGAGCGATTTATCGCTAAAATCATCCAAGGGGGCAGTACATAATATCGGGGTTTTCAAGAAAAATATGTTGATGCCAAATGTCTTCAAACGTCGAAATCTACTGTCATCTCGATTTTTTTATCGACTATCTGGGACTTTTGTTTTTTTTCGGAATACAATGTTAAACGTATTCGATCGCGATTCGATCGCGAGTAACCTGGTTGTAAAAGTAAAAAGGTCGATGATGAAGAAGACAATGATTAACCCATTTTGCATCAAGCGTTCGAAAAATCGAACACAGACCTTGATATTTTTTCATGTCTATGAAAAGAAACCAAATTGTATTGGTTTTGCACCAAAAGACCAACTTACCATCAATTTCATTCAAATTTGTATATCTGTATACCTTTATTATACATACTAGCTGACCCGACAAACTTCGTCCCGCCCAAAATTTGTTTTTTTGGTATCAATACCTTCAAACATTCACGTTTTCTTACTAAGTGCAAGTTCATGAATTCAATCGCAGAACTGTTCATTGATTGATCTTCTAATCGACCCCGTTCAATTTACCTTTTACTAAAAAATTCCTAGTACTTCTACCAAAACTCATCATTATCAGATTATTTTCAGGCACAATTCTCGTTCATGATTTTTCAACCACTTGCAAATGTTTCTCCGTTACATGGAATAAATGTTTGATGCAGAAAATATGGTAGAATAAAGACAGAACCCTCCCCTCTTCTCCCCTTAGAGAGGAGGGAGGAGTGTCCATTCACCATAGAAACGTTTCGTGCCCTCAAAAGCTTAACATGCCAAATTTGGCTTCATTTGCTTGATTAGTTTTCGAGTTATGCCGAAATTTGGTTTTCATTTGTATGACAGCCTACCCTAAGAGAGGGGGGAGGAGTGTCGAACCACCATATATTGCATCCTAAAAAAAGGGGAGGAGTGTCTATTCGCCATAGAAACGTTTTGTGTTCCCTAAAATCTTCGCATGCCTAATTTGGTATTTTCTTGATTAGTTTTCGAGACATGCAGAAATTTGTGTTTCATTTGTATGGCAGCCCTCTCTTAGAGAGGGGGGAGGTATGTCTAACCACCATAGAAACATTTATTGCACCCTAAAACATTCACATGCCAAATTTGGTTTCATTTGCTTGATTAATTCTCGAGTAATGCAGAAATTTGTGTTGCATTTGTATGGCAGCCCCCCCTATGAGAGGTGGAGGAATATCTAACCATCGTAAAAATACTTATTGCACCATAAAACCTTCACATGCCGAATTTGGTTTCGTTTGCTTGAATGATTTCCGAGTAATGTAGGAATTAGTGTTTCATTTGTATGGCAGCCTCCCCCCCCCCTATGAGAGGGGGGAGAAGTATCTAACAACCATAGAATCATTTATTGCTCCCTAAAACCTCCAGATGCCTAATTTAGTTGCGTTTGCTTGATTGATTTTCGAGTAATGTAGAAATTTGTGTTTAATTTGTATGGCAGCACCCCCTTAGAGAGGGGGGAGGGGTCTCAGACTATCATGAAAACCGTCCCCGGCCCCAGAAACCCCTACATTCCAATTTTCATGTCGATCGGTTCAGTAGTTTCCGAGTCCATAAGAATCAGACAGACAGACAGACAGAAATCCATTTATATATATATATATATATATATATATATATATATATATATATATATATATATATATATATATATATATATATATATATATATATATATATATATATAGATTACGGTGGCAACAAAAATGGTCATATAAAATTTCAAAAACCGACCATGTACATTATGTTTATTGGCCCAAAAAAATTACCTGTGCGAAGTTTCAGCTCAATTGGACATAATTTAGGGAGGCACCCCTCGCTCAATGTTTTGTTTTTTGATCCTCGAAAATCTTCCAAGGGGGGAGTAAAGTAAATTTGAAAAATCGAAAAATTTTTTCGATGCCAAATGACCTAAAAATGCCTAAAACCGACTTTTCTATCTAGTGTCATCTCGAAAAAAAATTTTTGGCCGATAATCAACCCTTTGGGATTTACCCTGACTGTCCAAAAAATCAAAACTTTGAGTGCTTTGAGGCACCACTAAATCATGTCCGATTGAGCTGAAATTTTGCACAGGTCATTTTTTGGGCAAATAAATAAAATGTACATGATCGGTTCTTTAAATTTGATAGTTATTTTTATTCTATACCTTCATTGCCTCTCAGGCTAATTCCCAAAAGATCGATTTTCGGCCAAAATTTTTTTTCGAGATTACGCCAGATCTCATGCATTTTTAAGTCATTTGGCATCGAAAAAAAATTTCGATTTGCCAAATTTCCTTTACTCCCTCCTTGGAAGATTTTCGAGGATGAAAAAATCAAAACTTTGAGGGCTTTGATGCACCCCTAAATCATATCCGATTGAGCTGAAACTTTGAACAGATAATTTTTTTTGGGCCAATAAACAAAATATATATGGTCGGTTTTTGAAATTCGATGATGAAATGTTTTCCACACATCCATTGCCACCCTAATAAATACACATTTATACTTTGTATAACTTTGTTGCCCAATAAAATTCGATTTAAAGCAAGTATGTCTGTTAGGTGTTTTCAATTTCAATAACATACCCCAATAAAATATAAAACCATGTGATCTTTTCTACAGTAATACTTAGATAAAAGAACACAAATCATTTAAAAAAATAACTCATAATTGTTGTATAATTTGTTTACATTTTTTTTCGCAATTTTTTGATTATTGTATGCAAATCATCAAATTTTCAAATTGATGCGTTCAACCGTTTTTCCTAGCCGCTCGATGAATGTTTTGAGTAAATAAGGAAATTGTCATCGCAATCATCTCAAATTGTACCAGAAGTGGAAAGTGCTATGCGTACTCTCGAAATTACCGATTCGTGTTTTTCGTTTCCATGCGTTTGTGGGTATGATGGTTGCAAGGAGTGAGCTCACTAACACATTTTTGAAGCCTTTCAAAAATATCCAAAAAATATCGATGTCGCAAAGTGTTCCTATATTTGTTTTTGTCGAGTGCATTAGTTTCCTTCAAAACTGGTGTGTAGTAACTTACGGCCATCGTTCAAATTTTAATCACATTTCCACATTTGGATAATTTCGATATCAGTGAAGATTTTTGCACAACTCTTTCTTTGTCAACAAGACAATTGGACGAACAGTTCATAAGTTATAGGGTAAAATAGTTCTAACAACATGTGTTATATCTTCATTCAATTTACATTTTTTGGTTTTTGTCGAACATGATATCTTTTAATGTGGATTATTTTAAACAACCATGCTTTCTTCTTTACATGTTTATATATCTTATACATAGATAGTACTTCATTATTTGTAAACAGTTTGGAATGTGTCTAAAAATATTCTTTTAAAATGAATTCAAATTTTACATCGAACTAGAATAAACTCATTATAAATACATAAATATTGTTATCTCTGCTAATGGGTATGAAATGAATGAAAATAATGAATAATTCCCGAATTGTTTAAAATTTAGAGTCAATTTAAAAAATAAAAGTTTTCCCAGTGCACACTCGACAAAAAATAGAGGAACAAAGTCGGAAATTTTAGGTGATTTTTGACATGCTCTAACTTCGTGAAAAATCAATGCATATCGATGGGATGCGCATCATTTTGAAGCTACAACTTTACAATACCTGAAAGTGTTCTACGTACATATTTTTTATCTTGGTGTGTGCAGGTGTAGTGGGCAACAATATCCCATTGCACCGCAAATCGAAAGGCAGTTTCGAAAACTCTAATAAATTCTGCACAAGGATAATTTGTTACTTTGGTGAAAAAAACAATATTCAAATTTTTTGCATCGATTTCAAAAAAGTGCCAAAAACTGGATTTTCATAGTGCTTTACAGAATCCACTGTAATTCTGCACATGTCGCAGTAAGTTCTAATAATGCGTTGGTCAGTGAACCTGACGAAATAATACAGCCGATTACTATCAATTGCAGACTAGATTGTTTTTCACCTATCACTTTTGCTGAGTTGAAATGTATCTGTTTTTCATTGCAAAAATCGACTGGTACCGATAATGTCAACGCAAAAGTGATTCAAGATTGCTTTCATATCATTAGACATGATCTGCTGGACCTGATCAATGAATCTTTACGAACTGGGCACGTGCCAAAGGTTTGGAAGGAATCCCTTGTGATTCCAATCCCCAAAGTTAATGAGACGGATAAAGCCGAAGAGTACCGCCCTATTAACATGCTGCACATATTAGAGAAACTGTTAGAACTTGTTGTGAAAGGTCAGCTGATACATTTTATAGATAATAACAATTTGCTAATACCAGAACAGTCGGGATATCGAGAGGGACACTCTTGTGAAACCGCGCTGAATCTGGTGTTAGCAAAATGGAAAGAGAATATCGAGGCGAAAGAGGCTATATTTGCGGTATTTCTGGATCTTAAACGTGCTTTTGAAACAATTTCTTGGCCCTTATTGTTACAAACATTGGAGCGCAATGGAATTGTAGGAATGTCGTACAAATGGTTCGAAAGCTATTTGTGCGACAGAACTTAAAAGACTCGTTTTAATGATTCTTTTTCCGATCCCATCGGCAACTCACTCGGGGTGCCGCAAGGAAGTGTCTTAGGTCCAATTTTGTTTATTTTATACATAAATGATCTGCGACGATTCTTACGATACTGTGATATTAATTTGTTTGCGGATGATACTGTCCTGTTCATCGCAGCTAAGGATATTAAAGAAACCGCGGAGCACATAGACGAAGATTTGTATTCTCTGGCTCAGTGGCATAAATTAAAGCAATTAAAGTTAAATGTTGGCAAAACAAAATACATGCTCATTTCAGCAGCAAATTCCAGTATTGACGTAAATTTTGAAATAGATGGTGAGACATTAGAACGCGTAAAAGAAATCAAATACTTAGGATTGATGACAAGTTAACTTTCAAGTCTCACATTAATAATGTCATCAAAAAGATTGCAAAGAAGTACGGCGTTTTGTGTCGTTTTAAGAAAGAGTTGACAATAAACAGTAAAATTAAATTGTATAAATCATTCATTTCACCGCACATAGATTTTTGCTCGTCGATCCTATTCCTTGCAAATAATACACAATTAACGAGATTGCAGCGTTTACAAAATAAAGTAATACGTTTGATTATAAGATGTAGTAGATACACTTCCTCTAGTTTGATGTTGGACGCGCTACAGTGGCTATCTGTGAAGCAGAGAATCTATTACTTGACAATGGTGTTCATCTTCAAAATTTTAAACGATATGCTACCTCGATATTTGTGTGATCGAATTGAAAGAGGAAGTGATGTTCATAGATACAATACTAGAAACGCGGTTGATGCAAGAACACCTAACTTTATATTCAGTAGATCGCAGAATTCGTTGTTATATAAAGGTATAATTTTTTTCAATTCGATGCCCAGAGAAATTAAACGTGCGGCAACAATGGCAGAGTTTAAGAAAATGTGTGTTTCACAGGTAAAATCTTTTTGTAAACTGGTTTTATCATTTTTTTCTAAATAATTAATTTATGTTTCCAATTGATTAAAATTTCTAAAATTCATTTACAGGTTTAACTAACATGTTCGTACTGATAATAATGAATTTTTTTGTTTGTTTTGTTAATGTATATTTAAAATAAAATGAGCGTTGTCTACGGAAGTTTGAGCCTCGCGCGCGTTTGATGGACCTGGCAGAACACTGATACCTTATGAAATTTTTATGTGGGCTCTGAAGTGGAAACTGGAATGGGGATAGCTCAATCAGAATTGTCGTAAACTATCTTTTTATCGAATGGTTATATCGAGTATGGCAGATCTCTATCATGTTCTAAGTAGACACTTTTAGATATTGGGTTCAATTCCCGATCTGTCTAGGATCTTCCCGGGTTGGAAATTTTGTAGACATGCCTTGAAAAAAAAACTTTGTGCCTGATTATTATTATGTTAATGTCGATACAGATAGGACCATTGTTTTTCTTTTGCAGTTTTTGCCTATTTATAATGTTCGATTGAAAGAAATTCATGCCTGTAACAGAGTCAGTTCGCTTTGATTTTTGGTTTTATAATACTGTTCTCATAATTGGGTTGAACATTAATATTATCTACTGGATACATCGGCCAGTTCAAACCTTTGTAGGGGTATGGGGTGGGTCATTATCATCATCATGTTTGCAGGTAAATAGTTGGCCTAGGGTATTCCCTAAACATCTGTGAACGTTTCATATTGATACGTTCAGCCGTTTTTTCTAGCCGATTTTTCAAAATTTGGAGTAAATTAGTGCAGCATTTAATCACAGATCGTATAAAAAGTACGATCCTACGCGACTCTCAGAACGAACGATTCATAACTTTCGTTTTCATGCGTTGGTAGGCACAAATATTGTAAGAAGTGATGATACTCACACATATTCATACACATTTCCACACATACACGCACTCTTCACCAAGAAACTCATAAAGACGAAAGTTACAAATCGTTAATTCTGAGAGTCGCGTATGATTTCATACTTCTGGTACGATTTGCGATTAAATGCTCCTCTAATTTAATGCAAACATTGAAAAAACGGCTGAAAAAATATCAATATGAAACGTTCACGGATGTTTAGGGAATTTCACTAGGCCAACTATTTGACTGCAAACATTAGAACTTACTGCGATATTTGTAGAATTACAGTGGATTTTGTAAAGCACTATAAAAGTCCTGTTTTTGGCACTTTTTTGAAATCGATGCAAAAAAATTTAATATTTTTTTTCGTCAAAGTAACAAATTATTCTTGTGCAGAATTTATTGGAGTTTTCAAAACTGCCTTTCGATTTGCGGTGTGATGGTTGTTTATTGAACAATTCATCATCAAGGACGAAAGGGTAATTTTTCATTCAAACTGAAATATCTCTGTGTGGGAAGGTCCTACAGAAACGTTCTTAGAACCAAATAAGAGCTGATTGATGAAGTTAATTGGATTTGCTGTGGATCTGGTTGGAAAAAACCTGTGTTAGTCCAGAATATCCTTGAAAAGACAAAGAAAAATATATTTTTCATTTCTTCCCGATATTTTTGCCCACTACACCTACACACATCAAGAATATAAAAATATGTACATAAAAAATTCTAATACCTGAAAGTTGTGGCTTCAACATGATGTACATTCCTTCGATATGCGTTGGTTTTTACGAAGTTACAGCATCACGAAAATCACTTGAAATTTCCGACTTCTGCACTTAATCTAACAGACGCGCATCTTCGAAGGGGATATGGGGGCATAGTGGTCACCCTAAGGAATATGCCCATTTTCAGCGTCCACATACCGCTTCAATTCCCGTTTCTCGAAGAATATTATAGTTCAATTCATTGTTGTTCAAAATAGCAAACGGCTTTCACTATAAAAATTCGAAATAATATACTTTTCATCATTGGAAAAAAGGTGAAAATCGAACATTTCTTTTGCTTGGGGGCAAAGTGGTCACTCGCACATATTAAGCTAAATGGGATAGATTTATGCGTTTTTTTCGTCCAAATTTGTTCAAATCATAGGTACATGTATAAAATAAGCTTGGCCCATTCACCTACAGCCTCAATTTAAATTTTCTCATGCATATAAAAACGAAGTAAGAAACACATAACGTTCCGCATAATGAGACTTGGTTTAGTTGGAGTGGCATATTTATCCAGGGTCAAAGCCACAAAAGGATCCTCTTCAAGAGCAGAATGTGATGCGGTTTATCAGCTTTAGTAAACAGAAAATTGTAAGTCGTTATTCACCTATGACCACTTTGCCCCCAAACATCAAAGTTATCTCTATGCTAATTATTCGCTGAGAATAAAAAAAAATATCTGTTCATCTCTCCTAGAATATATGAACAGTCGTCCAAACTGATGATTTGTCTAATACATCAGATTGAATAAACTAAATTTTACGAGAAATTCCTTAGATACCATGCGCACAGAACTACGACCGAATGGCTATCGAGAGAGCAATTTCTGTTTTTATTTATATTTTGACATGCGACAGCTCTACTGAAGTACAGGGTGGCTCAAAAGTCATTAAATTCTACAAACATAAGGTGATTATCAATACGGCATCTATAGTCTATAGTTATACTACCAAACAAGCAGGTGACCACTTTGCCCCCCAAGACCAATTTGTCCCCACTACCCCTACTTGTCACCCGAATTAGAATCTAGCCGTGTCATTTGGCATTAAGCATTGGTTGGATTTAGGTAACAATTCCGGTTCTTCTATGTATTAATGTTCGTGTGTTTCCACAAATTAGTACCTATTTCAGTTGGAGTTTAACCAACCTACTTTTGATCTTTTGTTTCCAAACAAAACTATGTTACACCCGATCCGAATTTATTACATTTTCTGCTGAACTCCATCTCCAGGGCATACAGTTACTCTGCTTAAGAGAATGGAATGCCTTCTTACCATTCCTTCCGCTATCGAAGCACACCCCATTCCGGGGCTTTTCACCAGTACAAACTTGCCCACCATTCCGGTGCAATACCTACCCATCCGTTCGGCTCTTCCTGCACACAGCAGTGGTAATCCAATTTTGCATTTCACACAACTAGGCTATCATACATTTCCGACGATAGCGAACAAAGGGGCCCTCTAATTCCGCTTCCACCAGAGCACACCACACACACTCACACCCCGAACCCACACCAACATGATAGCTGTGAATTTTCTTTCCGGCTCCAATCGATTTAAACTCATTATTTTTGGCACAGCGACAATAGCAGAGAACGGAAGAAAAACAACCAATGAACCAAAATCTACTCCAAAAGGCCCCAAAAGCGAACATCGAACCAAAAAAAAAAAGGCACCGAATGATCAAAGCGGAAAAGCCTCCGACCCACATTGCGACCGAACCCAACGAAACGGAAACCACCTTGCCAAATATCGAATGGAAATGAAAACAAAGTATAAAAAGATCGTGTTTTATATTGATTAATTAATTTTTCTCATTTTATTCATTTTTTTCGATTTTCTATATATGTTTTGTGTATAGCTCTCGCTTTTGACTCACAGAAAAGAAGCTTTAATGTCATGTGTTGTGTTTTGTTTTACTCTGCCATTTATAATCTGAATTTTCCCCCTGCCCCCGCCCCGCTCCCCGTGCACAGGTATGGTGTAACATTTTAATTAATCAGTCTGGTCACACGATTTGCTCTGTTCGTTTACTCTCTCTTACTATCTATTCCATGTGTTGTGTTGTGTTTAATGATAAGTTCTTTTGTTTTAGTTCGTTCTTAGCATTAATACATTTTACATAGTTGCGTTCTCTCGTATTTGTAGACTTTTTCCCAATAGGCGCGTTGATATTTACACAAAAAAAACAACCGTTTCAATCTTTCCTCGCACTATACACAGCTTGCGCGCTCGTCATGCATAATTAACACCTAATATTCGCTCATATCAGTCCGTTTTTTTTATTTTCTGCGGCATCGCTTTTCCTGCTTTGCGCCATAACAAAAGCTCTAAACATTGAGAACCAACAACGCGGTTAGCTCTTCCGTCTCCTGTACACACACACACACCTCTGCGGATAGGAATTGGCGAATCCTCGGTTAAATAGCAATAAATAATTTAAATAATAATTACAGGGGAACTACACGGACACGAACAACTACGGGATTAGCTTTACAAATTTGTTCACTTTCCACTGCTTTCGCAAACTCCGACAAGTGTTGCCAAAATATATTCACAAACTTAATGAAGTAACATAAAACATGCCAATAGTTTTGATTCAAGCTTGTAATGTGGTGTTTTTGAAACTGTTTTTTTTTTCCTTTCGTAAAATGCAACATTTTCTCCTTCGGATTCGGATTTTTGTGTGTTTTTTTTCTGTTTGTAGCTATTGATGTTTTTCGAGAGGATAATTAAAAATACAAGTGTTCTCAAGGGCTCCTCGCTTCATCTTTCGGTTGTATTTCTGTGTATGATATATGTTGATATATATTAGTAGCTAATAGTTACAGTAGTTTTTGGAGCGTTTTTTTTTCTGTATATTTGTGGCATATTTCAAACTATATCAGCTGACATTTTGTTTTCATTCCTTCTTTTTTGAATTATAATTAAAACTTATCAAATACAATATCACAAATAGTTTTCTCTTCATCTTCACTTGTTTTGTAGTATTTTGCCTCAATACTTCGCGTTACAATTTTATACATAATTTAGCACTTTTTCTTCGCTCTCCTATTTATATTCACTTAGCAACTCATTTCTTTTCCCAATAGCGCTATGATACAACTATATATATTTACACACATACTATTACAATGCTTGACTATTTCGTTTTCGCTTTCTCGTCATCGAACTGGTCGATCTCAGCCGCCCCTAGACAAGATATGCCTGCACATGATGCCCATGGGGAACCGTATTTTGGCCAGACATGACGCCACCGTTGCCCCCACCGATGCCACCGGGTCGCCACGTCTGGGGCCGATGCACTCCAGGAACCATGTTTTCGCACTCCAGCGTGCTGTAGTCGGAATCGATGCTGGAGTAGATGTGCTCACTGGGTGGCCGCTGGGGAAGCTCCACCATGCCCCGTCGCGACGGCCGAGGGCTTGGCGTTGCGGTTGTCGCCGACGAGTAATTAGCCTCGTCAATCTCCGGACAGTAGGCCGGAGGTGCTTGGCGGAACATAACACCGGCACTGGCAGTTTGCTTCACGCGCTCGTGATGATCTATCGTGTAATTGTTGCCCCGATAGGGCGCTTCCACTGGCAGTGCGTACCGAAGTTTCTCCCAAAAGTGCCGATCGTTGCGTTTGATTCTATTCACAGTGGTTGTTTTCAGATAAGGAACTAGTTCGACGTCGTTTTCCGCTTCCAGAATCACGCCAACTTCTTCGAGCACCACCAGCTTATGGGGCCTTCCACGCAGAGCGTCGTGAACCGCACGACGCAGCTCACAGCGACTCCACTCGGTTTGGAGGAAATTTCTCGACAACAGTATCACAATTCTTCGCGAGGCCCGGGATGCCTCTAGGAGCTGCAAATGGGTCGCATCCTCCGAGAGATCTCGATGCTGCAAACACAATCTCAACGGAGGCCGACCATTCTCAAGCTCGGCGGCGATATTCCTCGCCACATACTCGGCGTCCTTGGCGGAATAGATGAATATGGCATCATAGAGCTTCTCCGAATCTTCACACCGTGGCCCAAACACTCGCACCCCATACCGTGAAAACAGCCAAAACCTCAGTGGCTCACGAAAAATAAACATTACCAGGGCAAACACTAGCAAACAAGCGATTATGAGCGCCGCGGCCAACAGAAAAATGTACGTTTCCGAGAGTCTTTCCGGCAGCACGGAACTTCCAGCATAGTAATCACTGCAGGTGGCGGTCACATTGAAATCCAGATCTCGATGGATTCCATCATCAACACAGTAAATGTCCTGCATGTCTTGAATGATAACGGCATTGTCCGCCACGAACGACGTCAGTTCTTGCATAAACCGACACCGACAGCTCCAGTAATTACGCCCGAGTGAGAGCGCCTGCAAACTCTGCAGCTGCGTTGCCTGGAGTTGTGCCATCGGAATGGTGGACAGCCGGTTGCCATCGATCCGTAGCACCTGCAGCGAGTACAGCGGTGCGAATGAGTTGTTAGCTATCACTGAAATCATGTTATTCTGCAGATACAGCTCCTTCAGCAGGCCCAGGTTTTCAAACTCATAGCCGTGAATCTTCTGGATGGCGTTATCTTCCAGATGGAGCACCTGGAGCGCGGTGAGCCCAGTGAATGTCCGATTTTGAATGGTGATAATCTTGCTGGCATTGGCGAACAGTACTTTCAGATTTTTCCTCCCGATAAACGCATGATTTTGCAACTCCGGATAATCATTACCGTCCATGTAAACCTCGGTAGCGTCCATCGGAACCGGTTTCGAAAGCGTTGCCCGCTGGTTACCACAATCAACAACGTTCGTGCCCCAGGTTTGGTCATGATAGCACGTACAATTGTTCGGACAAGTCATCTCGCAATCACACGCGTCGAAATCGCAGCAATGGCACAAGGCAAAACAGTGCGTTTCGTATTTACACAGAAAGTCCTTTGGCTTGAGGGAAACGATCGGACGGATCGGGGATCCACGGGCGTGCGGCATGATGCACTCCACGTTGGGAAGATCCATGATTTTGGGATGCTGCCGGGCTGTCAGATTGTTCACCCGCTGCATCCACTCCATCGAACAATCGCACTCGAACGGATTGCCTCCGAGATAAAACTCCGGCAGTGGTTTATCGGCTGGCTGGGGTGCAACGCGGAGCTGGTGCAGCTGCAGCTTTTTCAACGAATTAGCGTACAGATCAACGCGCGCCAAATTAATTTTATCGATGAAGGTGTTGGCATGGATGGTGCCGATGTGGTTATCGTTGATAAATAGCAGCTCGACGCTGTTCGGAACATTCATCGGGCCAATATCGGTAAGCCGGTTATGGCTGGCGTCCAGCGTTTTCACTTTGATTTCCTCCTGAATTTTGTAGTAATTACCCAGCGACTCGATATAATTGCCATGGATGTCCAACCACTTGAGATTGCTCGGGATGAAAGCGTAGTCAAACCACACGAGATGATTCTCCGCCAGGTTTAACCACAGCAGTGACGAGAGGGTGGCGAAAATTCCATTTATGTCGGTGAGGAAGTTTCCATCCAGCCTTATCGCCTCGATATCGAGATTATTATCGAACGATCCCCGCTCGATATTCTGCACACGGTTTTTCGCCAGATTGAGCACACTCAGCCGGGGCAAATCGTTGAACATACCAGCGGTTATGTTTTCAATTTGGTTGTCGATCATCCGCAGTCCGGTGAGTTGGTTCAAATTTGTGAACGTTCCGTTCTCGATGTAGGTTATCTGATTTTCGCCTAGATCGAGTGCCCGCAGCACCGATAGATCACGAATCGCGTGGGGCACTTCGGTGAGCTGATTCGAGCTCAGATCCAGTTCCTTTAGGTCGGAACAATTTTTGAATACGTTCCTTTCGACAATGCTGATCAGATTGTTGTTCAGGGTGAGCTTCGAAAGCACGTACAGTCCGTTGAATAGACGATCGTCCAGGGTGTGCAGACGATTTTCGGCCAGATTGAGCGTATGCAAATTGTACAACGGTAGGAAAGCATTGTCTTCGATGTACCCGATTGAGTTGTTGCGAAGGTCCAAAATTTGCAGAAAATAGAGCTCTTTGAACGTCTTGCTGTCGATTCGGGTGAGCGCATTGTGGGCCAGATTTAAAACCACCAGGCGAATCAAACCGGAGAATGTTCCGTTATCGACGTGATGCGAGGACAGTTGGTTGCGAGACAAATCGAGCACCAGTAGCTGCTCAAGACGATGGAACAAGCCACGGGGCAGCTCGTACAGTTGGTTTCCCTGCAGGTGAATTTCACGTAGTTCACGAGAGCCCACCAATAATCCACCCGGCAGCGTTTCGAGATGATTGTAGCTCAGATTCAAAGTTCGGAGTGAACTCAAACCAGCCAGCGCCTCACCGTTGATCTCGGAAATATTGTTATACTCTAGATTGAGATGCTGCAGCCGTCGCAATCGTGACACTCCCCAGTTTTCCGGGATTTTCATAATTTCGTTGAAGCTGAGATTCAGCGTTTGGATTTCCGATCCACCACTGCACGTTTTCCCGTTTAGCCCGAGGCTCTCGGTGGAACGAATCCGATTGTTGGTCAGATTCAGCACTTTCAAGCTTGTGAGCGGACACAGAAAGCCATCCGGCAGCGCACGAATATTGTTATCACTCAAGTCCAACGTTTGCAGTTCTTTGAGTCCTTGCATGGAGAGACTTTGCAGCTCCAACACTTTGCCGGAGCCCCACTCATAGTTTCTGGTGTTCACACTAAGCTTCTTCAGCGCCAGCAAACCCTCAAAGGCTCCCTCGGGAAGGGTTAGCAATTTGCACGATTCAATTTTCAGTTCACTTAAACTCGCCAAACGCAGGAATGAATTTTGTGGCAACTGACTCTCGAACAGTATCAACTCACTACACTGAATATCGAGCCGGGAGGTACCTTCGGCACCTTGTAAGTCCAGCCCGGTGCGCTCGAGTGTCCGCAGGCGACAGGAAACACTTGCCTTCTCGTACTCCCAGTTACACTGTGAGCTCAACACCACCGATAGCGCCGATAGCATCAAACCGAGCGCCGCTGAAGTCCTGTAGCTTTCCATATTGGAGCGAGGACTGAACTTGGGCTGCAATTGTAAACTATACACACTACTTTTGTTTGCTGCTTCTTCACAATACTTTAAACTAAATTTTCTCCGGTGGATATCATAAACCGAACATGTTTCAACTTTCACGATCTTCTCCTGCACTCCTTCCGAGAGTCGATGATCTGTTTTATTCTGCTCACTAAAATATTGATTTTCTACTCTACTTTCGATGTACACAAAGTGCAATATTTTTTTTCTGGTCGCAATCACGAAATACGTCGCATGTTTCGACGATCACAATTCTAATTTCCGCCGCACGGTTTTATATTATATCGAAAAATATTCACTCCTTCTTCGGGCGGCGCACACTTTGATTGCTGAGCCTTTCTCTGCACTTCTTACTCAGTTCATTTCACACGGCTTCACCAAGGCAAAAGGTTGTTACATTTTTTCCCCTTCGTCGCTGCACACTCTTTGCCGTAATACACACCGCTCGTATCTGCGATATGCCTTTTCTTCACTCTTCGCGAGGCAAGCTTTCAAATGTTATTTTCTGCCCGTTCGGGTGCCCCTTTTTCACTCCGCTATACACTGATCACACGTCCAGAGAGAGATTGAACCCAATTAAATAACTTGTTTCACATGAGAATGATTCTCGTTTTCCATTTGTTGGCCAAATAAACACACACGTGCGGGACAACGTGCAATGTGCGTCTTTTCTGCGCGACGATCCGACTCGAACTGATCTGGCCAAAGGTTCGATGGGAGAGAAGTTTGGACAACTCCTCGGCGAATATCTGGAGAATGGGATAAAACCCTTCGGCGGGCCAGCGCTCGGCTCGGCTTCGGAGCCGGTTTCACTTCGGGTGGTGATTCGCCGCTTTGCCACGCGTTCGGTTGGCGGCAGCACCTGATGGTTCACATGGTTCCCTTACCGTTTGGGAGAGTTTAAATGTGTGTGTGGGTGTGTGCTGGTGGTTACAGAACTATGCTGCTGCTGCTGCTGCTGGTGGCTGTGTGGACATCGCATAGCAAGGGGCTTATGCTAAGGGCACACATGCTGGGAATGCGACGGAGGCAAGTAAATGACGAAAACTGTATCACATGCAGTTTGGTCTCCGCGCGCGTTCGCTTCACTTTATTGGTTACCATACGTCCCGATAGAGGGCAGCACCGTACGATCGGACAGAGCGCTGTTTTCAAGAACGGACAGCCTTTGCGAATGTTATAAATATTATGTATTTATGCAAATCAGCTTTTGTTTGAGAATATCATACCGCCCGGTTCGCCGGATCCGGAGAGTTCCGATGTTTATGCGATGCGACCAGGACACACAGTTTGCAAGCAAGCAAGCAAGCAAACACACACGCACCCTTCCGCCTCGTACACGGTTCGGTCCTCGCCACCAGCATTCCGATACGGTGTGTATGTTTCGATAATTTCAGAATCGTGATTTGGAATCATAATTACACATAAATGTCACGCTCTCGCCTCGCACACTCGCGCCTCGTTCGATTCCGTTTCGCGGGAAAAGTACGCCAGGCCCATTTCGCTCGCTCACTTTCAGGCGGTCCCGGAAAGCATGTGACGATAGAAATCAATTAATTCTCACATCGTCTCGAACTAAACCACGAGAGACCGTTGTGGCCCCGCTGGCCTCGCGACGCTTCTCCGGACGGATTACAGAGCATAGCGGGGCGGCACGTATAAAAAAAAGACGGTATGAAGGGAAAAGTTGTTGAACTTTAATACTTTCATATTGCTAAAAAAAGTGTTATGTCGTGTGTCACAATTGCTTGAGAGATTTGAAGGAAAATTTGTGATTCAGTCAATTTTTGCCGAAAAAATGCATTTTACACACTCTCGCTACTAGTATTGGACCCGCCTATTTATACTTTTTATTTCCAACTTAAAAACACTCTTTAAGTTTGAGTAGAGTGCTTATCCTGACCGCACTTTATCAGTTTTATCAGCCTACACTTTGTTTACAATTCTAAAATTGTAAACTTCGTTAACCTACATTACAACACCTTGGACCAAGCATATATCATCGCGAGCAAAGGCTTGATGTTATCATTTTTGACAGACCGACTCACCATGAGCGAGGGTCTCTATATAGTAGGCTCTGTGTTTTGAAAAAAACACGAAGTTTCCCAACACATGGCGCGTAAAATTTACAAACATCCGGGTAGGACAGCTGAAATCCCTGCATAATCGAGCAAATGGCCCAAAAAATTAGTCCAACAAACCGAACTGAAAATGTGCCATGATGACAATTAACGCTTCATTGCAAAAAGGCGGAGGCGGCGGCGGCCCGACGGAATCGAGAATCGGCAATTGGTCCTGGTTCCGACTCATTGCCACCAATAATGCGAAGGCTGTCCGGGCGTCTTGTCGACAAATATACGGTCCTCAAAAAACCTAAGCGAAGACACATGTTTTTCTCGAAGGGGGACGAACCGGGGTACAAATTTTTGCTCCTCTTTCCATGCGTTATTTATGTGCCATGCATT
Organism: Toxorhynchites rutilus septentrionalis; assembly: GCF_029784135.1. Classification (NCBI taxonomy): domain Eukaryota; kingdom Metazoa; phylum Arthropoda; class Insecta; order Diptera; family Culicidae; genus Toxorhynchites; species Toxorhynchites rutilus. The sequence continues at coordinate 130,886,467 of NC_073745.1, forward strand.
TCAAACGTCGATTCACGCTCGACCAAGTTTGGGAGGAACTTTGCTACCATATGTCATCTGCGGGGAAGAGCAGACTATCTATTAGCCTAATAGATTTTCATAACCATCGGCCCGAAAGTGTATCAAAAATTAAATCCCAACCAGAGATATTGAAAGCTCGAGAGCTCGAGAAGTACCAATGCAAAAAGCAGATTAGACACATATGTTGTCCAATACATATTCATTGGATGCGATCGCAGTTATGCCCAAGTCGACCGAGAGAAGTTGTATGAATGAATTATGTTAATTTTATACAGACACATTTTCCGATCATTGAAAACACGTTAGAGAGAAGAGCACAGCTAGCGTTGCAACGCTCAAGAAATACAGGGCCGCACTCAACATTTCCCCTCCGATGCTCTCTCACGTTTCTCTCGTTTTCGCCGTCCTTTCACACGTTTTCGTCAACCCATCCCACTCTCTCCAACGGCAGACATCGTGCTCGAGAGATCATAAACATGCATCCGAATGATTGAAAACCAGTTCCAATTCTCTCCGAGAGAGTCATTCTTCCGATCATATATATCCTTTCTCTCTCGTTCAAGCCGTCACCAACATTTGGCCTCTACTGTCGGTCGTGTGGCGCAAACTCGCGGGCCCACAAATAAAACTCAAAAATCTCCTCGGTTTTCCCGTATTACATCACCTATCAAACATCTCCTCTCCTCACAGCCACTAATCTCACTTTCGTTGGATTTTCACATCACAACCCCACTGTTTCGCTCTCTCCCTCTCTCTCTCAGTGTCGGCGACTTCGGTTAGAATCACTTTGCTTCAATTCTTTGCTTAAAGTGCGGATCCCCGTCACTCCAGTAAATTGTACGATTTGTGCTTTGGTCGGTCGGTCCCTCCCGCAATCAGACAGAAGGAATCCCTCTCGATTTCAATTTCCCATAAAACGGAATAACAGATTCGGAACGCAGCTCGAAACGGAACGGAAAAAAGGTGGTGCTGGGGCGCTATGCTGAAATTTAATTTTTGATGAAGATCGGCGCAGCTGACCAGGTGGAAAAACGGAAAAAGGGCCGGGCGCAGACGATAATAAAGAGCGAACGCTAAAACTGTTATGTAAACACTACCCCAGAAGCATCAGAAGCATGAGAAGCTCGCCTTCCCTTCCTGTGAAATCCACCCCCAACCACCGTGTGTGAAGGCAGTAAAATCCTTTGACCGACGGGCCAGGATTACTGTTGCGCGACTCCTTTGTTACCGATTGGGCGGTAAATGTCGTTTCTGTCGGATATGAGGAAGCGACGCGTGCTCTGCTGTATTATTCATGCTGCACTCATTGCTATAGGAACCGCTTGGTTCGGGCTTTCTAGCTGCGTTTATTGTGCTTCCCGAGCTTCCAGTTGGATACATCGCCGAGATAGAATTTAATAGTTAATCTTATTGGAGCATCGAAATGATCAGAAACCTTCGTGAGATGCTTCCGATGACGAGGGAAGGAAGCGTTCGTGTAGGAAAAATCACCAACACGAATCTGGCTTTTTTCAGAAGGACCAGTTAGAATACGTTATATTGAATTCTTTGATAGGAGAACGTGTGTTGTTATAAGATTCGTAAATTGTGAGAAGAGGACTATGGGTTTGAATTTATTGGAAAAATGCATGACGTACCGTCTTATGCAGTTGACAGAAAGCCAACCAATCGGTTCAGTTTTATTTCCAATACGTGTCGGACCCTATTATATGCAGGCCCGATGATGCACGATTCGGTTATATACAATTTTAGACTCGATTTTAAATGGCAAAAAAATTAAGAAAAATTAATATTTCAACGTTAAAATTATTTTGCTTTTAGGTACAGTACAGAAATTAGCATTTAGAGCTCGACAGTTATTCTCTAGACAAAAACTTTATTCGACAAAGTTGTTACGTATGAGAGAGCGCTCATTTTATTGTTGCCAAAAATGGGGTGACCAACATTTTCGATGAAATAAAAAATCTAACTTTCTTATCTCTATAGATAGAGGTAAACATAGTTCGACAATGTTGTAGTCCCAGTTATTTAAAACATCTTTGTAGAACAACATTTTTTTGTATCTCTTGAAATAACCGATATAGCGCCTTTTTCCTAATTTGCGTTGGGGTCACTATTGAAAAAACTGTTTTTTTTTGCTCTAACTTTTATATTTCAAATTCTACATACAAACTGTCTTCGAAAGACTTTTAGAACATACTGATAAAAACATTTTGCAACGCAGAACTTGTCAATATCTCAATTTTACTCAAAGTTATTGATATTTCTTCCCAAAAAAATACGCTCTCTTCAATTGCTTGCCATTCTTTCTGGGGCAACATAAACAAAGTTTATTGGTGGCATTTGAGAGAACAGAGTTCACTCTAAATAATGTGTGATTTTCAAAACTATGTTATTTTTCGTGTTTGAGCAAATTAAAATCATGAGTTTTTGGGTGAAAAACCATCAATAACATTGAGTAGGATTAAGATATTGACAAGTTCTGCATCGCAAAATGTTGGTATTGATAAGCCCGAAAGTCGTATGAAGAAAGCTTTGATGTAGAATTTGAAATATAAAAGTCAGCAAAAAAAAACGCTTTTTCATGATTTCATGGTTTTCACCCAAAAACTCATGATTTCAATTTTAATTTACTCAAATTCAAAAAATAACATATCTTTGAAAATCACATATTATATAGAGTTAAATTTGTTCTTTCAAATTCCGTCGACAAACATCACAGAAAGAATGGCAAGCAATTGAAGAGAGCGTATTTTTTGGGAAGAAATATCAATAACTTTGAGTAAAATTGAGATATTGACAAGTTCTGCGTCGCAAAATGTTTTTATCAGTATGTTCTAAAAGTCTTTCGAAGACAGTTTGTATGTAGAATTTGAAATATAAAAGTTAGAGCAAAAAAACAGTTTTTTCAATAGTGACCCCAACGCAAATTAGGAAAAAGGCGCTATATCGGTTATTTCAAGAGATACAAAAAAATGTTGTTCTACAAAGATGTTTTAAATAACTGGGACTACAACATTGTCGAACTATGTTTACCTCTATCTATAGAGATAAGAAAGTTAGATTTTTTATTTCATCTAAAATGTTGGTCACCTCATTTTTGGCAACATTAAATTGAGCGCTCTATCATACGTAACAACTTTGTCGAAGACAGTTTTTGTCTAGAGAATGACTGTCGAGCTCTAAATGCCAATTTCCACTTAAATGCATCTCCTGGACCATTGTGCAGTGGAGTAAAAATCGTGGGTTTTGAAGATTGCTCATCGGGAAGTGATTAATATGATATTGGGTGTAAAAAAATAAGTTGTAACGCCGTTGGAGTTTAGTTGAAAGAAACAATCAAGTTTATGATGCATTTTTGAGATAAAATGAATAAAAACGCCCAAGGAATCACTAACTTTAAAGTTTTTTTTACTTTTAAAATATTACTTAATGTACTAGTCCAAATACCTAATCAACCAGTCAACTGAATCCAGTTCGGTTCTGCCCGCTTCCAACTTATTCGGTAGAAATAAGTCATCCGCGGTTTGATATCACAGTCTGAATCCAGCTATCGAGCGGACAACATACATTCCTAATGCTGATGTTACAAACATATACACTTGATAAAAAAGGAAAAGAATGGAATGTGTTTCAAAACACCTGTTCAATTTTTTTCGGTGGAAGCAGCAAATCGCTTTTCATGTCGCTGCGTCACATCCACAAAGACCAGGCTCGAAGAAGTGGAAGCCCGCTGTATCGATGTGTTTAACGACAAGGATGCTCCGGAACGGAATAAATGTAAAATAATCCGCGATGACAGTATACCTTATCGACATCTTTTTTATGTCTTTTTTTTTAGATATTTGCATGGACGAATGACATAAGCTAATTGTGCTCTCTCAGTTGTGCTGCGAAAAAAATATATCGATAATGATGCAACAGGCCACGTTTCATCGAACGGAGTGATAAATAACGTGACTGCAACATGTTTTGTTAGTGCCACAGCGACCATCCAATTTCATATGTTAAGGTTGAGAGTAAAATATCGCTGCTTTGTCGATCGTTCGCGTCAGTCCAACCATTCTGTGCAATGAACTATGCGTTTGTTGAATAGAATAAGAATATGCGTTTGGTTGATTTGTCAATTTGGAAAACTAAAACTAAAGTCTTAACTATTGGGTTTTATATAAGCCACTTTCGAACCTCATTGCGAATCTAGTCACTAGATGAATGACTTATGAATCGTGCCTGAAGTGTGGGTTTCATCCTCTTCTTTGTTTGTTTACGAAGACCTTAAATCTTACGATTCATTCATCTCCGACAGTTAAATTGAGTTTGATCAAAGATGTCGCAGTCATTTTTTTGTGTTATAGTAACTATCAACACTTTTGGCAGGTGTTCTTCGTAACTATATTGGTTGCGCGTGCGCTTACTAAGCGATCGATCGTGAGTCCAAAACTCAGGGCCCTCAATTTGATCATCTTTGTGTTGCTATAGAATAACTTCGTCTACGCAACAATCATCAGCGATGGAGATCGATTCATCCATACAACTGCTCTGCTTTGCCAGAAACATCGGGCTGTTGTGCTATAAATAACACAAAAATTATCATATCAACTGTCTCCGCTGTCCGGTCTAACTGAACGATGAAAGAACAGATGAAATTTTCTTACGCCTAAATGGCTACTGTGCAATATATGATATGCAATGGTATGGAAGGGTGCACGACCCTTTCGTTACGGGCGTCGTCTATAGACGACATCCGCGTGACGTCCTGTGTGTACGAGTGTGGTATATAGACGACATGAATAGAGACGTCGGTTAATCGTTCGATTAATTCAAATAATCGAATATCTGAAATTTCAATCGAGTAATTTTGTATCGAATAATTGAAAATCAAAATATGAACACATCGAATAATTGTCACTGTAATCGCGATAAATGAAAGAAGGAATCTTTCACAAGGTTAATGCATTTTTTTAGGTTAAGAATTAGGCTATATAATTTTTGTATCCAACATTTTTTTATTCAACCATCTAACATCGACAACCCGATAGACCATGCGACCAGAATGACTACGTGATACGTAATTATTACAAGAAATAAATATTCGCTCGATTAATCGAATATTGAAAGACAATTATTCGAATGAATCGAATAGTGAAAAATTCCCCAACGATTAATCGATAATTGAATAAATGAAAAATTTAGACATCACTAGACAAGAAATTCATACTGCTCTTCGATCACACCAGCGCGATGTACATACTTTTCGGCGCAGTGCTCCGTACAGGGGGGTAGCACTACGGCGGGGCACACTGCCGTAATGAAAGGGTTAGAAACGTGCTAAAACATGTTTTTATTTTCAAACTTCCGCCATTTTGTGAAAGAACTTTTTTTGACGTAGAACTACATGTTTCATTTCTATACTGGGGCGTATGTTCAAAGTTCAAAGTTGGAGAAACAAGATTTTGAGCGGTAAAATATCTTTTTCGGCTGAACAGTCTACGAGTTCCAAAAGTTCCAAAAGATCCGAAATTACTTTGAAAGCAAGCCATTGAAATCACAAAAAATTGTAAATCGTATTCCAGCTCGAAAATCAACATTAAATGCGAATGAACTGCATAGTTTGAAGCCTCTTGAAAAGAAAGAAGAAGGAAATCCACATGATCGCGCTGTGGATGCAGTATATTCTCGCTGCCAGGCAAAGCATAGCGATTCCTCTGATCATTCCAGTTCCATTTCTTTTGCTACGATCGAATTGTGTCAATAGCGATGATATTCCTTATTCCGTCGAGTGGATCCGTGCGAAAGCTCTCGAATTCTCGAATTCTAGGAACATTGTCTTCATGGCTTATTCCCTTATTATCAGCCAATTATTCATATTTGTGAACCCAACACAGGGCGGTGATATTTTATCAAGAGACTATTTTGAACGTTAATATCTTTTTGCCGGTCAAAGGAAGTAGTATGACAGACATTTCATTTGAAAGATGAAAGGTCTATGAGTAAGGTTTTTTTACATACGTTTCAAAAAAAGGGTTTAGTAACTGAAAAACGGCTTTGAAAATAAACTATTGAAATCACAAAAATCTATATCTCTCATGATTGTTTTATGGACCAATTATGCCAATCCCGTTTCTCGTTTGCTCCCGTGCTGAACGGACGTGCAAAATGTTTCACCTCAGAATGTATCTGCAGAATATGCACGAAAGAAGCTCTATGCTTGCACTTGCTTGGATTTTTCAGAAATCTTTCAAAATATTCATTCATTGATAATTGATTCAGATGCAACTTTAAACAAATGATTACTAGGCCAACGGTAGTCCTACGTCAACCTTGCGGTTGTAACATAGATATAATCCAACCCTTGTTTTTTTATTTAAAGAAAAAGCGTGACAACGCATAGGAGCGTATCGCTAAAGCCGTGATAGACTAAATAATAGTTCTTAACTGGGAAACGTAATCGGACTCACCGTATTCCCCTAACATGGCCCCGTTAAATGATCACCATTTTGTTTCAATGGGATGGACACTTGCAGGGCAGCACATATGGTTTTCGTCGAAACAACAAGTTGTTGTTGGAAAGAAATCCACAATTTGTCTGATAGATGGGTGGAACGTATAGAATCAAACGGGAATTACTGCGAATATAACCATTTTGAGATTCATCTAAGAATTATGTGTTCTCTCCATCGAAAAAAAAACGGACAATTTCAACATGCATACCTGGAAAGTTTGATTCTTCACAATCTTCATTACACATTTCTAATAAATAAAACATTAAAACTGCTTAATGGTAGCTATTTCAATCTACATAAAAACGCATAAAACCAACAACAATGTGTGCGTCTAAGACGGCATCAGACGGCATGAGAACTGCTCCGTTTGGGTCGTTTCATCGAGTTTCACCGTGGATTCGAGGTTGCACCGCGATTCAATGATGACTGGTAGCTAGCACAAGCAAGACTGAGTTTTGAGCTATGGGGGCTCTAAACTTCTTCAGTTCATTCGTTTATAGCTTTGAAAAAGTTTAGGTTAATTATTTCAAATTGGTGATATGATAATGAAAATTGTGATTTTGGGTAGCGTCCACCAAATGTATCAAGTTTCAATAAAATCGGAGAGGGTCACGTCAAAATTTGTTGATTTCCGGCTGATTTAACGTGGAATTGCTTATAATCAACTTTCCAGTAGAACTTGTTGATGTCTCGGATACGTGATTTTCTGTAACTTTCTCAATAATTCCAAAATAGAATTTTGATAATTTTCATATAAAGAATCATCCTCAACATATGTCGTTGGCTGATAGCTGTCTAGAGAGAAATTACAAAGTGAAATAATTAATATCTCTTACCTGATGCAACGTGCGGAATCATCCCGCAAGCCATCAGAACGAAGCAACAGACACAGGTTCCATAGAACAGTCCCTTATTCTTTTCAACAAACGCATATTTCATTGTAGGGGTGAATGAACTTTTAAATTTGGAGCCTACAAAAAGTCTAACTAAATAGTTCGCTTTTGTCGAAGACATGCATCAACCACTGAACAATCATAACTGAGATAAAATTTGAAGTAACTACTATATTGATAGATTTTTATGATTTAAAAATCACTTTCAAAGCAATTATTGGACGATTCAAAGTATTTTCTGGTCAAAATGTAAAAACATCACTCGTACACCTTTCATATTCCGAATGAAGTGATTAGCATAACATTTCGTTCAGTCGGTAAATTTGGATTAACGCCCAAAACTTTGTATCCAGTGGTATCACATTTTCATGAAGTGCCAGAGGGGTTAAAAATCTTCTGTACTTTTTGTTCCAAAAATCTATTTTATTAGCATGAACATTTACGTTTGCTAGTCATTCGTGTGTTTGATGATGATTATACATAGTTTTTATGAATCTAGATTGAATACTTTTGAAGCTTAGTTTTGTTCTGATTGTTCTGATTTCTATTCAGAAAAAAATGCTCGACAGTTGCCGAGGAGTTAGAACGTTGCAAACAAGACACCGAAGCGCCGAAAATACGAACGAATCGTCAATTCTTTCCAGGCATCATATTTTTTTCACCAATCCTTCACATGTTCGAGTACTGAAGTACCCTACGTGTTGACCGTCAACGTCAATGTTCGCTTCTCGATGGCAACCCGCGTTATTCCTTTCTTGGACTCTTTAACCGTCAAGCAGGTAAGACGTGCGGAAAAAAAACTAGGTTTAGTGATCCCTTTCCTCAGCGATAAATCTAAGCCACACATCTCCAACATAACGCTCTCGTTTTCATATCCTTGAACTTACACCCCAGTACAGAAATGAAAGACGTAGGCTTATGTCAAAAAATACTGTTAGAGGAAAAATAAATAATTTAAGCACGTTTAAGTTTGAGCACCATTCCAATGTTTTAAAAATAGAAAAATTTAAAAAAAGGTAAGTTCATGCGATAGATAGATATATAAAGAATATTGATTTCTAATTTGATATAAATCGGCTCAGTAGAGCTTGTAATATCGCATATACCATCTTGGAGAAAGTAGGTTCTAGAAAGACGCGTTTGATGTTTTTAGTCTAGATCGTATCAGATTAGGTGTGCCAGGTCCGTACTATATGGTGGATGCATTAAAACATCTCAATCAAGCTCTTGGAGTTATATAGACTCTTTGTTGACCTCCATCGGTAACACCCTGTAACTCACAACTGTATGGAACAAACAAAAAACACCAAAAGAATCTGTTCTAGTGTGAAATGTCACCTTTACAACGAGACTACACTTGAAATTGTATGATCGATATTACGCGAGATAATGATGGGTAAATTTTTAAATTTTTCCCCCTCCTAATGTTATAACACATTCAAGATACCGTTTTGTCTCAAATTCCGAACCCTTAAGCTTAGATGGCCATTGAACAGTGTCTCATAACTCAGAATGGTAATTTTTTGCGAAATTAATATGATTTTTTGATACAATAGAGTCTTCTTTTTCATTTAACCTAAATAAAATTGATTTACAAATGCATATTCATGACGTAAAACTAATAAAAATATGTTTAATCACATTTGTCTCAAATTCCGAACACCATTTTTGTCACTAACTCATATTCCGAACACTTTTGTCTCAAATTCCGAACAGCAAAAATGCATTTTTTTTAGAAAATCATAATTTTGGAACTACTGGACCGATTCAGATGATCGATATATCAAATTAATGTTAAAGTTAAAGTTAAAGAATAATATTATACTCGCAAAAATTAGTTTTTGTTTTCGTAATTATTGATTGTATTTGTTTTTATAGTTTACATGGTTTCGTGACCAAGGGCGGTATATTTTCAATATTTTTTTTTCTTGAAAACTGAAGTTTTATACAGAAAATAGGAACATGGAAAATCCAAATTTGAATGTGTAATTTTTCAAAGAAGAATTGCTAAAGCTAATTGGCTTTAATTTGATATGCCGATCTTCTGAATTAGTCAACTAGTTCAAAAGTTATGAGTTTTTGAAAAATGTCATTTCTGGAAAAAAGGGAAAAAGTTATTTTTCCGACTACCCTAAAATGAAAATGGGCACACCCATGAAAATTTAAAAAAAATACGGGTTTAATATTTTGCGATAAGAAAAAAAAACTACTAGTTTTCACAAAAATCAGGTTTGGCATGGAATGGCGGTATAGCAGTTCCAATCAGACAAAGACATGACGGAGTTCTCTAAACGCTCTTCTCTCTCTCTCTCTCTCTCTCTCTGAGAGAGTGAGAGAGTGAGAGAGTGAGAGAGTGAGTGAGAGAGAGAGAGCGTTTAGAGAAGCGAAGAAGAGAGAGCGTTTATATATATATATATATATATATATATATATATATATATATATATATATATATATATATATATATATATATATATATATATATATATATACTAGCTGACCAGGCAAACGTTGTTCTGCCAAATAAATTATTTCTAGTGAATATTTTGGGTGTTGAAAAAAACACACTAATGTATTGTAAGTGTGTATGAATATTTTAACGATCTTTAAAATAAATCGAATGTGACCAATAAAAAAACGAATTAAATGATTTGAACGAAAGGTTATATGATGTTTCTTGGTGTATTTCATTAACGTAACTGACATGTTTGATCTCTTAAATGTTAAACGTCAACTGAAAAAAGTAATACAAGTTTGTCGTAAAGTAGAAAAAAAAGAAATATAGAAAATCAATATTTATTGCTATCTCCTTGTTAGAAAATACGTGCATGTGATTTTCAACATGGCTTAGTTTATAACAGCTTGGTCTCGTTCATGAATTGGAAAACAGCGATACGCCAGCTAACTTCAATGGAGCTGATTAATCGGCCTGTTTGGAATCACGTTATTTTATCATTGTCATTCAATCGAGGAGTATTCACATCGGTAATCTAAGTTTGAAACACAGCCATATTGCTTCCTTTATTCATGGATGTTTTTATTACTCTTCACCGATTTGTAGAACTCAATATTCATATATGCATATGAGTGACCGTGACCGAGTGAGCGTAAGAGTATTCTTTCTGTTCTTTCATTATTCAGTTGGACCACCGGACAGCGGAGACAGTTGATTGATCATTGTTGAGTTATTTATAGAACAGCAGCCCGATGTGTCTTGCAGAGCAGAGCAGTTGTATGGATGAATCGATCTTATTTCTACCGTGGATCGATCTCCATCGCTGATGATTGTTGCGTGGACGTAGCTGCTCTGTAACAACACAAAGATGGTCAATGAGGGTCCTGAGTTTTGAACTCACGATCGATCGCTTACTAAGCGAACGCGCAACCAATGTGGCTACGGAGACCCCCACAATTACACCTGATCTGTATTATTTCTTTCTGAGATTTTTCGGTGGTTTAGATTTTGTTTACGGCTGAAAATGACTCGCTCATTCAGAGCATTTAAGTCTGGCAAGCACGATTCAAATTCTACAATTTTCTTTAAATTACCGAAAATGCTCTAAAATTCCAATCCATTTTTCATCGATTTTAGTGTTAACGTATGCATTAAAAAATGGACTATTTTAGGATGGCGATAAAAAAAAACTACAAAAAATTATTTATTGAAACGAATTTTCCTTAAATATAGGAGTAGCTTCAGGTGCTGGTGAATAACTTCTTTCCAAAGAAAGAAGTGAAAAACTTCTTTTCGTGCTCATAATGGAAGACAAGACCGCTCTTCTTTCGAGTCATATGGTGAACGGGGAACGAGTACGAAGTGCTTGCCGAAAGTTGCGAAGGTGATGTGCATCACGGAAAAAACGCTGTAGAAATTCGCCCAGTAGACCGATCCTTTTGAAATTTTTAGACAGTAAAATAAAAACTATTGAACAACTTTTGCATTTTCTTTTTATTCATACTTCCAGCCCAAGCCCGTATGCTCGCACCTTCCTCTTTACCCCGTCCATAAGGTTCTGTACAACGTCAGGTTGTAGTTTTTTTTGAACAGAAATCCATTTTCTCTTGAAGTCCGCCTCCGATTTGACAACTTTTGGGTTCTTCCGGAGGGCCTGCTTCATAATCGCCCAATATTTCTCTATTGGGCGAAGCTCCGGCGCATTGGGCGGGTTCATTTCCTTTGGCACGAAGGTGACCCCGTTGGCTTCGTACCACTCCAACACGTCCTTTGAATAGTGGCACGAAGCGAGATCCGACCAGAAGATGGTCGGGCCCTCGTGCTGCTTCAATAGTGGTAGTAAGCGCTTCTGTAGGCACTCCTTAAGGTAAATACTAAACCGTGCCGTTCATCACGAAGGGGGCGCTCCGCTTTCCGCAAGAGCAGATCGCTTGCCACACCATGTACTTTTTGGCAAACTTGGATAGTTTCTGCTTGCGCATCTCCTCCGGAACGCTGAATTTGTCCTCTGCGGAGAAGAACAACAGGCCCGGCAGCTGACGAAAGTCCGCTTTGACGTAGGTTTCGTCGTCCATTACCAGGCAATGCGGCTTCTTCAGCATTTCGGTGTACAGCTTCCGGGCTCGCGTCTTCCCCACCATGTTTTGCCTTTCGTCGCGGTTAGGAGCCTTCTGAACCTTGTATGTACGCAGGCCCTCCCGCTGCTTGGTCCGCTGGACGAATGAACTTGACAAATTCAGCTTATTGGCGACATCCCGGACCGAACTTCTCGGATCACGTCTCAACTGCTTAACTACGCGCTTGTGATCTTTTTCACTGACGGAGCATCCATTTTTGCCGTTCTTCACCTTCCGGTCGATGGTTAGGTTCTCGAAGTATCGTTTTAGTACTCTGCTGACCGTGGATTGGACGATTCCCAGCATCTCACCGATGTCCCGATGTGACAACTCCGGATTCTCGAAATGAGTGCACAGGATTAATTCACGACGCTCTTTTTCGTTCGACGACATTTTTCCAAATTTACGAAAAATTGACAGTGAAGCATGGCCAACGTGATCTATACACTCTTATCTGATTATAAGCGAAAGCTGAAGATAAAATTCCTAAAAATTAAATTTCTACAGCGTTTTTTCCGTGATGCAATTTGATGTGACACACCCTTTATTCATGCCGTACCTGGGATCAGCCCATTATGCCAAAAGACCACTGGAGAATGGATAATGGATCGGCTGGAGATAAATTTTGTCGCGAAGACCGCCAGCCTTCCCAACATCCCCCAGTTGCGACCGATAGAAAATTTTCGGGCGAATGGCCAAAATGGAGAGATAGCTGACTGCCACGGAAAGGTAAAAGAACACGTCGACATACATCTTTTCATCGGCCATGATTGAGGCTCCGGCCAACTTCCCGGCGCCGCCCAGCGCTTCATTTGCGATACTCCGTCAAACAACCCTGCCTCTTCCCCTCATCTCACCCTCGCACACCCTCGACAGCTAGTCGAACACCAGATGCTATCCCTGGCCATTTTGCACAATGCTACAGTGCGTGAGGTAACCCTCGGTTGAAACAATGATACCTTATATCCATATCCCTAACCTGACCCGTCCCAAAAAAATTCTTGCCCCACTAACCTCGAGTAAACCGCGAGTAATCGGTCGAATCCTACTAAACATAGATTCAAGTTGAATTTTGTATAAACAAATCTTGAATTGGCGGCTCCACAAAGCTTATATGATTGAGCCTTGCAAATAAATGAACTGGAAAAAAACCCTGCCTCTTCCGGTCCACTATACACTAGTTCTTCCGGCTTATTTGACACGTGTAGCCCTGACCGAGCTAGGGGACCAAAGAAGAACTTTTCGTCTGACTCACATTGATCCCTGAGGATCAATAGGAAAATTTTGTAAAAATAATTTTCCAAATTTGTTTGTGTCGTTCCCAGTTGACACTCTCTGAACAAAAAGTCCACTATCGGTGCGATGAAACCAGCTCTCTTGGAGGCACTCTTGAACAGTCGGCCAAATAAAAGTTTTATTTTGAGGTTTATTTTTTAAGAAAATCAACATGATCAAATTGTACTATTGAAATATATTGATATCGTGGGACATTTTCGTTACTTTTGCCAAATGCGGGACGTTTCGCGTAACGCGGGACGTCTGGTCACTTTATCTAAAAGTCATACGAAGACAGTTTGGATGTAGAATTTGAAATATAAAAGTTAAAGCAGAAAAAACACGTTTTTTCATAGGGTTACTATGAAAGGCGCTATATCAGTTATTTCAAGAGATAGAGAAAAACTTTGTTCTACAAAGATATTTAAAATAATTGGAACTACAACATTGTCGAACTATATTTACCTCTATCTATAAAGATAAGAAAGTTAGATTTTTTATTTCATCGACAATTTTGGTCACCCTATTTTTGACAACATAAAAACGAGCACTCTATCATAAGTAACAACTTTGTCTAAGACAGTTTTTGTCTAGAGAATAACTGTCAAGGCTAATTTCCACTTAAATGCATCTCCTGGACCATTGTGCATTGGTTTTGACTGTCACTTTTTTGCAAGAGTTCAATATTAGAAATTGTAGACTGTATCGATACCTGTAAATGATGTTAAAATGAAGTCTATACCCCAAAGAATGTTTATATTTAAAAATGAAGTGTTCGGAATTTGAGAATGTTCGGAATATGAAACAAAACGGTAGTCTAAGTTCAGCAGTATAAAAAAATTAAAATTTTGATTTTTTCCAAATTTTTATACCAGAATACCCTCTTAACCATAACTGCTGTTTTTTTAAATTTCCACTACGCGAACCTTCCAACTTATTTATTAAAGTTCTACTTTTATACTCTGGTAAACGATGTGGTAGTTTGGCGAGTGTCTGGGCATGATAATTATCGAACTGACAAAAATCAGACAATCAGCTCCCAAGCGAAATATATTACCAATTAGGCTACGGTTCGGCAGGTCTGAAGATTTGTTTACCAGATTCCAAAGATCCCCGACATCTTCGAACAAGACCATGAATTCGGAACATGTAACGCCGATGAATCTAGCGAATTGCGTTCGCTTCTACCGGGGTGATTTCTCCCAACGCGATAGAGGAAAAGAAGCTTACTTTTCACGAAAACATCAAAACACTGGTGCTTGCTAGCTGATTTATTGGCGAAAGGGATTAACTGTGCCTGCCGGTACGGGTGGCACTCGTTCACCACGACTTTCCGGCTGCGGCAAACTTCACGCCAAAATGTGCCGCCGCTGATAATTCATAAACATCGTGTTTCCGTAATATTTTAATCCCCCGTCGGTAGTCTCAACATCCCCGCTAACAGGAACGGTCGGAGGGACGTGACTTTAACTGAAACTATGTAGCTTTTCAGAGCGAGAGCCCAACCGGAAGTTGTCGGTCGGTTGGTTGGTGTGGTATACTGAGCACACATACAAAACAGCGACGCTGCACTAGGACAGATCATATCGAAAGGGAAATGAACCGAACCGTAGGGAATTGAATTCTGTGTAAATTTGAATGGATGTTTTGTTGGTTTGTGATGTTCGCGGAATAATCGTGTGATAGTATAGAATGGAAAATTGTGCCACATCACATCCGTTGAGCATCCTCCCGTTGAGGCAGCTGATGATGCCACACTGACAGCGGACACGTGTTGTGGATTATGCTCTTAACTAATAACAATATTTTTCAAATGAGGCGCGCTAATAAATAGGTTGCAAATAAAACAACGCTCGGGGCGCTACCGGTTCTGTAGGGATTTCGGTAATTTGTAGGAGTGGGCTGAGTTTGAGTTTGATTTTGGGATTAGGAAATGATGAGATTGGCTGTGCTGTTTGCGCGTTTCACCGAGGGGGTGTTTGATTTTGTACTTCCGCTCGGTACCGGTTCTGCAGAATCTAATGAGGTTTTATTGTTGAAATTACGATTTGTTTCGTTTCGGCCATTTGAAACGAATCATTCGTTCATCCACACATTCCAGATAATGAGAAAAGTACAAAGCATTTAATTAAACATTTACAATGTGCGAATTCGTTGTAAGTGTAAAATTTCACTATCACATTATTCCTGATAAATATGGTAAAATAAATTATTGGAATCGCATTGAAAGTACCATGTTAATGAATGATTGCCATTTCCCTAAGGGAGTTTTAATCCATCAAAATTCATCAATTTCCAACAAAAGCGGAACGGGACAATCCCCTCGGAGAGCTCTGCTGGTAGGGATCATTATCAATCCAAAGAAACTGACCCCTGTGGAACACGACTATCGTTCTTATGAACAAGAAATCATTTTCTCATCAAAGAATAGGCCAAACTTCTCGAGCCCTCAAATCGGCGAGGGATGTTTGTTAAAAACAAACACGATCAAGATAACAGCGTCGAGAGCCTGGTGCAGCAGCCCTCGAGGCCCTGAGCTGCATTCAATAGCATCCGAATATCAATGTTAATGCAGACCAATGTTTATCAACGCAGATCGGGGATAAACGAGTGTGGCACGCATCCTTCGGTGATGAGTTGACAAATTTATACCTGAACAGTGATCGCTCGGATGTGGAAAAGAGCAGCAGCAAAAACAAAAATACCCCGAGCTAGAGAATAATAACATGTCTAATCCTCTATTTGTGCCCTCTTTTTCCGGACTTTTCTTCGGTTGACTATTTTACAGCACTTGGTTCACTGGCCCGAGAGTGAAAAGGACGAGAAAAAAAAAGTTGAATGGGAAACCGCTTTTCTCATAAATCGCATAAATAAATGAAAACAAGGATCTGCTGCACGCTTGGATTGATGCGATTCTGCGGTGCAGAATTTGTCGAGGAAGAGGCAGAAGACCGAAAAGGACCAAGAAGTACAATCGCGGTGAAGTGAATAATACCCACTTTTACACACACCGATGCGTTACGAAATGACATTTTTTTTTTGCTTTGCCATTGCATTGTGTCGGTGTATGATATTTTTTGTGTGCCAATTGAGAATTTTAATTCTCCTGAAAGGAGACAAATTTTTGGAATGTTATTTCAGGATAGAAGGAAATTAGTCGTAGCAGAAAAATTGGCCGCCGCAAGATGGATGAATTCGTGGCTTTATTGTGTTTCGTCGTACAAAAACCTGGTAGGTGGGACCAGCTAAATTGCATTGTGTTTGTGGGATAAGACTGATGCCTTCTGCAGTTAGTAGGCAAGTTCGGCAAGGCTGCTGCTGCTGTTTGCGACGCAATCGTTACGCTAGGTCTGTCTATGGAAAGGATGACGACGAAGGAGATGGGATTCCCAGATAGCAGACTCCGTAAGAGGTGAACACGATGGCGACCATCAGTCCTGCAGTCCTTCTGTTGAACAATGCGCAACTGTTATCTTGGGAACCCTCATAGCGTAGAAGTTTTGTTTGAATGAGATGCTCTCGCAACCCTAACGCATATGCGAAGCTGGAGATTGCTAAAAACTGATAACACCGATACGGAGATGAATTCGTGTCGAACAAATCATTTGTTTTGGTTTATGATACCATGACGAGTGTACCTTTTTATGCGCTGACACACACGTTAGCACTGATGATGAAATCTAAATATTTTTCTCAGTCTCAACAATGAGAATTAAGTTCGTGCTTCTAGAAATCCTCCTATGGTTTTGAAGATGATAGTCCTGCCTCCTATCATACAGAGGTTCAAGCAAGACGAGTAGAAGAAAATACGTTTTGGAACAATTTAGAAAAAATATACCGATACCTTGCTCGTGGTATTAGTTCTGAAGCAACGTGGTATCGCAGAACGATTTCCAATAAATATTTTGAAACTTTAGAACAATATCTAAAGCATTACATAGGTGTTTTTGAAAATTCGAAAAATTGCCAAAATGGTGGCCATTTTTTTTGAAAATGTATTATTTTTCATGAAAAATCACTGTTCATAAATAATCGAAAAAATGATATTTAAAAAAACTTTCCAACGAAATCGAATACCGAAAAATCCTTTAACGACAACATTTCTGAGGGCATAAGCTTCTCGAAAATGTAAAAAAAAATTTGTTTCCCCTTAAAGCATTTTGTAAAAAAGTACTTGAAGTCAATAAAAGACCCACTCATTGCTTGTCCGATGATGGAGTGATTTTGTACACGCATAAACATCCAAAGCTCCATTGGCGCACTACAACACATTCGATTGCATTTCGAAATGGTGAAAGGTACAATGTCTTCTTTTTTAGTGAATAATATTATCTCTCAAATTCTCCTTTTTTATGTAAACCTCCCTTATCTGTTGAATGTCATGCTCAGCTTTTGATTATAAAGACACACAGGTATTGAAATTTTGGCCAACGGGGGAAGAATGGAACAATTGGATCATTATTCAATATACGATAAAACACTTAGACAACTATTGGAACTATCGAACGGTCGCAGCGCATTCGTGATATTTTATAGGTTGATCATAAAATTGTGGAAGAGATAAAGCTGAAGAAATAGAGAGTTTGTGCATTTGGCAGAAGAGAAACCAAAATCACTCTTACTTCCACGGGCTCTACAGTTTTAACAATATAAATCAAATCAAAATTTTATAACCCAATTATTTCCTTCTAGCTACTTATTAGGACGACTATCGGGATGCCGGAGCGTGTTTTTTACATTATACGATTTAATATCTTATAATCGTAGTAATAGTAATAGTAATAGTCATTGTAATAATAATAGGAATAAGAATAGTAATAATTATAGTATTAGCCATAGTAATAGTAGTAGTCATTGTAATAAAATAGGAATAAAAATAGTAATAGTGATAGTATTAGCCATAGTAATAGTAATAGTCATTGTAATAATAATAGGAATAAGAATAGTAATAGGAATAGTAATATGATTACCATTAAATTATTAGTAACAACTAATTGCGCCAGTAACACCGGCTGAGTGTATCCTATGCTTACCTTCTCCACTAACACATATCCTAAATTCCCGAGATATTTATGAGAGGTCGTAGAGTTCTCTGCATCTCTCTTAAGTAAATATCGAACTAACATTCCTTCCCTTTCCTTAGCAGTTGCAAGGATGTGGCCAGGACAATTCTTAACTGTTGGAGAAAGCACACCTTCATCTAAGAGATATTACTAATCATCAGCAACGGATGGAGGCTAGCTTTTAACTGAACAATTCTGAAATCGTACCACCTATGATATTGTGCAACTTGCCCAATGCTAATGCTAATGCTAATGCTAAGTACTTGAAGTCAATGAAAGACCACGGTTGGATTTGAAATCGGCCATGAAAAGTTTAGTAATTACAATTTGTTACTCTCTGACACTTGGTTCACTCTGTCCGAACAAGATATTATAATGTATTCAATCAATTTTTGATAACTATGAATTGTCTTAAAAGAATACAGTAAAACCTGTTTCTGTGCGATTTTCTTTGCGCGGTTTTCTGTTCTTTAGCGGTTTTTTTGTGCGATTTTTTTGTGTGGTATATGAAAAGAAGCATATTTGACGAAGTTATCGTCAATTCATTTTTTTTTTCGATGGTTTGTATGCATTTCAGTGCGAAAAAAAGCATATTAACATCTGAATTATCCACTTCTGAAATCATTCCCCTCCTCCCATCAAATGCTCTAAGTTTTTCTAAGAGTTTGCATGACATTATATCTAACAGCATAACGTTTCGGCATGCAACTAAAAGCACAAAACAGCCACGCGCAACCGAAGAGGCAAACTGTCCCATCGCAAAGCAGGGATACAAAAGGAAATTGAACGGTGAACGGCGCGGATTTGAGTTATTTTCTTGGGGGAAACTTTTTTTATGCGGTCCCTATATACCACACAAAAAAAGTTTTTTTTAAATGTGTACCGAACACGGTTTTTTAAAGCTACTGATGAAGTTTTGCACGATTTTTTTTATGCGGTCCCTATCCCCAGCACAAAAAAACGTTTGCCTGTATACTTTGTGTTTCAATACAGTGGTAGACATTCGTTTAGCCGCACCCTATTTTTCCTCAATATTTTTAAAAATAAGTCAATTCTTTGTACAGTTTTGCTCATAAAAGACGATTATTGTTTATTTTCATCGAATTCATTCTAAAAAAACAGGAAGTGGGTTATATCTATGGTATAACCGCAAGGGTGACGTAGGACTATCGTTGATTTAGAGATCATTTGTTTGAAGTTGAATCTAAATCCATTCTGAATGAATGAATAAATGAATATTTGGGGGACTTCGAAAACGAGAGCGTTACGTTGGAGGCACAAGGTTTTATGCATCCAATATAGGATACGAAAAACCTTGGTCTGAAGAATAATCTTCAGAAGCTAACCTGCTAACTGTACTTGATTGACAAATCACAAACCCAAATGTATTATATGGATATTTTATGGAAAGAAAACATTAAGATAAACTCTTTCGCTTGAATGTAATTTTCAATTCCAAGGGGAACTGGCAGATTATTTTTCAGCAACGATTAGATATTTCCACATTTCCTCGATACTGGAAGCCCACCAGTGGTTAATACTAACTCGATAACCACCTGTTAATAGCACTTGATTGAAACATATTTGGTCACAGTGTTACATGGATAGAAAACATTCAAATAAACTCTTTCACATGAATGTATTTTTAAATTCCCAGAGGAACTGGCAGATTATTTTCCAGCAATGATTAGATCTTTCTGGAACTTTCTCGATGCTGAATGGCATCCAAACGGAAAGAATTCCGTGCGTGTATATGTCGATCCTTCGCCGTCCACCTCCTCCAGCACGTTAGGCAACGATGTTGTCTTGTCGATGTCCTCACGAAAAATGAATGTGTTCCACCACCAGAATATCGCTT
Organism: Toxorhynchites rutilus septentrionalis; assembly: GCF_029784135.1. Classification (NCBI taxonomy): domain Eukaryota; kingdom Metazoa; phylum Arthropoda; class Insecta; order Diptera; family Culicidae; genus Toxorhynchites; species Toxorhynchites rutilus. The sequence continues at coordinate 130,906,652 of NC_073745.1, forward strand.
AAGTATGCCTTTTGTGTGTGATTGAATCGAGAGAAGGTGTGGTTTACGATGGCAATTTGGAAGGCAAACTAGAGGGGAATGAACTCTCTGAGCTCGGAACTTTCGGCGACTGAGCAATAATCGATTGCGGGCGCATACAATATTGGGCTATTAACGCTCAAAATCTCGGTCTCCGGCGTAACGCTTTCGTTTACGAAACTTTGATTTTACACCCCGGTATAGAAATAAAAATTCACTTTTTGTTTTCTAAGTAATTCAAATATGTGGAATCAGGGTGGACATTCGTTTAGCCGCATCCTAAAATTTCAATAAAAGAAAATTTGTGCGGCAAATTTCGAGTCCAGTCGGTAGCTGATATTTAGTATGTCCACCTCCATTTCGGATCACTTTGAAAACTCGATTTGGCATCGAGTCAGACAGCTTTTAATGTGTTGCCATATTGATTATAGCCCAACATTCCTGAATTACTGCCTTGAGACTGGAAATGTTGTCAAATTGTCATCCGTTTGCATAGACCATCTCGGCCAAGATTCTCCATAGGTTCTCTATGGGATTGCAATCGACTGCCAGCAGGTCATTCAAGAAACGGAATGTCCTTCTCGCCAAACCATGTCTTCGATTGCATGGAAACGTGGATCTATGCATAATCCTGCTGAAAAAACGACATCCTCGGTAGCGTTATTCTCAATATGGCCAATCAAAACGTCCTCCAGTAATTGAAGATATATTTCGGAGTTCATTCGGGTGAAAATGAAGCAAATGAGAAGCTTGCTGTGATAGGAAACGGCTCCCCACACTGTCAATCTTCCGCCCCCAAAGCTTCGCTTCGATCTTACGGCATGCCGTTGACTTAAATTGTACCAATAGCAACTGTAACAGTCCGTACCATCAAAATTTTCGCCGGAAAATACAACATTTCTCCACATTTCCATTCCATGTATTGCCGGGCGAAAATGAGATGGTTCTGCTTATGGGTGGCGGTCAGTTTCGGCTTCCCTTTAGGTTTCTTCCACATGATGTTTGGTGACTCATTCAAGATGCGCGCAATATGCCTCTTCGTTACTGGAACAACCGATTCTGCCTTAAAGTATGAGCAGGACATCGTTTCCTGGTTGCTTCGTGTCTCATTCGACCTTTAAAACGCAAAGTAACTTTGCTGTTCCCATTTGTTGGTCGTTATATCCCATATTTCTGGCACTATTTGAAGAAATTCCGTACCACTTTCTCATATAGACCAATTTTTGTTACGATCGAGCGATTAGAAAACTTTTGTTCACTGAATATCCTTATTATTTTCCGCCCTCTTCCGTCAATAGAATACCTTTCTCCATTCCTTTAAATTCTACGTAAATCACTAATCTGACCAACTTCTTAAGTTGCACATCTAATATTTATCTTGTAATTTGAACATTCCCAAGTACTTTTTCAAAAAACACAGATAAAGGCTTGGCGATTATGCGAAAACTCGATTTTAATGCCCTGCGGCTAAACGTATGTCTCGGGAAAAAACGACATTTGAATGTTTATATCCACCGATGCCGCCTTGTGTATGTGTGATTGTGACGCACGTCCTTTCAATAAAAGTGACTTAAATACACTATCACTACAGCAAATGAGTATCCCGATAAAAAGAAGATTCCTAGTTGTTTTGTAAGTGTTTCAATCTTTTTTTCAAGTGCGGCTAAACGAATGTCTATCACTGTATGTGTTAATGTTCCGTCTTCATTGAAGGACAAAGGGAAGAATCTTCTGATGCGGAGAAATCCAACATCTAACTTGAAATTCCTTCCATTTTTCGGTTATCAGAAAAACGAGGCTTCTTTCTAGTCAATCCGTATATTCGTATGTACTTGGTCCACTCCAACTGCATACTTTCATCACTTTGTGCTGATCATTCAAAATTAATGTATGCTATAAACCTGGATATTTACAACATTAGAGTTATCTGATGAAAGTAGAATGTGGGCTAAGAAATTCTTGATTGTTTGCTACTATTAACTCATTTTTTCCTTATTTTGTTACTTAGTTTGGTCTGAATATATGTCCAATTTAAATTACGATTTCTTTCAAAGGGCGCATTCAAAATCATTAATCTTTCTTTCAAAATATCGTAACTCAAAATCCAGATGTCCGATTTGAATATGATTTAACAAATACATGCTTTAAAACGTTCATGGCGGACGGGAGTTGATCAAAGGCATACCATAATCAAATGCGTTCACACGGTAAGGTAACGCAAGGTGAACGTATTAAATAATTACGAAGCAGGTCAATTCAGAACCAGTCCGACTTTTTTTTTCAAATAACGGTATGCCGTGTACTACACGCAACATGTTAATTCAATTAATATAGCTTGTTTCTCTGAGCAGACCATAATCAATCGAAATTAATATATGTAGTTGAAATCATGTTCGTGAATTATTAGAAAATACATAGGGGAAATGGGGGCACAGTGGTCACCCTAAGGATTATGCCCATTTCCTGTGCCCACAACCGCTTCAATTCCCGTTTTTGGAAGAGTATTGTAGTTAAACTCATTGTTGTTCGAGGCAGAAAGCGGCTTCTACAATAAAAATAAAGGAAATAGGGGTTCTCGAAAAAAAATGATGCAAAATGTCTTAAAATTGCATGAAACGTCGGAATCTAGTGTCATCTCGAAATTTTTTTTTTGGCAAAATTCACAAAAATTCACAAATTGCACTCTGGGACTTTTCGGAATCTAGTGCCATCTCGAAAAATTTTTTTTGTAAAGAATCGGCACTCTTGGACTTATTTTTTTTTCGGAGTACGAAACGAAAAGTATGGTTTTGGGTGCCAATAAGAATAGGTATTTCGATTTTCCGTTCGTAACATGGTACGACATGTTGATTTTCTCGATAATATACCATATGCAAAATATTAGCTCATTCGGACTTCATTTATTGGACAAACGGTCAAATTTGAGTTTTTTTGAAAAACGATAATTCACCGTAAATCGAGGTTTTGAAAAAAAAGTTTGGTGCCAAAGTTCTCAAAATTGTATTAATCTTCGAGATTTATAGTTATCTCAAAATTTGTTGTTGGTCAAAAAAAAAGGTTTTTCGGTACTTGGTCGTTTTTTCGCCTGAAAATTTTTGACAAAAAATTTTTTTTGATATAACTGTAATGCTCGATGTGTCATGCAACTTTAAGACATCTGGCATCAATTTTTTTTCTTGAAAACCCTGATGTCCGGTGATTTTTCGGTTTTCAAAAACTCAAATTTTAACGTTTGTGACACCAGTAAATGAAGTCCGAATGAGCTAATATTTTGCATAGGGTATATCATCGTGCAAATCAACATGTCGTAGCATGTTACGAACGGAAAATCGAGATATCTATTCTTATTGGCACCCAAAACCATACTTTTCGTTTCGTACTCCGAAAAAAAAAAAAAATAAGTCCAAGAGTGCCGATTCTTCACAAAAAAATTTTTCGAGATGACACTAGATTCCGACGCTTCGTGCAATTTTAAGACATTTTGCATCAATTTTTTTTTATTTTTCTATTTTCAAAAAAAAACTCAAACTTTGACCGCTTTGCGCCACTCTCCCTTAAGTCCGATTGAGCTGAAAATCGTCATAGAGTATTTTTTCGAGGTGGTGAACATTTTGTATAGGGTAACTTCTTGAAATTTTAGAATTGATTTTTTCCCATACATTTATTGGCGCCCTAATGTACATGTATAAAATAAGCTTGGCCTATTCACTTAGAGTTGTAATTTAAATTTGCTCATACATAACAAAAGTAATAAGAAATACATGCCGTTTCGCATAATGAGGCTTGGTTTAGTTGGTGTGGCATATGTTTCCAGGATCAAAGCCACAAAAGGGACCCCTTTAAGAGCAAAAAAAAGAGCTCAGAGACAACATCCAACGCGAAATTCGCAACATTCCGGTCGAAATGCGTGGCCAAGTAGTGGAAAATTGGGTTCAACGGATCGATCGCTGTAAACTGACCCGTGGTGGTCATATGTCCGAAACCGAATTTAATTCTTTAAATATAAGAGTTGAACTACAACCAGAAAAAAATTGAACTCAATATCTCAACAACATTTGTTTTATTAAAAAAATGTGGACTTGTCCTTAATGAAAGACCAGTTAAAATGCTTACATTAAATTTAATTCTCCTGATACATAGCTGTACCTAACATTTTTTTATCATACATATTGCTTCTTGTAAATCGACTGAATAAGCTTTTCCAGAGTGAAAATCCCGTATAATTTTCATTACACTCAAATGTTTCGAGGCTTTTGTATCAGTACTGGATATTACCAGAATATCTCGTTAATAAAGAAATTATAACGAGATTAAGTTTGAGGAACAAACCTTTGTGTGGATGATGTGTATGTAAGAGTAGCCGCAAAGTTATTGGTGAAGGAAATCAGAAATTTTCAGGAAACTACTGAACCGATCGACATGGAAATTGATATGTAGGGGTTTTTGGGGCCGGGGAAGATTTTTATGATAGTTCGAGACCCCTCTCCCACCATTTGGCATGTAAAGGTTTTAGGGGACAAGAAACGTTTCTATGATGAATAGACACTTCTCCGCCTCTCTAAGGGGTGGCTTCCATACAAATAAGGCATAAATTTCTGCATAACTCGAAAACAAATTAATCAAATGGAGCCAAATTTGACATGTGAATGTTTAAGAGGGCATGAAACGTTTCTATAATGAATAGACACTCCTCCCCCCTCACTAAGAGGGGGCTGCCATACAAATGAGGCATAAATTTCTCCATAACTCAAGAACTAATCAAGAAAATGGAGCTAAATTTGACATGTGAAGGTTCTAGGGGATAAGAAACGTTTTTAATGAAACCCAAATTTCTGCAGTCAACTAATCAAGAAAATAGAACCAAATTTGGCATGTGGAGGTTTTAGGGTGCAATAAATGTTTCTATGATGGTTACATATCCCTTCCCTCCTTACTAAGAGGAGGGCTGCCATACAAATGAAAAAAAAAATCTGCATAACTCATGAATTAATTAGGCAAACGGATACAAATTTGGCATATGGAGAATTCAGGGGGCAATAATTGTTTCTATGGTGATTTGCCAATCCTTCTCTCTCTCTCTCTCTCTCTCTCTCTAAAGGCAAGGGGGCTACCATACAAATGAAGCACAAACATCTACATAAATCGAGATCTTATCCCGCAATTGGAGCCAAATTTGAGATGTGAGGGTTTTTGGTTACGAGAAATGTTACTTTGATGGTATGACACCCCTCTCTCCTCTGAATTGGAGAGGGAGTCCAGTAATAATAATACACATATTTCAACCAAGCATATTCCAACCAAACATGACAATTGAAAATTTTGGGAAAACTCCGAAGGAAAATGGGAAAAATAGGAAAATTCAAATTAGCATATGTTCTACAATTACATAGTGACCAACGTTGTTAGTCCATTTGATGATTGCACTAACGAAATTGATTTTTGTTCGAAAGTGGAAATGAATTTTAATGTGATAAAACGTACTCCTATATCTTTTTCTGTCTATATAAAAAAAAAGATCACCGAATGTGTTGATAGGAGCAAAACTCGAGAAAGGAATTGTCCGATTTAGGACTGTCTTTATTCTATCATATTTTATTTATCAAACATTTATTCCATGTAACGGAGAAACATGTTATTTGCAAGTGGTTGAAAAATCTTCGAGAATTGTGTCTGAAAATAATCTGATATTATAATGAAAAGTTTTGGTAGAAGTACTAGGAAATTTTAAGTAAAAGGTAATTTCAAAGGGTAGATTAGAAGATCAATCAATGAACAGTTCTGCGATTGGACCCATGAACGTGCGCTTAGTAAGAAAATGTGAATGTGATAATTAAGAATACATTTTGGGAGGGACGTAGTTTGCCAGGTCAGCTAGTTATCAATAAAACCTTATTTGAATTGTTTGTTTTAGAGAACAGTTGCGATCGTTAACTTCCATTCAGTTATGAGATGTTTCAACACGAGAAAATTGTTTCCATTTATTGTTTTTTTTTAAATTTTTTTTGTTGATTTGAAAGTGTCCAATTAGTTCTCTCCTAGAGAAGGAAATCACATAAAGCAGGCCCTCCCCTGAACTTAATGATGGAATTATGAAGTCATTCTATCATCTTGCTAATTCCAAGATTTTCTTCTCTTCGTTTTTTTTTCTGTTATCTGAGAAGCATCAGCTGTTGAGAAATTATACAAAAATAGTAGCAGCAGTAGATTGTTTGGTTTGCGAACCAACACTATTCCAAAACCCACTTGAGAGTAATGAGGGGACAACTCAAGCCGGGTGTAAGACAAAGTGATTTCAAAGTTATCTTAATTATTTTAACATCAGTGACGTTTACCAGCGCTGTGATAATGATGAATCAATAGTTGCATAATTAACAATAATTTAGTGACTATGCGGACAATGATCCATGATAACTGTTCCCATGACGTTCAGAACACTGAAGCACTATTCTAAGACCAGAAATGATTAGAGGAAACGAACGTGTCCCAGAGGAGGAAAATGACAACATTAATACGAAAACCCACCAGCTGAAAAAAGAGCTGATGTTTACATTTTTAAGTGTACTTTTTATTTCGCATCTCCTGGCCAGAAAACGTGCTTTTCGTCGAAACGGGACATTTTTTCCGGCTGAACGCAGATGGTTCCGTGTTTTGTATTCAGCAATTGTATCGCTGTGGCAAAGGAGATGATCGAAAATAGAAGAGGAGGCAGAAAAAACGCCAGAGAAGGATATCTCTCTTGTCGTCTTTTTTGCTTATCTCGACTGGTTTTCATATCCTTGTTATAGTAACCAAAATGTGTCGGTTAGCTTCGGGCCTCGGAAATCGAAAGAGTGATGTAACTGCAACTGTTGAGCTCTGGACTGCTTTTTCTCCTTTTCCACCCTCAAGTGTCATCCTTTGTATCATTTTATGAGAATTTTATGTTGGCTTTTTTCGATGACAACAACGGCTGCGATGGCGACGACAACGAAAACGCCGGTAGCATATGTCGTGCTGATTTGGAAGCCACGCGTGGTATTACTGCTACATGGAGGAAAAAGAAGGAACTTCCACGTGTGCCGAACGACGACGTCATGTGCCGTTGTGTGAGCCGATAGGCTTTGGGCGTGGTGCAGTCGATTCTATCGGGATCTAACAGGTAAGCTTAATTTATTGGATCGAGTATTAGTCACGCAGTTTTGGGTATTGTTCAGAACTGTTACTAACTTTTTCCTGGCCCCTCATTCAGCCGTTCGTTACGAGATGAAACGGAATGCATGGTTATGGAATCGTCTCTCATGAAATCCAAAGTGGAAAAATAATTTTCTGTTCAAGAATGAAGTATATATTCTATTAATTTGACTAAAGTTGACTCTTTGGCTAGTTTGTTTTGCTCTTTTTTATGTGTCTCTTGAAATTATTTGCATCAGAATCTCAACCAATTAATTTCACTATATTTTTTATCACCACAGATTTCTTGTATCTTCCAGGTAATTGATTATTCTCACGATGCCTCACGACCGGTGATATATTCGAAAACAGCAAACACAAATTAGACCTTTTATCCTTTCAATATTGTGAGCTAATCATAATTTGAGCAAAACTAAAGGACACGGATATTACGTTGATAAATCAAAACTTCCAGCTCTAGAGTATGTTTAACACGTTAAGCCCCGCGTCGGTCCCTGCGGACTGACACTGAATTTTTCGTCTTTTTTTCACCGATCTCACAGGACCGACAGTAGACTTTAAGTTCAGAGAGTGTTGGAATTGGGAACGACAACAACAAAGTTACAAAATGATATTTAGAAAAGTTTACTATCGATTCGCTAGGACGTGTTAAGAGAAAAAAAAATGTAGAAAAAAGATAAAAAAAATCTGAAAATTAATGGACTGCGTGATGGTCGAATGAGTAATTCCAAATGACAAAACATGAGTATTTTTGATTCGAATGAAAGTGTGTATTCCGTTTGGGTTGGAGGAAATATGAGTTTTCCACAGCAATTGGGAATTTTTTGACTCAAGTGTAACTTTTGAAAAGGGCGTATCGATTTGAGTAAGAGAAATCTTTGATAATTTATATCTCAAAAAATATGAGTCGTACCGAAATAGTGTGTTAGAAAGAGTTATAGAGTATTGTTGGCTTAATTTTAAAAAAAATATTCACTGAGAAGAAAATTTAGCAGGGCCTATTTAGGGCCTGCTAAAGGGCCTATTTACTATTAAAAAGACAATAAATTACAAATATGTTTTTAAATGTCTCGAGAATAGCTACATTTAGAAGGAGATTGATAATAACCTTTTTTGTTTTAAATAACATCAGGATTCATAATTTGTGATTAAAAATGACTGCTAACATACAAAAACTCGAAGTTTCGAAAATTCCTAAAAATTCGATGTTCCACAAAGTTCGTCACAAATAGTTTTACCATCTTGGGCCCATTTTTTAAATTTTCTACATGACTTCTATTTTATATGAAAAAATTGAAAAAATATAAAAAATACATATTTTTTGATATCGCAAATAAAAAATTTATTTTGTAAATAAAAAAAGAGTACTAATTTTTCTTCTCAGTTTATATTTTTTTCAAATTAAGCCAACAATACTCTATAACTCTTTCTAAGACACTATTTCGGTACGACTCATATTTTTTGAGATATAAATTATCAAAGATTTCTCTTACCTTTTCAAAAGTTACGCTTGAGTCAAAAAATGAACCATGATGATGTATTTGGAAAAGTTGTTGGAAATTATAAGCAAATTCATAAAATTTCATGAACATGATGGTATAACACGACAAACATATTAAAAGGGATTATTTACTATAAAAAAGACAATAAATTAGAAATATTTTATTAAATATTTCGAGAATGGCTACATTTAGAAGGAGATTGATAATAACCTTTTTTGTTTTAAATCACATCAGGATTCATAATTTGTGGCTAAAAATGATTGTTAACATACAAAAATTCGAAGAGTCGAAAATTCCTAAAAATTAATAATACTAATTTTTTTTCTCAGTGTACATTTTTTTCATATTCAACCATCAATACTCTATAATTCTTTCTAAGGCACTATTTCGGTACGACTCATAGTTTTTGAGATATAAATTATCAAAGATTTCTCTTACTAAAATCGATACGCCCTTTTCAAAAGTTACGCTTGAGTCAAAATATTCGCAGTAGAAGAAAAGAAGGGCATAAATAATAAATCTTTGTCGAAAACTAATTTTCGAAAATAAAAAAAAACTATGAATCTATTAGTTTTTGAAAAAATCTCTTTTCTGAATACACTTGCCACTCAGAATACAATCAAAGGGTGTTGTTCTATTTATATAGTTTTATTTTCAAACTATATTTTCTATATATTTTTATTAGAACACACTATAAGAAAACTCATGGTTTTGAAATTGTTTGCACAATTTCGGAAGCCTAGTATCCAGTAGCTGCCTGCATTTGTTTCCAATTTCCATCATTTAATTTCAAATTTAACACAAATTACCACCAGACATCAAAGCTTTTACACTTACGCATTGCTTTTGATACGCAACTGTTTCATTATTTTAAAAGAAAAAAACGAAACGAAATTCGGAAAGATTTCCAGGAACACGAAATCAATTCCTGTTTCCCGAAAATATCATTCAATTCCACCTATTTCTAAATTTCTACCAAATAATAGTCTAACTCTCAAAATAGACCTAAGATATTTCATGAATGATCTACTACATACTAGAAATAGTTAAATAACAAAAAAAAAACACAAACAGATAATGTTTCAATTATGTCAATTGTTTTTAATTTGCATTTTATTATTATTCGTCTTTCTTTATGAGCGCAAAATCTGAATCCACCCGTACCTCGCTATACGGCCGCTCGTTATACGGCATTTCGCCGAACAAAGTTGGAACCGATCCGATAGAATTTGTATGCATTTGTATGATAATAATTGATTCGTTATACGGTTTTTTTCTTAGCGACCAAGGAACGTATCTAGTCCGTAAAGCGAGGTATGAGTGTACTGTAGAATCCGTTTATTATGACTCCGCTTATATTGACCTACCGCCCATAATTACGTGATTCCAGAACGAAGTTTGGTTTTCAAATAAAATTCTTTGTAGAAAAGTCGACTATATTGACTTCTTTACACACATAAGTACATCTACATACGGTCATTCCATGCCAAACCGATATAGTAGTTCTCAGATTTTTGTGAAAAGTGGTAGAATTGTTCTTTATCGCAATATATTAGACCCGTATTTTTTATTTTTTCATTAGGGTGTCCACTTCCATTTTATGTTGTTCCGAAAAATCAATTTTTTCGCCTTTTCCCAAAAAAGTACTTTCAGTAGTAGTATTCATAACTTTTGAACTACTGAACTGATTCGGATCGAAATATCAAATTAAAGCCAATTGATTAGTCTTTTTTTTTTGGAAAACTTGCAAAAGAATTGGAACACCTGCCGAAAATTTGGGTTTATTTTTCGTAATTGTTGATTGTGTTTTTTTTGTTGTTTTCATGGCTTTGGACTAGATGACGCAAAATTTTGTTCTATATTTTTTCTTGAAAGCTGAGGATTTTTTACATATCCAAAATTAGTGATGTGATTATTGCCGTTTTTAAGTTATGAATTTTCATATTTAACCGATAAAAACCGATAAAAAAATCAAATTTCCCCCTTTTTTCCACATTTTTTTTAAGTCATAACTTTTGAACAACTGGACCGATTCAGATGATCAACATATCAAATTTAAGACAATGATCTAGTCTTGGATTTTCATTTTTGTTAGTTTTTTATAGTTTTCTCGGTTAAAGATAGAGGGCGCTATATATTTTTTTATATTTTTCTTGATAGTTGAGGTTTTTTACATGGCATATCCCGAAATCAAAGATGGACAGGTTCATAATATACGAAGCGTAGAGGTTTATCGCTCGCGAGAGGAATAATTTCACTCTCTCCCGGTGTTTGTGCGTCCAGTAACTGAAATAGAACAAAAAGAGATAGCAATATAAGAAAGAGTTCAATCCCTTCTTCCCTTCACTTTCCATCATGCATTGGATGTGATTATGGATATGACTGTCCATTTCACCCCCAGTGCAATTATTTCAATAACTCGAATTTACCACTTACGAATGAATTTACTTTTTCGTACATACCTAATATCGCTTCTCTGTCAACTCACAAACCGAAATATAACCATCAGCGAATTCAATTTTGCAATGAAACCACTCAAAATGCTTAATATCGAAGCCGCAAAAGTTACATCCACACGCGGAATCAAGTTCGATTTTCGGTTTTTGTTTCTCTATTCCACTTTTGATCAATATTCATTGTTATAGGATGGTTTAAATAGAATAGCATGTAGAAGGGTTTCCCATCAACAGAAATTTGAAATTCATAATGCAACTATACAAATCAACCACCTGTCCATTATACCCCCACTGTCTGTCTTACCCGCGGCTCCCCTATATGTCGATTATTTATATCGATCCAGTAGTTCAAAAGCTATGATTTTTTGAAAAAGTAATTTTAGGAAGAAAAGGAAAAAAATATTGTTCGATCTCTGATTTTTGGATATGTTATGTTAAAACCCCTCAGCTTTCTAGAAAAAATATTTAAAAAATATAACGCCGTCTAGTTCAAAGCCATAAAAACATTAAAAATCAAATACAATCGATAATTACGAAAACAAAATCCTTTTAGCGAGTTTAATAGTTTAATATTTTTTAAGAAAGACCAAGTAATTGTCTTTAATTTTATATATTGATCACCTGAATCGGTCCAATAGTTCAAAAGTTATGAATTTTCGAAAAAAGTAATTTTTGGAAAAAAGGCGAAATTATGAATTTTACGGACCACCCTAAAATAGAAATGAGCACTCTAATAATAAAAATAAAACTAGAAGTAGGTTATATCACTGATATAACTAGACGATGGACGTAGGACTAACGTTGACTTAGCAATCAATAAGTAACAAGCATATAAATCTCAGACATTTCATCTTTCGAATAAAGTGATTATCATACCACTTTTTTTAGCCGGAAAAGAATAATTAACGTTCAAAAAGGGAATCGATTCCTCCTCGGAAATACCCAGCGCAGCCTCTTCCCAAGCCCTTACAATTGGATTCATCGTTGATCCGGAGAAAGATTATTAACGCTTGAGAAGGAATGGAAATACAGCCATTCCATGTCAAACCGATATAGTGCTTCTCAGATTTTCGTCAAAAGTGGTAATTTTGTACTTTATCGCAAAACATTAGACCCGTATTTTTTTTTATTTTTTCGTTGAGGTGACCATTTTCGTTTTAGGGGGGTGCGAAAAATCTATTTTTTCAGCTATTTCCCAAAAATGACATTTTTCAAAAATACATAAGTTTGAACCACTGAACCGATTTAGATAATAGACATATTAAATTTAAGCCAATGAACTAGCTTTTCATTAGATAATAATGGACTTGCAAAAACAATGGATCGTATTTTCGTAATTATTGATTGTATTCGTTTTTTTATTGTTTTCATGGCTTTGGATTAGAGAGCGCTATATTTTTTTATATTTTTTTTGAAAACTGAGGATTTTTTATATAACATTTCTTGATACCAGAGACGCTATTTTTTCGTTTTTGAGATATGATTTTTCAAAGTTAACCGGTGATCTGATAAATCATTTTTCCTCTTTTATTCATAAATGACTTTTTTCAAAAATTCATAACATTTAAACTACTGAACCGATTTAAATGACTGACATATTAAAATGAAGCCAATAAGCTAGCCTTCTTTAAATATCAAACTTGCGTTATGATCAAATTCTAGTCGCATAGGTCTAGTCTAGTCACGTAAGAATATTGAACGAAGGCTTGAAACATGTTAAACTTGCGAAATAATAACTCAAAAACGAGAAAAATAGCATCTCTTTTATCTATATATATTATGTAAAAAATCCTCAGTTTTCCAGAAAAAATATAAAAGAATATATCGCCCTTTAACCGAGAAAACTATGAAAGACCAATGCAATTCATAATTACAGAAACATAGATCCTAATTTTTCGCAAAAGTAATATTTGTTCGAAAAGAAGTAAATCATGAGCTTCAATTTGATATGTCGATCATCTGAATCGGTCCAGTAGTTCAATAGTTATGGATTAATACCCAGCTTTCAAGAAAAAAATATTTCAAAAAATATAGCGCCCTCATGTCCAAAGCCATGAAAACAATAAAAAAAACGACTACAATCAATATTTACTAAAATAAAATATTTTTTTTCGCAAGTTCAATATTTTTTAATAAAAGGCTAGCTCATTGACTCCAAATTGATACGTCGATCTTCTAAATCGGTTCAGCGGTTCAAGTTATGAATTTTTGAAAAAAGTCATTTTTGGTAAAAAGTGGAAAATATTGATTTTTAGACCACCCTAAAATGGAAATAGGCATCCTAATAAAAAATATTAAACAACGGGTCTAATGTGTCACGATAAAGAACAAATATATCACTTTTGACGAAAATCTGAGAACCACTATATCGGTATGGCATGTAATAGCTCCATGCCTCAAACCAGTTTTTTCAAGCTGGTGTATACGGTATCTCACGTTCTACTGAACCGATTTATTCCAAATATGACGTGAATGAATATTCGTACATATCTCTATCACTTGGTCCAATAAAAGAATCACCAGCTTGTAACTAATCTTATTTCGATTTTTTGAAAAAAAAAAAAAGGAACAAAAATTAAGGAACAGATACTGAATTAATGGACAGGGAAACTATTATTCTTTTTGTTTAATTTGCTGGATTGCTCGATATTGCTTCAGAGCTCGAAAAAAACATCCGAAATTCGTGCCTCTACACTACCAACAGGGCCTTCAAATTTCACTTCAATTAACAATAAGCTTATCGTATTTCAATTTCGTGAAAACTCATGCAGGCTGAAAATAGTGCTACTCTCTCTTCACGCTCAATAAAAAGAATATCACCTTTGTGCAGTCTCGTTCCATTTCACGTTCATTTCTTTCATTCATCACGCCGAAGCGAAGTTATCAAATCGTCAAATGAAAATTAAAGGTTTTTTATATCGAATGAAAGTGTCCTATTTCGAATAAAAATTTCGTTGGAGCTTGAACCGTATTCGCTGAAACTAATGAAAATGACGATGTGAAAGATTGTGCAGTATGGCAGCAGGTGTAATAATTTGTCGGCGCTGATTGTTTGTAAGACTTTTATGCCGCCATATGCTCTTTTAAATTCACTTTTTTGAAAGACGGCCCCGTAACATCCAGTTTGGAGAAATTAACTCTAATCAAAGTTTCAATTGAAAGCAAGGTAGTTTCAAACGTCAAACGAAAGCGTCTGCTTTCAACTTCAAAGGAAACGACAACAGAACGTAAATGAAATTGAAAACCAACCTAACGAATGTCGCAAAAAAGTTGAGAGCTTGTGTAATCCAATGGGAGCATACACACTATGCAACTGACAATTTAGGTCGGACCAACATTTTCGATTCAACCTAGCATGTCGAGTCGCGCGCGATGTTTGTCGGCAACCTTTTCGTTCGATGGCTGTTGAAATTTCAATTTCTGCGATCGTTGAATTTCAATCATAGATGCCAGGGGATTTTTTCAGAAGATGCGGAAAAATATCTTCACAGCCATATTGAAGAAAACTAAAATTCATAACTTAATTTTGAACAATGCTTGATAGATTATTCAAGGTTTATAATAATTCTTTTATATAGAGCATTCATTAAACTTACCGAAAAATTTTTGAAGTTTATTTCAATAAATGTGAAAAATATATATTTTGCGCGACCTTCGTGGTATTGTATTAGTTTAGAAATCTATATATATAAAAATGGAGTGATGTCTGTCTGTCTGTCTGATTCTTATAGACTCGGAAACTACTGAACCGATCGACATGAAAATTGGTATGTAGGGGTTTTTGGGGCCGGGGAAGGTTTTCGTGATATTTTGAGACCCCTTCCCGTCTCTCTAAGGGGGGGCTGCCATACAAATGAAACACAAATTTCTGCATTACTCGGAAATTAACCAAGCAAACGAATGGTAGTAGGACACTCCTCCCCCCACTCAAAGGGGGGGCTGCCATACAAATGAAACACAAATTTCTGCATTACTCGAGAATTAATCAAGCAAACGAAACCAAATTTGGCATGTAACCTGCACATGCAATATATGTTTTATGCATAGGGTGCAATATATGTTTCTATGGTGGTTAAACACTCCACCCTCTTCTCTAAGGGTAGAGGGAGGAGTGCTGCCATACAAGTGAAACACAAATTTCTGCATTACTCGAGAATTAATCGCGCACTCGAAACCAAATTAGGTATATGGAGGTTTTAAGGCGCAATAAATGTTTTCACGATGGTTAGACACTCCACCTCCCTCTCTAAGGGATGGTTGCCATACAAATGAAACCCAGATTTCTGCAATACTCGCGAATCAATCAAGCTAATGAAACCAAATTTGGCATGTGGAGGTTTCAGGGTGCAATAAATGATTCTATGGTGGATAGATACTCTTCCTCCCTCTCTAAGGGGAGAAGAGGAGAGGGGACTGTCTTTATTTTATAATATTTCCTGTATCAAACATTTATTCCATGTAACGGAGAAACATGTTATTTGCAAGTGGTTGAAAAATATTGAACGAGAATTGTGTCTGAAAATAATCTGATATTATAATGATGAGTTTTGGTAGAAGTACTAGGAATTTTTTGGTAAAAGGTAAATTCAACGAGGTCGATTAGAAGATCAATCAATGAACAGTTCTGCAATTGGACTCATGAACTTGCGCTTAGTAAGAAAACGTGAATGTTTGAAGGTATTAGTAACAAAAAACATATTTTGGGCGGAACGAAGTTTGCCGGGTCAGCTAGTGAAGTAATAAATGTTCTATGAGATGGATAGCTCTCATTCGACATTTTTTATAAATAACTTGATTTGTTTATTTCAGCTTTAAAGTTTTGGTTAATTATTGTAAAACTGTATGTAACCGGAAAACCTTCGATTGTGAAGTGGTCGTGAAAAACAAGCAAGTGAATGACAACGAGATAAAAGTCTCGATTGATTACTAAGGACAAAAGTAACCAGTTGACACTGATAAAATGTGAGCAAATGACACTAAGACAAAAGTTTTACTTTTTGTTTTGGACCAATTTTATGAATATCTCAAATCAAATATCTCCGAAAAATTTACATACACTGTCATACTGAAATGTCTTCAATTACTTTATAAAATCTTCAAAATATCTTCACAAAATCAAATGTCCTCGCAGTAAGTAAAATGAGTTCAAAATGAAAACATGTCTTTAAACCTGGCATCTCGGGCTGTAGCACTTTCGGAAAAAAGTACATTCAGGAATGCCATCAAACAGATTTTTCTCTATAGTGCAAATTGTATTTCAAAGGATCCGAAAGGATTAATTCCATTGTAGAGTTTTTAAAAGTTGCGCATACATTCAATTTGATGATATTTGCAAAAATTAAATACTAGCATTTTTCATAAATGAGGAGCAATATAATTTTTATAATTTTTTTTTTCGGATGAAAACCTAACGATTTCATCACGTTTGAGTTGCCTCAATGTGCAGAGCTGAGTTGGAGATGCGATTGACATCGCCAACATAGATCGGGTTGCATTTGCCCAATGTGTAGAAAGCCTAAATCTTCTCCAAATTTCAATGTGGGTTTGCAAGTGGTAGCATTTGCTATTATTTCGCAGAACACAAATTTCTATCATCATCTGAAAACAACTGGTTTAGCGTATCGCAAGTTTTGGTACGAAGGAGACATGTATCAATTTTATACTAATTTCGGTCTGTGAGGCCGATGCGAGTATAGAAGTGAATTTTTGGGACTAGTGACTTTTTTCCTATTTCAGATTATTGTTCAATGGAATCTAGAATCTTCTCTGCGCTGATCGTCTCGAGAGTGCCCACCGCAAATAATGTCCATAATTCCGTTTGAACCAACTTTTCTGTGATCTTGGAAAATCAGCCGGCCACACAAAGACGAACCAGTGCCCAACAAAAAGAAACCGGTAAAAATGGCGAATTTAATCACACTAAAAGGAACATCAAAGTCTCGTGATAATTCGTTTTACTTTGGTTTTTTTTTCTGAGGAATGCATTCCAACAAAACCCAAGACATATTTTATGAGCTAGGGCCGAGATTAAATTTCACGGCCCGCGCAATATCGACCACACGAACGAATTTGGTAGTTCAACCTGCGAATTGTAACTGCGTAGAATTGAATAACGAATTTTATCAAATTACACCGGGTAGCGTTTATTTGTCTCTCGTTGATCGTGACTTTTAAGATGGCGGGGAGAGTGCTGAGTAAAACAATTTGGAATCTGATTTAGTATCAGTTCGCTGTTTGCGTCGGAAACAGGAAACCTTTGTAACGGTTACCGGTGGTACCTGCAAGTAGAGAAAAATCATCACACGGAACCCGTATTCAGGTACTTTTTCTTTGTTTTTGTCGTTGACCTTTCCGCTTCTATTGGCCTTTTATGTCACTACCCACGCTACCAGTCTTGGCTAGAGCCAAGCAAATAAAATGTCACTCAAATGTAACACGCAATATTTTCCGCCCACTTCCCACCTCAATTTTCCTGCTGTCAAACACGAATTTTCCTATTCCGAGCCGTCCCGACGTAGATGTCCTCTAAGATGCAATCGATTTTCCCCAGTTTCCGATGAAAAAAAATCTTTTTATACCGCCAGTAACTGTGTCATATGTGCGAGAAATATGCACGAAATTGTTTACTCCCTACCTTGCCTCCTTCATTTGATGCCTTGAGTGTTGCGTGCGTCTTCTCGGCACGGTTATTGCTACAGATTTGGACTTTTTTCTGTACTCGGTTCCTTTCAGTGCCCCAGCCAGATTAGGTAAAACGAGAAATGTTCTGACATCAATCGGATGGTTCGGCTAAGAAAAGGTTCCAACTTCTATATCTTTTCCCAGGCGAAGCTTTGGGGGAGAACCACTGCCATTGCGACGGTAAAGGAAAACCTCGCTCCACACTCAAATATTTATTGGATTTTTAGGTCTTTCGTATACTGATTCTGGTTGTTTCAATTTTCCACCCCACTCGGGAAAGCATGCCAGCCAGTCCAGGGGTGACGGTCTGTGCGTGATTTTTGTTGGTATACCTCAGTCCCTCTTTGGGCAGTTCTTTGCCTTTCGCAAGTTTCTGCTCATTCTGCTTTTTTTCGTTGATAATTGTGTTGTATGATTTCGAAAGCATCTGAAAATTCATCTGAACCAGAGTGTTAAGCAACGTCATATTTTATCATTTTAACAATCAATTCTAGGAAGAAATGATAATTCTGTAATGCTCGTTCATTGTATCTGATGAATTGGGTGATCGAACTCTTGACCTTTTCACATCTGTATTGAAAAGTGGATAGTCAGTTAGTCTGAGAGGAATATTCATCGATGAGTGCACACACCTGGTGGACATATTTTAAGCGATTGCCTGCTTACAACATGTATCCGTTTCTTTTAAACATAAGGAAACACAAGTATTCTGCTCCCGCGGGAATTCCAGCTTCCGACACAAGTCGCCAGTCAACCAACATTGAGGATGAGCAAAGATGCACATCCACTACCTCTCGTGTATGTTATAAAATTTTATTACTAAAAGCGCTGCAATAATGCGGCAAGTGGTGGGCGGAACAACGTGGGTGCAGGCGGGCGGAAACTAGAGCAATTAAATCATAATCGTCATTTTACGAGCCTTTCGACTCGTTGTGTGCGAAAATTAATTATCTGGCAGACAGATCGTTACCTCCTCATTTGGGCAGGTCCCACCGGGGCTGCCTTTAACAGGCACCATTAGCATACCCATTTTGAGCCGCAGGTACACCGCCAAGCAGTAAACAAATTTGTTGCCTTGGTGCCATCATCGCATTTGTTGGTGGACTGGATTGGAGGGTTACACGGTAGACGAATGACTGTAAATCAATTTCTAGACATTGGCCGGAAGAGTACTGTGACCCCATCGCAGTTAATAGAATTCGAGGAAATTGTCAAACGATTTTAACACGCTAAACCCATTTACAAAAGCGCAGTTTTCGCCGCAATGCACCTGAAAAGGAAAAATTTCGTCTCGAACGGGTTTGTGACAAATATGCACGATTAATTTGCGTCAAAGTAACAGTTCGACGAGGCAAATCATCGTGAGTTAATGTCGTTTGGGGACATTCCTTCGAAATATAAATAATGGAGACATTCCGCAGTCCCTAAGAACTTTTTATTGTCTATTTAAATTACTGCGGTGAAACTTGTTGGAGTTAAATGATACCAAATAATAAAAGTCGAATTTATAATCTTTATATTTTCGAATGGTGTCGACCGTGATCTATATTCTTATTCTCTTTCACGTTCCGGAAAATGTACTTCTGTATGCTGACAACAGTCGAATTTGGATGGCATCCAACTTATGATTTGTTAAGTTTGTAATGATTTGTAATTATCAACACTATTTCAACTCAATTTCGGAATCACCCTTGACGCATGTTAATTTGTAAAATGGAATTTGAGATCGTTTTGTGTAATTTAGTTTTTTTTAACAATTTTTTCCACACTTATTTTCACCAAAACTAAAAGGTGTCAAAAGACCCTTGCTTGGAATATAAATACACAAAACTGTGGTACAAATAGCGTTAAACGGTGTTTTTTGACACCTTTGGTAGAATAAAGGTTAGGGTGCTCATAAGGGTGGCAATGGGTATATGAAAAAAATATCATCGAATTTATCATTAGAACTACCGACAGTTGTTATATATCTATTTTTACCAACCGGTCATTTTGACCGGAGTGATGTTTAGGTGTAAAAATATTATAGAAGTACCTATCATCGCAATAGTTCCTATTATGGTAATACGAGTGAGTTTTTTATTAGTTTAGAAACTATATCTTATTTTTGAAGATTCTAATATGATTTTTAAACATCAGAAATCGCTTCTCTGTCGATTTCAGTACTTGATTCCATGCGAAACATTGTTCTTTTGTTGAAAAATTTAGTTTGAAAATAGTGTGTCCCATTGATGCTGGCTTCTTAGCATTTTGCTAAGGAATATGCGATCAAAATAATGAGATTTTTGTGCCCCATCAAAACGGCCACTTCATAGGCCGTTTTGATGCAAACGCAGTCGCATACATTACAATCCCTCCTTCCCTTCACTTTCCATCATGCATTGGATGTGATTATGGATATGACTGTCCATTTCACCCCTCCAGTGCAATTATTTCAATAATTTAAATTTACCACTTACGAATGAATTTTATTTTCCGTACATACCTAATATTGCTTCTCTGTCAACTCACAAACCGAAATATAACCATCAGCGAATTCAATTTTGCAATTAAACCACTTAAAATGCTCAATATCGAAGCCGCAAAAGTTACATCCACACGCGGAATCATGTTCGATTTTCGGTTTT
Organism: Toxorhynchites rutilus septentrionalis; assembly: GCF_029784135.1. Lineage (NCBI taxonomy): Eukaryota > Metazoa > Arthropoda > Insecta > Diptera > Culicidae > Toxorhynchites > Toxorhynchites rutilus. The sequence continues at coordinate 130,927,106 of NC_073745.1, forward strand.
TGTTTCTCTATTCCACTTTTGATCAGTATTCATTGTCATAGAACGGTTTAAATATTATAGAATAGCATGTAGAAGGGTTTCCCATCAACAGAAATTACAAGCGTTGTCCGACGCTACCCCTCTTTCCCCTACGGTTTTGAATCTAAAAATCCGCCTATCATTTCACAGTTGGGATGAAAGCAGATTCCAATTAGACTCAAACTGTGTACATTTTTCTTTATTGTAGGAAGCAGGAATTGGTTTCTCATTCGAACGAGTTTGTTTCACACTGCAAACATTTCCCAACTGATTTATGTTAAACAATCCAATAGGATTACTTCGTTTGGTATACAAAAAAAATACACTTATATAAACTGACCAGACGTCCCGCGTTACGCGGGACAGTCCCGCATTTCAACAAAATGTCCCGCGTAAGATTCCGTCCCGCGAAACGTCCCGCATTTGGCAAAAGAAACGAAAATGTCCCGCGATATCAATATATTTTAATATCACAATTTGATCATGTTAATTTTCTTAAATGGATGAACCTCAAAAAAAACTTTTATTTGGCAGACTGTTCAAGAGCGCTTCTAATGCATCCAAAGATTAATACGTTGAGCTGGTTTCATCGCGCCGACATTGGGCTTTTTGTTTAGAGAGTGTCAACTGGAAGCGACAGCAACAAAATTGGAAAATTATTTTTATAAAAGCCCCCTATTGATCCGCAGGAACCAACGTGAGTCAGACGAAAAGTTCATTTTTGGTCCCCTAGCTCGGTCAGGGCTTAACGTTTTAAATAAGCCGGAAGAACTAGTGTATACTTGACAGGAAGAGGCAGAGTTGTTTGATGAAGCATCATAAATGATGCGCTGGGCGGTCTTACGGAAGTTGGCCGGAACCTGAACCATGGCCAATGAAAAGATGTATATTGGCGTGTTATTTTACCTTTTCGTGACTTTGGTGGTAGTCTATTTTGGCCATTCGCCCAAAAGTGTTCTATCAGGCGCAGCTGGGGAATGTTGAGAAGGTTGGCGGTCTTCGCGATAATGTTCATCTCCAGCCGATTCATCCGCCAGTGATCTTTTGGCATAATGGGCTGATCCCAGGTTCGGCATAAAGACCACATCACCTTCCCAACTCCGGTAAGCCCTTCGTACTATACATCTCCCCGTTCACCATATGACTCGAAAGAAGAGCGGCTTGGACATTCCCTTCACGCCTGTCAGAGAAGGACCTTCTTCGAGAACTTAATGTGAATGATATATTCGACGTCATCGCTTACCTGGGGAACGTTAAGTAACCGGTCCCCTGTCATTCGTTGAATTCTAGCATCAAGTACGTCTCGTCTTTCATTATGAGTACGAAAAGAAGTTTTTCACTTCTTTGCCGGAAAGAAGTTTTTCACCGGCACCTCAAGCTACTCCTCCTGCTGCTCAGATACGGCCGGTCTCGTCTGACGCTTCCGCATAAAAATGTCCATTTTGGCCGGTTGCTTCGATCTCCCGGCTTAGGGAGCGGCAAAGAGATGATATTGTAAATACCAGATCGGCTATATCTGGCGGACACAAAGTGCCTCAGGATGTCCAACTCCTTCGCTGTGGGGTGGAGCTTGCAGTATGGAAAAATCATCAAGTTGCTTGACAGTGCTGCTGCTGCTGCGAATCAACAGCCTTGAATCATTTTTGTTGTAGACTTAATAAACGTGAGATTTGAAGAAATTTTGTTCCTATAAATTATCTTTCATCGCCATCCGAAATTAGTCAATTTTTTGAATGCCTACGTTAACACTAAAATCGATGAAAAATGAATTGGAATTTTCGAGCAATCCATTCGGTAATTTGAAGAGAATTTTAGAATTTGAATTGTGCTTGCCAGGCGTAAATGCTCTGATTGAGCGAGTGATTTTCGGGCGTAAACAAAATCTAAACCACCGAAAAATCACAACTGAGTGCCGATACTCAGAAAGAAAAAATACTGATCAGTTTAGACTCGCTAAACTATGATTTATGTTCACATAATGTATATACATAACGTTTTGTTTTTTGTGTCCCGCGTTAGACCTCTGATCATCTGGTCACTTTACACTTATACCACTTGTAGTTTCAAAAGAACGTAATTAAAAGTAGAGTACATACTTGATAAAGAAAATATAGATTAATTAGTACCTTTATCCACTAATTACTCAAATAATCTCGCTGTTTACTTCCAAGATTTTCCTATATCCCACTGACAAGCACTTTTTGGATGCAACTGCCCTTGATCCAACACATCACTGCCGGTGAAACAGGCTTGCCCGCTCTCCCGCTAGAACATAATCATTCCATAAAGTTTGTGAATTTTTTTTTTCGCTTATTCGCGTTTCCGCCGTTTCAACCGATTCCGAATATATTTGAAAATTATACATACAAAGTTACACAGCCTAATTTTCAGAAGGTTTCTGTAGATACAACACCAAATGCAGATGCAAAACTGTTTATGATCATTCAAAAATGCGTAAAAACTAATTTTCTATCACCCAGTAGTATTTATAAACCTTTCTTATGCCCATTTAAAATAATTTCCGCAGACAAACATGATCAATTTCTCTCTTAAAAGCTCTACTTAAAACTGAAGTGAAATTGGTATCAATTAGTGATGAAACGGATAGTAGTTTGGCCGGATACCGGATATCCGGCAAGTTTCAAGGCTGGATAGCTGGATATCCGCCAGCCCCCAGTTTAAAATTAAAATTCATTTTGCTTAAAAACGTATTTTTTCAAAATTCGCAAGAAATTTGAACAATTTTCTGAAACCTTCACATTTCAAATTTGGCTCCGTTTTCTTGATTAATTCTCGAGTTATGCAGAAATTTGTGTGTCATTTCTATGGCAGACCACCCTCCCCCCTCCCTCTTTGAAAGATGGGAGGAGTGTTGAACCACCTTATGTTTCTTGCCCCCTAGAACCCCACATACCAAATTTGATTCCGTTTGCTTAATTAGTTCTTGAATTATGCAGAAATGTATGCTTCATATGTATGGCAGTCCCCCACCTCCCCTCAGAGAGAGGGGATGAGTGTCTATTCACCATAGAAACGTGGTACCCTAAAACACCTACATGCCGAATATTGTTTCATTTTCATGATTAATTCTTAAGTAATGCAGAAATTTGTGTTTACTTGTATGGCAGCCCCCCTTAAAGAGGGGGGAGGAGTGTCTAACCACCATAGAAATATTTATTGCACCCTAAAACCTCCATATGCCTAATTTGGTTTCATTTGCTTAATTAATTCTCGAGCAATGTAGAAATTTGTGTTTAATTTGTATGGCAGCCCTCCTCAGAGAGGGGGAGGGATCACAAACAATATATAGATTTTAAATAAAAATCAATTGTGCCGGACATGTTTTAATTCATGGGTCACGATAAAACAATGAATCACATTTGTTCTAAAAAAGACGGGTGGGTAATTACGACGACATAACCGTAGAGACGTAGGACTACATCAAGAGTCAATTTGAACAACTCATCGAATATCCGAGTAGTTTTTTCCGTACTTATTAGCAAAATTACATCTCCGACGCTCCCAAAAATATAATCCCCAAACAAAAAATCCACAAATATACTATTCAACACCTTTCACAGAACGACAACCTCCTAAATCGATTATGTCGGTGTTAACTATAGTAATGAACAAAGCTTTCTCTTTTGATTTCTTCTTCCGATCCGGCTTTGACGCAACTGATCGATCAGAATGTCCTCAACCACAAATAAGCTAAAAAACACTCCTAAACTAACATAATATTTTCTTCCCAAGCTAACACAACTTTCTATTATTTCGGCTTTCACTTTAGACTGCATTGAACTGTTCCATTCAATTGTATTGCAATGACTCTTTAGTGAAAAGTTTGGTGGCTCTCGATGAGGCGAGAATCGCCGGAATTAATTATGTGGATAAACGAGCGAATTTTGTTGTTTACTAAAACAACATGCCTAGTTGTCCGAAATTGCTGATCTGTTCTAACTTTCTTTCTCTTGCGCTAGTCGCAGCTAGTTTAAATTCCGGTACATTGTGTTACGCAATAGATATGAGCAGGGTTGCCAACTAAATTTTTGTTTCAAATCAGGAAGAATGAAAACAAAAATCAGGTGAAATCAGGATAGTCCGTATTGGGTTTTCCGGAAAGTTCGTTATCGATATTTTGGGAGAAAAAAGGTATCTTTTCTGTAGACAGCCATAAATTTTTTTTTTTAATATACACAGGTTTGTTTTACAATCTTTTACGAAGTTTAGAAATTCTATCCTCCCAGAATATGATTGCTTTCTCGACTTTTCAAAGTATTTTTATGATGTACATTAGGGTGAATGTATGAATTTATGGGATAAAATCGACCATAAAATTTCAAAAAGTTACCCTCTACAAAATGTATAAAGGGTGTGTCACATCAAATTGCATCACGGAAAAAACGCTGTAATAATTTAATTTTTAGGAATTATATCTTCAGCTTTCGCTTATAATCAGATAAGAGTGTATAGATCACTTTGGCCATGCTTCACTGTCAATTTTTCGTAAATTTGGAAAAATGTCGTCGAACGAAAAAGAGCGTCGTGAATTAATCCTGTGCACTCATTTCGAGAATCCGGAGTTGTCACATCGGGACATCGGTAAGATGCTGGGAATCGTCCAATCCACGGTCAGCAGAGTACTAAAACGATACTTCGAGAACCTAACCATCGACCGGAAGGTGAAGAACGGCAAAAATGGATGCTCCGTCAGTGAAAAAGATCACAAGCGCGTAGTTAAGCAGTTTAGACGTGATCCGAGAAGTTCGGTCCGGGATGTCGCCAATAAGCTGAATTTGTCAAGTTCATTCGTCCAGCGGACCAAGCAGCGGGAGAGCCTGCGTACATACAAGGTTCAGAAGGCTCCTAACCGCGACGAAAGGCAAAACATGGTGGGGAAGACGCGAGCCCGGAAGCTGTACACCGAAATGCTGACGAAGCCGCATTGCCTGGTAATGGACGAAGAAACCTACGTCAAAGCGGACTTTCGTCAGCTGCCGGGCCTGTTGTTCTTCTCCGCAGAGGACAAATTCAGCGTTCCGGAGGTGTTCGCAAGCAGAAACTATCCAAGTTTGCCAAAAAGTACATGGTGTGGCAAGCGATCTGCTCTTGCGGAAAGCGGAGCGCCCCCTTCGTGATGACCGGCACGGTAAACGGGCAGGTTTACCTTAAGGAGTGCCTACAGAAGCGCTTACTACCACTATTGAAGCAGCACGAGGGCCCGACCATCTTCTGGCCGGATCTCGCTTCGTGCCACTATTCAAAGGACGTGTTGGAGTGGTACGAAGCCAACGGGGTCACCTTCGTGCCAAAGGAAATGAACCCGCCCAACGCGCCGGAGCTTCGCCCAATAGAGAAATATTGGGCGATTATGAAGCAGGCCCTCCGGAAGAACCCAAAAGTTGTCAAATCGGAGACGGACTTCAAGAGAAAATGGATTTCTGTTCAAAAAAACCTACAACCTGACGTTGTACAGAACCTTATGGACGGGGTAAAAAGGAAGGTGCGAGCATACGGGCTTGGGCTCGAAATATGAATAAAAAGAAAATGCCAAAAGTTGTTTAATAGTTTTTATTTTACTGTCTAAAATATTCAAAAGGATCGGTCTACTGGGCGAATTTCTACAGCGTTTTTTTCCGTGATGCAATTTGATGTGACACACCCTTTACCACCTCGAAAAAACACCCTATGCCAAATATCAGCACAATCGGACTCGGGAGAGTGGCGCAAAGCGGTCAAAGTTTAAGTTTTTTGAAAATCGAAAAATCACCCATGGGAGGAATAAGGAAATCGGGGTTTTCGAAAAAAAAAGTTTTGATGCCAAATGTCTTGAAATTGCATGAAACGTCGAGATCTAGTGTCATATCGAAAAAAAGAAATTTGTCAAAAATCGATACTTTAGGACTTAGTTTTTTTTCGGAATACGAGACGAAACGTATGGTTTTAAATGTCAATAAAAATAATTACCTCGATCTCTATTTTTCATTCGGAACATGCTGCGAAATGTTGATTTGCACGATAATATACCATTTGCAAAATATTAGCTCATTCGAACTCGTAAAAATTTAATTTTTTTTTTTTTGAAAAACGAAAGAGTACCGAAAATCGGGGTTTTCAAAAAATGCCAAATGTCTTAAAATTGCATTACTCGTCGAGATTTCCTGTTATCTCAAAAAAAAATTGAGGAAAAATATTTTTTTGGCGCTTTGTCGTTTTTCCGTCTGAAATCTCGATGTGTCATGCAATTTTAAAATATTTGGCGTCAAAACAATTTTTTGCAAACCCCGATATCCGGCGATTTTTCGGTTTTCAAAAATTCAAATTTTTGCGGCTGCAACACAAATAAATGAAGTTCGAATGGGCTAATATTTTGCAAAGGGTATATTATCGTGCAACATTTCGCAGTGAGTTCAGAATGAAAAATAGAGATAACTATTTTTATTGGCACCCAAAACCATACGTTTCGTTTCGTTTACCGAAAAAAACAAGCCCCAGAGTGTCGATTTTTGACAAAAAAAAATCTAGATGACACTAGATCTCGACGTTTAATGCAATTTCAAGACATTTGGCATAACAAATTTTTCGATTTTCAAAAAACTCTTTACTTTTTTAAATTAGAGATGACCATTTTCATTGGCACCCTAATGTACATAGAGTCGAAGTTCTTGTACTCGAGAAAATTTTGCTGCCTTCAATTTGTGCAGTTACGAGTTGAAAACGTATCGACTGGTTGTTAGAAGCTCATAATACAGAATTCCTTTCCAATCCCATCAGACACAGAATATGACTTTCTACTGGTGAAGCACTGCTTTGGGATTAGCTAATGGTGGTTCGTTTCGCTTGATCTAAAATATTTTTCCGCACAATGTTGTTTAAATCATTTTCGTTGCGTTTATTTTATTTGTTACATATTCTTATACAGTACACCCAGGTTTTTTACGCGTGAGATAGATACCTCGTAAAACGCGTGTATTGGAAAATCCGCGTAAAAAACGGGTAACCTGAAATTCTTGAGAATCGTGATAAAGTGCGGCACTAATTTCCGTCACAAGCCCTAATTACCGTCATATGCTCTGAGGGTGCATTAGGGGTAGATGTGATATTGCTTAGAAGTGTTTTTATGTGGGGCCCGCGGAAAAAAACCTAGGCGTATACGAAAATTAGGTTGAAAAATTTCATATGTATTGTGCGTAATATAGGAACACGTTTTTTTCGCAAATTGTTAAAAGTATTTTAAATAATGTATCTAATATCTTATAATGATTTGATATTGCAGTGGAGAGTTTATCACTGGAAAATTTATAAACAAATAGTTGAGTAAGAGTCAGGACTACGTATTTGAAGCTTTTGAAAAATATCAAGTTATTATTTCCATTCAAAATATTACTTGAACCTCCTTGGGTGTGATACCCTGATAGGGTATCTTCCTTTTACGGCAACTTCAAGCTTTAATTAAAACGTCGAGTCCCACGTCGACCCCTAGGCAATGCTGCCCCATCAACCGTATTCTCCAGATTTGACCCCGTGCGACTTTTTTTGTTTCCAAAGTTGAAAAAGTCATTCGCTGGGCAGAAATTTGAGTCGAATGGGAAGGTCATCACCGCCACGAAGGCCTACCTTGCAGACCTCGAGAAAACGTATTTTCCAGATGGATTAAAGAAGTTGGAGCATCGCTGGGTCAAGTAAATCGAGCTAAAAGGAGACTATGTTGAGAAATAAATCGCCACTTTTCCAAAATTTTTGGTTTTTTTTCGTAGGCTAAGTACTTTTTGGACTGCCCTCGTAAAGCTTCGCAAGCTGTTAGAAAATTCAACAAAAAATCCGCCATACCATAAGATTTGAACATTTTTAGGATATCCTTCAAAGCTCACAATAGCATGAAAGATAATTGCAAATCACTAGCACAGTACTCGGTGTTTTCGCCGACCAAAGAAAGCGGTTTCTCACGTTTGATTTCACAACATTGATTCGTCTCGGTGACACATTCTGAATTTGGCCAAGAATCGAATCGGTGTGTGTCCCAAATATTGACATCACCGTAACTAATTGGCGCACTTTATTCCTGCGAGCGCGATTCTAGTTTCGCAACAATGCTTTGTCGGTAGGTCGGAACCTCTGAGAAGCCGGCCCGCAATTCGGCATTCAATAGAGAAGGATCTTTGAACTAATTGTCTTCTTAGAAGGTATTCACAATTTGCCGCATCTTCCAGTTGATGTCGCAGCGCCCTTTGCTTGTGTTCTCGTGCACTCACAAAATGCAAGGATTCCGACATCTCGGCATCTCGATGGCTCGATAGAGGACAGTGTGGGAGCGCTCTTGATATATGTTTTTTTTTATATGAAGAACTTTGGCTCTATCCGACAGTGCCGGGACCGAAATGGTTAACCATGGTATAAAAGTCAATAGCGGGAAGAGAAAATGACGATGTCGGTTTTTTTTATGTACCTGTACACTTGCACAAGATGTACAAGCCTCGAATGGGAGCACAGCGGTAGCCGAGATAATGGATGAAAAATACCGCCTTCCTTTACCTACTGACTTCGTGCCGAAACGGTCGCTTGCCGTCGCGTTGGAAAAAGGACGCGAGGACATGAGAATTACGTCAGGAAAAATAATTACGGGAAGAAAAATAGAAACCTTCAAAGAGATTTTTTTTTCTCTCTCGACGAAATGCTTCATTCTTCAACCTTGTCAAAGGAAATAGCTCGATCTCGCCAATAATTGACCGTTAAATTTCGACTTCTATCCCTTTGGCCATCAATTGCCGAGCCGGAGGCCGACTTTTGCTCCTGACGGTCTGTGTCGACAGTACCGGGAGAGCCAAGGCCGTTGTTCGGGAGTTTATCTTCTTGTTATCCCCCTTTATTGTCACCAGAATAGCTTTAATTTATTTTATTTATTTTTTTCCTCGGTTTCTTTGGACGAATCCTGGATAGCAGTTACTAGCGCTAGACTGGTGGAAATAAAGCCTTCCTTTTTGATTAGGAAAGCGGATACACGTCCTTTATCCTTTATGTGCTTCTACACACGATAGTTACACGCCCGGATAATGCCGGCAGTTTTCTCAATTTTATTGGGCGACTTATGTTGTCGTTTTTTTTTTGGTGTCTAGCTTGTTATTTCTGCTTTAATTTTTGTCGTCCTCCATAAATTTCCTTCAAAAGCAAGATTCTAATAGAATGGACACCAGAAAAACTGATAATAGGACGCTTGTGTTTTATCGGATCCCAAAACGCACCGTTTAATCCACGGGGAAATGCGGACAAGGAGTTGTGTTTTGGGTTGAGAAATGGTTTTCTACCGAACCAAAATAAAACCCCGAATCGTGCGAGATTAATTTCCGATTCACCTGGCGTAGATGTGGGCGATCCTGCGATAAAGCTCAACTTTGATGTTCTGTGTGTGTACTGGTTTATGGTGTGCGCTGGGTTCGGTAGCCGGAGCGAAATGTTCAGATAAGACGTATGTCCTTTCCCGCTGGAAACTCGTGGCATCACGTACCATCGAATTTTATCCCGCTAATAAAACTTTCCCAATTTACGGTCTTTGATGTTGGGCCTTTCGCCTGAACGAAGGTTCCCTTTTCTCCTGTTGTATGTCGTCTCTTCGGTAAAGTATTTTCTTTATTTAATTTCATCAATTTGGTAAATTTTTCTTATGTTGGGTTCGGGATTAACTTTCCACTGCAGCGCTAGGGAAAATAATCAAACTGTTGGCTATTCAAACAATCTCTGATTATTGAATTTTGCGTAACATAGGATGCGAAGGTAAAAAAACCATCTTTCGTTTTACAGCCCATGAGGCTTGTTTGCCATATGCGTAGGTGGCAAAATATACCCACCACAAATTGCTGCAGTAAGCTTTAACCTTTTTATGCAACCATCTGTCTTTTCATAATCCTACTCGGAACCACAAATGACTGTTGTCGTACACGTGCGTGTACGTTTTGGGCTTAGTACACCTTCGAAAATTATATGAGTACTTTACTACCTTCAGTCGGTTATAAAACATATAACCAAAGTAAACGAATTCTGTTCTCTTTAGGCAAAACATCGCTATAAAAAAAACCGAAGGAAGCTTCGGAGTGATCCGAGTTGCACGGGACAAAGACCTTCCCGGGATGTCGTAAAAGGACTGTGTAGGATGTGCAGGCCGTAGTATCATACGGTAGGCCGCCCGGTTTAAGTGTCCTTTATTTTAGGATAGAATAAAATATGTTTGTTGTGGAGATAGGAGAGAGAGAGAGTGGGAAAAAGGTAGTAAGTCGGCTGCCGAACGGTTAACGGGGAAGACATTGTGAGAACAGTAATTTTAAACAAACATCCTTATTTATTGCCGCTATAAAACGCCCTTGTCCAGTCCTTCCGAAAATCCTTCCACAGAAGCTTGGAAGAGGTACAAAGTCATTTGGTCAACCGGTGATGGAGGATAGACAACGATTTCGCCGTTTTCCTCCCATTCGTTATCATTTTGATAGCCGCCGAACGTATTTTTGACTGCCTTTATCGGACGGCGGTCCGAGGCGGGAGGACGAATGCTCTGAGATTAATGGCACGTCGTAAATTTGTACTCAAGTTCACCGACACAACTGGTCCAATAAGCTGGCGCATTAGGTCCCAGACTGTCCCTTTGACTTCGATGACAGAGTTATTTATGTGAGTAGAAGGGTGAATCTGCGGCAAAGCGAAGAGATTTGATAAATTATGGCAGCGGAAAGAAAGTGTGCGACCGGTACTGTCGCCTTCAAGTGCAATGCCAGTTTCAAGTGATAAGGACGGTTGGATTACGACTGAGGGATGGCGTCTGACGAAACAAACACACATACTTCGCATGACTCTCAGATGTGCTCAAGTGTGCCACTTTAGGTGATCCAGATGAAGGTTAACATTGATCTTCTTTTTGGTAGTGGGTAATTTCAAGACAGACAGTGCACGCAAACGCTTTGAAGAGTACATGCAGGACACATCAGTGTAGAATACCAAGTATAATCATTGTTAAGATATTTCTAAATAAATAAAAATAGATAAAGTATATTCACGAGATGCTCGAATGGGTTTTCATAAAAAAGCTTAATGTTTTCTTTTTCATTATAAAACTTAATATCTTTTTAAAGATTTTTAAAATGTAATTTTACAATTTATCTCTATAGGTTCCGCAGTATCACGGGAATAGGAAAATAGCGATTTTACAATATTTGTTCTATTCTAGATTGATCGTAAAACTCTACCGATTTAGAATCTGTATTTTTTTACCGGTGCAGCGCTTCCAGTGTAAAATATCGAAAAATTGGTGTTTTACTAAATTTGGAAAAAAATATCCTGCACAATTGTTCTGAAAATCCGGGTAAAAGATACGCAAATGAGTTAAAAACCGCCAAAACCACCATCTTTGCAGTACTGAAACATTTCAAGGGAGGTTTGCATGTATCCCTAAAGGTTTAAGCAATGCGTCGAAGCGGTACAGTGGACCGCAAACTGCGTCAGAACATCATTAAGGCTTTCAAAGCGAATCAAAGACTTTCGATCGTGGAAGTGGCATAAAAAACTGTGTTTTTCGCAGTACATATCGGAAAATACGCACTCGGGATGATTTTCTTGTAAGTGTTGGACTATTAATAATCCAAACACGACCGTGCAGCAAAACAGTACTACATAAACGGAGGTCTGAAGTCGTATGATCAGGTGCTGACCCTTTACATTTTCATGGACGATGAAAAATATGTTAAATTGAACTTCAAACAGGCAACGGGACATAAGAATTATGTAGCCAGGAGTCACAAAGATGCTCCCAAGAAATATAAATTTGATTTTGAGGACCAGTTTGTCGGTAAGCCGGTGATCTGGCAGGAACGCTCTGTAAGTTTTAGCCTAATTCGGCGAGAGACCACTACAATAAGAATACGCAACTATTGTATCGCTGTAACGGATGAGTTAGATACAACCGAAACACATAATCATAAAAGTGTTAATAAGTGTTTCACATTTTTTATCAAACATTAAAGACATTTTATTGAAAGCCACAAAAACTGTATTTTCCAGGGCATTTATCTTGTACCATCATGGAATTTTTTCAATTTAATAAATCAATTGAAATTCAACGATTGATATTCGTCCAGAGCTCCGCTGACAATCGTCCCGTAAAATCCAATCGTTCCATTAGTCTGGGATTCATTCGAAATCTTGGCAGCAGTCCCAGTTCTAGACTAGAAAGAAAGCTTCCGCTGAATGTTTAGAAATTTGTCAGGTGGTTTTTGGTGATATTAAAATCAATGTTCACTGAAGAACAAATCTACAAAAAAAAGTCACAGGAGACACGACCGCATAGTTGACGTAGGATTCCGTTAGGCCATCTGTTGATTTTGGATATGTTTGAAGAATTACATCGTTAAACTTTTTGATGAAGATTTGGTGGCCCTGAAACGGGTAATTTTGTTTGGTTTTTGGGTATTGTTTGTACACTCCACCAATGTTTACCGAGTGATGATGACAGAAGTATGGTACAGTCGTTGGGTGGTGCGTATCAGATAGAAGATGCCGACGTGGAATGAGATATGATGAAAACCGCCCTCTGTAACCCTACACGAGATGCCTGCTGCATTATGTATGGATGAAATAAAAAAAAATCGAGGGATTGTATCCGAGACACGATCGCTTAGGACGTAGGACTACGCAGTCTTTTTTTTAAAATTTGTTGGTTCATCATTTCGGATATTATTTGCGAATACATCGAAAGTTCATAGATAACTCTTTAGTAAATAGTTCTGGGGACCCTGAAAAGGTTTAATGGTTTGCGTGGTTTTGTAGAATCATTTCGAGAAGCAACGATTCTTTCTTGCCTTCGCGAGAACAATACACTAATTGGTCATATGTCGCAATTTGTTTCTTTATATCAATGCACGCATTGCACTAAGTATTTAACGAGAGGCATCTTCCGTGCATCGCCATTCAGCAAGCATCAAATAGGCGTCTAACAGATACACACAGTTGCAGCGATAAACTGCAAGTGAAATATTCGCTAGCGTTCACAGGTCGAGGGGAAACATAAAACACAAAACAAGCAGAATAAGCGATCCTTGTTGTTTCGGACACGGAAAGATTCTGAGAATTTTCCTCAGAGGAGATGCAATACTTATACGCTAGTGACAGCTTAATTACTTCGCAAATATACTCTTTTCGCTATCCCCTTTCGTTGTTTCTATTATTCATCTTCTTCTTATCCTTTATTCGCGGAGATTTTTAATCCAACGATTCATTCGTTCCTACTGTTCCTTTTCTAGCGGCTGCATAAGTTGCTCGTTATTGATAGCTCTGTTCGGAAAAGCACACAAATGGACAGAACAAATGTATGGGGAAATGGGAATGATTCCTATTTTCATCAATTTAAACCATATACAGACTATGGGATTGTAATGTGAAGCATATAAAACAAATCTTAGAAAATTTCCGATTCTATTGGTATGCAAATCGTTAAAATCCGTTCGCAGCAAAAACATTATTTAACTTTAACTTTATTTCATAATAACGTGACTTGTTTTCTGATTTGGCACCCTTAATGTAAGACGTAGTCCTACGTCAAAAAACTCACCAATGTAATATAAGATAATTACCAATACCGAACACAATTATCAATTTTTCTCATCAGTAAAAAATTTTTATTTTAATATAGAGAAAACATATTTGAAAAGGAAAAGGTAATATTGATTTATAATTTTTACTTTCTGAGTGTTTATTCAACCCAATGAGAACTTTAATTGGACTAACCGGTCTCGCTCGAGACACCTTCGTTTTTATTTATGGGAATTGAAATAAATCGTTTCATATATCAAATCATTTCTAACAAAACTGCTACCATATACAATTTTACAATTATACTTGTGCTAAATTTTTCACAATATACGAACGGTCATTGATATGAAATTTAACGAAGCAACCAACATTAAAGTTCCAAATTTAAATTTTATTTGCTAGAATTCATCGTATCTCTCAACCTACTGGTAATATAAAAATGCCCCCGGCTTGCATATATTTGCAATGCCGATTTCCCTCGGGCATCTTGGTTTTGATGTCTCTGTTAGGGAACACATTTCGGTGGGAACAAAAGCTCCCCCTACTTTCATGTATTTGCAATGTCGATTTCCCCCAGGCAGCTTGGTTTTGATTTCTCTGTTAGGGAACCGCCGCATGTGTCGTCAATTTCGAACAATTAGAAGTATTTCCGTTATGATAGGGGCTGAGATTTTTCAATTGTTCGATAGTTAGTTCAATGACATATATTATTTTATTCAATATAAAAAATTGTTATGGAGTGCCGAAATCGATTGACGCAAAAATTTCATCAATCCAACACGAAATGACTGAGCAATAAGCGTTTGAAATTGGACAATTTTCATGATGTGCTCGATTTTCGATTTTAAATTTGTACCCCAATATGATCCCGAAAGACGTAATCCTACGTTAAAATTCTACGTCAAATTTTTGGCTGTTTTGATCCAAGAAGCGTACTAGGGCCTTAAGTTCTAAAGCAAATCAGTCCATGATCATACCTCTTCAAGTACTGCACACCACAAATGTACGAAACAGATAAACTTATAATAGTGTGTGCCGGAGGGCGAAATATGATATTTGTCAATCTAGGAATGCTTATGAAATTTTTGATTGATTGTTTTCTGGATCATTCTGCATCCTCAATTGCGTACCAGGGTGCGGTTCGCACCCTCCGTTCGACACCAATGGGTATCATCAAAAAAAGATGACTAAAAATGCTACTTCAATGGTCTGATACTGGAAATAAGCAGCAGATGAGCTCGTGTAGAGGATGATGGTGCATAGTAAACCCAAAGTTCGAATTTTCATTCGAGAGGATGAAAAATTTCGAAAACCACATTGTATCTTTCACCCTTCTATACTCGCGCGCAAAATCATAACTCGTATACTCGCGCACGGTGTCACAGACCGAAATTTAAATATGCCATAAAAATGAAACACAAATTTCTGCATAACTTAAGAACTAATCAAGTAAATGGAGCCAAATTTTTAGGGAGCAATAAATGTTTCCATGGTGGTTTGACACTCCTCCCCGTCCCTAAGGGGAGGGGACTGCATCAATCGAGAATAAAATTGTGTGGTTGCACAACTCGAGAACTAATCAAGCAAACGGAACCAAATGTGAGGGTTTTAGGAAAATTCGGAAAATTCAATTCACATATGTTCTAGAATTACATAGTGACAAGCGTTGTTAGTCCATTTGATGTTTGCGCTAACGAAATTGATCTTTGTTCGAAAGTGGAAATGGATTTTAATGTGATAAAACGCACTCCTATATCTTCTTCTATCTTTATAAATAAAAATGAACCGCCGAATGTGTTGATAAGAGCAAAACTCCAGAAAGGAATTGTACGATTTAGGTCTGTCTTCATTCTATCATATTTTCTGTATCAAACTTTTATTCCATGTAACGGAGAAAGATGTTATTTGCAAGTGGTTGAAAAATCTTGAACGAGAATTTGGTTGAAGTACTAGGAATTTTATAGTAAAAGGTAATTTTAAAAGGTAGATTAGAACATAGATCAATGAACAGTTCTGCGATCGGACCCATGAACGTGCGCTTAGTTATAACGAAAAATAAATTCTGGGCGGTACGAAGTTTGCCGGGTCAGGTAGTAATTAAATAAGACAAAAACCCCAGATTTTTTTTCAGTTCTATTCAGTTTTAATAGTCATCTAATTCAGCCTCAAAACAGTATTATTTTTTATACTCTTTTTCATGTTATAACCTAGAAGCAACTGAATATAATTTATGAAAGTCCATCATAATAAACTTGAATGTTTCTATCAACTAAATTGAACCTCTTTAACCGCTTTACAAATCGTTCTTTGACACCTAACTTTTATTTTATTTTTTTAAATTTCGCTTCAATATAATTTTAAGCATTTCCTGGTGAATTTTCAAATAGAATCTATAAAAATCACGATTTTCACTCCACTGTACACATAAAAGCCAGTTAACTTTCTCGTTAACATTGAGCTATTTTATTTTCGCTTTAAATAAGTCATATTGGAAATATAAAAAACTGCATATAATCGAGTCCAAAATTGTATATGTTCGAATCATATATAATAGAGTCTGTATATAATAGAGTCCGACCTGTATTTGCTTCTGATCAAAAGGGGTCACTTTCCTCGGAAACCTTATCCGGAACATATCCAGGTTATGTCAAAAGGGTCGCCGCGTTTTCAACGCTCCATAGTGGGAGCAAAAGTGCGCACTCATTGAATTGTACTTCTGAGGTAACTTGTAACAAAAATAAATGCTTCATCATTACCAGCTACAGTACATGTACATATGTTTATGTTTCTATAAATTGTAAATTACACAGTAGTTAGTAGTAGCCATTTAGGCGTTAAGTTTTCTGTTCCATTACATTATGGTAAATTACACAGTAGTAGCCATTTAGGCGTAAGGGTATTCTTTCTGTTCTTCTATTGTTCAGCGGACCTGACAGCGGAGACAGTTGATATTGATCATTGTTGGGTTATTTATAGAACAGCAGCCCGATGTTTCTTGCAGAGCAGAGCAGTTGTATGGATGAATCGATCTTTGTTCCACCGTGGATCGATTTCCATCGCTGATGATGGTTGCGTGGACGTAGTTATTCTATAACAACACAAAGATGGTCAATTGAGGGCCCTGAGTTTGAACTCACGATCGATCGCTTGGTAAGCGAACGCGTAACCAAGTGGCTACGATGACCCCCCACCCACAATTGATATATTGATATAAATCATTTCGAACACTCTAGTTCCCACAGAAATTATTTTTATGTACATAATCTATACTCGCTGCATATAATTTCTTTTTTGACATATGAACCTGATGCAGACTAGAACGCATCAATCCTGATACTGACTGTTTAAATCCGTTACTCCATTCTTGAGTTAAATCGTGAGGAACGGACACTAAACCATTTTTAATAATATAGATCAAGTTTATAAATACATAGTTACCTTCACTTGATTTATTTGAAACTAATTGTTAAGAAAAAAAAACCATATTTATTTGAAGTTCATTGTGAAAACATAAACATAAACGAAACATAACCGTTATTGAATTGAATGCATGGTGAAAATAAAAACATTTTTCATTTGAAATTCATTTTGAATTATTTTTAAGCAATTGTTTATTTTTCTTTCTCATTTTGGATTTCGGTTCTGTGGATTCCGACGCTTTGCCTTGGAGCGCTGTTGCTTCGCTGCAACTTCGAATTTTTGAAAAAAAAGCTCTTGAACTTTTTCACAAAAACGAATACGCACTATCATCTACTATAGAATGAAGGTTTCCTTGACAGTGTAGTTTCGAACTTTCCAGTTACTTTAGGTAAGTTAATCGTCATCCCCAAAACTGAAAAAAAATAGATCGAAACATCGCAAAACTTGTCTTATCTCATAATTTTTGCCACTCTCATGAAATGTATCTTGTTTATTTGTTCGAGCTGGTGGTGTAATAATGTATCAAATGAATACACTGTTGTCGAAATTTTATGCTCGTTTGCTTCAGAAAGGCCAATGCGCACTTTTGCTTCGTGTGATCCTTTGCCCCGCACTACTTTATTGCCACCATTTTTTCAACAGTTTCAATAGTTTTTTTTTAATCAAAGGATTATGTTCTCTGAAGTTTGTGTCGTTTACTTGCCTAGTTTCCACGGCTTTCTAAAGGGTAAATCGACAGCAAAGTTTTTCAATTATTAAGTATTTCGTATGATTGAAGAAGTTTGGATATAGGGGTCTGTGGTAGCATTTCATTCTGGAAAAGGGGTCTTTTGAAAAAATGGTTTGAGAATCCCTGTTAGTGAGTAATAAAAAAAGCACTTGTCCTAAAACGTTAGTCCGATACACACGTCGGTCTCACAGACTGAAAATAGTAAAAAAGTAACATAGGGGAAGTGGGGGCATAGTGGTCACCTTAAGGAATATGCCCATTTCCAGCGCCCACATACTGATTTAATTCCCGTTTCTCGAAGACTATTATAGTTCAAATCATTGTTCTTCAAGATAACAAACGGCTTTTACTATAAAAATTCAAAATAGTACACTTTTCATCATTAGAAAAAAGACGAAAAATCGAACTTTTTTTTTTGCTTGGAGGTAAAGTGGTCACCTAGTTGGGGGCAAAGTGGTCACCCAAGCTAAATGGGATAGATTTATGCGTTTTTTTCGTCCAAATTTGTTCAAATCATATTTGTTATAGTAGGTACATGCATGAAATAAGCTTGGCCTATTCACCTAGAGTCTCAATTTAAATTATCTCTGGCATACAAAAGCGTAGTAAGAAACATATTACGTTCCGCATAATGAGGCTTGGTTTAGTTGGAGTGGCATATTTATCCAGGGTCAAAGTCACAAAAGGATCTTCTTCAAGAGCAGAATGTGATGAGGTATATCAGCTTTAGTAAACAGAACATTGTAAGTTGTTATTTACCTATGACCACTTTGCCCCCAAACATGAAAATAATTTCTATGCTAATTAATCAATGAGATTAACCAAAATATCTGTTCACCTCTCCTTGAATATGTGAACAGTCTTCCAAACTGATGATTTGTCCAACATATCAGATTGAATAAACTAAATTTCACGAGAAATTCCTTAGAGACCATGCGCGCAGAACTACGGCTGAGTGGCTATCGAGAGAGTAATTTCTGTTTTTATTTGTATTTTGACATGCGACAGCTCTACTGAAGTGCAGGGTGACTCAAAAGTCATTAAATTCATCAAACATAAGGTGACTATCGATACGGCATCTCTAGTCAATAGTTATACTACCAAACAAGTAGGTGACCAATTTGCCCCCACTACCCCTACGTCGTCTTCGCACCAAAACTTGCGATACGCTAAACAATGACGAACAAGGAATGAGGAAGCTACTGAGAATTACAAAGTCATTGTGTTGATTACTTCTGAGAAATCAACGAATTCTTGATTTTTTGGTCTGTAAGACCGGTGCGCGAGTATATGAGGTTTGAATTGAAATAAACGAATAACTTTTTTTTTTCTAATAACGTTTTATTCTGAATCAGACAAATTCTGAGATAATTTTTTTTTATCTTCGCTTATTTTTCGTCGGCCTATTTCCGCCACTTCAGTGCCAATCACCGACATCAGGGAGGCGACTCCACCTGTTCCTACCTATCAGACTCAACAACTCATGAGCCGGGCCAACTTCTTTTACTTCCCCTCCGAAGGAAGACGTAACCAGAGATTTTTCGCCTCAGAAAATCCCAACGACGCCAGCTGGGATTGAACCCGGGCCGATCGGATTGTGAGGCTGTTACGCTAACCACACAACCACTGGCGCCGTCAGAGATAAATTGAAGGCGTACCAATTCTAAATTGACAGGACTTCAGGTCGGAATCTCGCACATTGGCAGTTTTAATGCGCGATGAATCCATTGACCGTAACAGGCACGATTTGGAGGATGTATACCTCGTACATGTGAGTATTTTCATTAAAGGATGAATCGGGTACATCTGAATAAAACGTTGCACATGCATCTGATTCAGGAGACTGAGTATTTTTCCCCAGGGATGGAAATTTTTTGACTCAAAAATATTTTGTTAAATGGCACATACGTTATACATATTTTTTTAAAAAACCAAATAGTTTTCAACTCGAACGGCAACAAGAGGCCGAGCGTTGTCAAGATGAAATATTATCGTCTGGTCGCATAATCTATTATATGAAAAAAGAACGCTGCAAAAATTGGTATAAAAGTGATGTACCCAAATGTTGCTACTCCAAAAAGTGGTGTGTATATACTCCAAACCCTAATGAAATTATTTACGTAGAGTTTTGATGCACAGACATTTTTGAATAATTTAGTAATTAAAAGTCACCTATTTTGTAATCACTTCATATCGCAATGATGCTATTGAAAACTGTAAGTGTCTTCAGTGAAGTTATGTATTTTAATGTCACCTAAAACCTTGTGGATGAAGTTGAATTGATAGAATGTATTTTAGGTAGAACTAAAGTTGCAGAAAAACACTAGTTTTAAGGTACTATTCAAAAAAAACAGTTATATCTTTGAAGCACTAAAAGATAGAAATTATATATCATTAGGAAAGTTTCGTAAATTTTATAGCACTACAATTTTGCTGAAGACAAACCTCAATTATCTTGTGAGTACAGAAAGTTAGTTTACGTACTGACTTAGTAAGAACTTAAAGTGGAATGTTCAATTTGCTCGGATTAATGTTCTGAATAAATTTTCTGAAGACAGTCAGCCTCTCATGTGTAAGATTAGGCGAGAAAAAAAACTTTCAACCCTTTTGGTTGTGGAATTAAAGGAATTAAAGTTATGTAATTCCATTTCGGAAGAGTGTCGGGAGTGAGAATTGAACTCGCTACATTTAGCTTGAGAGTTACGGATGTTATCACTACGCCAGATCGCCTCCACATAAAACTCTGAACGTAATAAAGTTCATATTGAGTAACTCTGTGGAAGATTAATATGTTCTTGAATGAGATAAATTCAAATTCTTTTCAGTGTACATCTTCAATCTCATTGTAGTACTAAGTTCAAATTCCTTTTTCTTCATGCAAATTAATTTTAGAATGCTCGCATTCGTGTTTTATAATGGCTCTAGAGTATTTCAAGGAGTCCAAAATGAACGCGTCCGAGAATTGCCGAATAAATCATACGTTCGCACAGTGCCTCCGATGCGCACAGCAAGTGATCTCCCTGCGATTATACCTTATAAATAAGTAACTGATGACAGCGCAGAACCGCTGTTGTCGGGATCAGCTTCGCTGTTCTTTCGTGGCTCCGCGACCAAACGCAACCGTCTGAAGAAAATAGACAGTGGTAAAACGCCGAACAATAATACAGATACTCCCGGAACCTGCAAAGAAGAACCCCTTTCGTTTGTTATATCTACATTTGGAATTCTTTCAAAACAGCCATAAAACGGCAGGGTACAAATTGATTAATTAAATGTTTTTTCGTCTCTTCGTGTCCTGAGCGCTTGCTCTAATTCATCGATAGCGGTGCTCTGGTGATGATGGGAATGCTTCTGTATCGGGGGAAGGATCGTGCGTATTTTGGTGAAAAGACTGACTTTTAGTTACTGTATATCGAAATTAATGGTATGAGAAAAAGACAAAAACATAGAGTCTGGAAACAGATAAACCACAGACTGAATCACACAGACTTCCCCGACCCCGGTAGCATTTGGGAAGAGCAACTTATTCCCACACAAATGGATCATAGATTGGCAGGTGATGGAGAGTTGAGGCCTCCTACCGGGCAGCTTAAATACGGTTCTAGCAATGATGACAAACTGGAGGGAATGATTTGTATCGGAGAACGCATTTGAAAGGGTAAACTTTCATACATATTAACATCTCATCGCTATCTATCATGCACGGAGTCGGCCTGCCTGTTGGAGAACCCTGAACATAATGAACGCTTTATACAGCAAGGGTTCGCCGTGACATCCGTCCACACTGCAAAGCGAATAATTGGATTAAAGAACCGCTGCCGCAAAATACCCGTTGATGACCGGGACTCCTGGTGGGCGTGCAGCCGCAGGAAGATTGGTATTCATTGATAAAGGAATAATTAATCAAAACGGAAGCCGAATCATTCGGGGAAGTCAAAAAGGGTTGCCCGGAGATCGACATTGACAGTTTCGAATGCATTAAGAGTCTGTCTCATACTGGTTTATTAGTCGGATGCCATTCCCGCATTCCCTGAGTTTTTACTAATTGCGAAAGTCTCTCATTTACAACTATCTGTACAGTGTGTGATAAATCAGCAATTTGTCGAGAACGCCTTCCCAATGCATGTATTCTATCCGAAAATGCAATCAGGGTCGTAGCTGGCGACTGGCATCCCATATACACATAGAAATATGCATGAAGAGATTAGTATTTCAAAACGAGTGAAAATCCAGTTAATTACAGCCCTTCCGACCTTTCTCGCCCGCTTGGAATCCTGCCCTTGCCAGGCACAGTATGGAGCTGTCATAATTCTCCCCGTCGTGTGCTCTGCGCACAGCCAAGCCCGAAAGTCGCAGGCCATCTCTCAGCCCCAAAGAGGCCATTTGAGATACTGACCATCCTGCTGACAGAGCCGAAAATTTCTGGGAGAGAGAACAACCGTGAACAGAACAATTCGCCATAAAAATCAGCAGGGAATGTTTTATGTTTGGCTTCGGTATCACTTTGAACGCAATAAACAACGCCACGGAAGTCCAACTTTGCAGATTACTCATCAAAATATTTGTTTGCGTCCTCAGCCCAAGGATCAGTGCTCCATTATCGATGGTTCAGATGAACAATTCCTAGAAAGGCGCAACGTTTCGTTCCATTATTTGCAACTGTATGGCGCACTTTCATTGTTATCACTCATCTACTCTACGGACTCCCCCAACAAGAGACACTTTTATTACCCTTTACGTCCTGCCGTTCTATTTATACGCAGGGACCCCATCAAGTTTCGTATCACAATTAGCTTACATCATTAACTGCGTGGCTCTCGGAACGAGAAGGGACGTGTCAGAAAGCCGGAATATCATAAAATATTTTACGACGCTGACTTTTGAAACCCTTTTCCCATCTAGCGGGAGGGCTTCCTATATTTTCATAAACTGGATATTAATTAAAAATATCTTATTAATTAGCTGTTCCAGGAGCATTTACGCTGCGCATTGTTCGGCGAGTAGCGTATTTCTAAAGCCGGCCAAAATTCATGACCTTTCCACGCGGGGAAGGATTTTTGTGCGGAGATCCTTCTTTCGAAAAACGAGTTAATTTATTTTTACGATTATGACAGTTTTTGGTTTCGGCGCTGCAAATAACGGCTAACCGGTGGTTGTGCTAATCGGAATGCTTAGGGAGTTCATTAACACAGCTTTCCAATTACGGCTCGGTTTTCTGAATGAAAGGGGATAGTAATAAATCGTTACTTTTTGACGTTGTCTGACTTTGAAAAGTATAAAAAAAAAATCTACTGAAAAGCACCTGAGGTAACTACGAAGCGTGAATTCGGTGTCCAGGTGAATGGGTCAATGTGATGTCATATCTTTCGGAAATAAATGACAGCTCTGGAGTAGATAAATTATCTTTCCTCGTAATGACTATTACTTTTCCCTCTTTTTTAAATACTTTTTTTCAGTCATTGAATATAGGGTAAATCTTGGGTAAATCTTGGTTTGTGCGATTTAGGGTGTTTTTACGCAAATTTTAATGCAAATCGATTTTTCTTCATTAAAATCACATTTAATCGATACGAGTTTGGGTTTGTTGGAAAGCCCCAAGTCTATAGTTGCTAACACTACCATAAGGCGTTGAAATTATTCAAATTTTTATGTTTTTAAACGATTTTCCTCAAAGAGAAATTATGATCATGGTTTGACCACCTCTGAACACGGTTTGTTCAAAAAATTATCATGGTTCGTCCGGTTTTAGAAATCACCATTTTTGAATAAAAACATTCGAATTCTCAAGTAGATGTTGCATTTCATTGCTTGAATTTACTGTCATCATATTAATACATTCATAATTCAGGATTTCTTCAGAATATTGCCTCTTCTTGGGCATTTTAAAAGTGTTCACCTCAACACACTCAACACAGAGAAACTTTATTTGTGCTATGCGCGAAGGACACAATAAACAAAATGCAGCGCGCCAAGCGGTTGCCATAGAAATCATGTGGACAAAACAACATTATTGAATTGAACAACTCATGATCAGAACTGGGTTCATCAAAATGCGTTAATTTGATGGTTTAGCTATATAAATCTGATACAAATGGTGTGCAAGCATGATGTTTACAATATTTGTAAGTGTTATAATCCAGAAAAGGTCTAAATACGTGTCAAATAATCATCTGGTGACTGATTGAAAGTTAGCTCATATGAGGGGCGCATTGACACCAATAGAAGGTGTATCTTATAATCCTTTAATATATGTGATTCCGTAAAAATATACTATAAAACAACTGTAAATCATGAAAAAGTCAATTTTATTTATATGTTTTGAAACATTCGAATACCTGATTTGACAAAGGTGTGCTAAATTAGAGCATTCAAAAAAGTGGACAAACCATGAACATATTTTTGACTGGACAAACCAAAATAATTTACCTTATGACAAAAAAATCTAACCCTTTGCGGTCGTATCAAATTTAGGCTTGGAAGATACAAAACTTGTAAGATCACGAAAAATAAACATAAACTTCAAAATGTATGAAACGTCGACATCTGGTGTTATCTCGAAAAAAAAATTTGACCGAAATTCGACCTTTTGAGACTTAAGGCCCATTTATACGTTGCTAGTAGCTGACCTGACAATGACCCGGTGGACTCGCTTGACAATTGGTTGACTCGCCTTGTCCGTTCACACAGTGTGAGCTGCTGGCGAGAAACTAGATACTACGGCACGAGTTTATCAGGGATGCCAGGCGATTTTTCAAATATCCATCAAATAGTCAGAAAGAGCAATCAGGTCCGAATTTGTCAAATGAAAATCGACTTCACTATTCACTCACGAGACGCGACACGGAACTAGGACACAACACTTAAAATCCTTACAAACATTAAAAGGGTTAAAATTACCTTTTTCGTCGACCGGTTTCGGGCTCGATGTTGCCTATCTACTGGACGGTGTCCAATTTTATGACTGGACGGTCGCACACAGTCCAGTAGATGGGCAACATCGAGCCCGAAACCGGTCGACGAAAAAGGTAATTTTAACCCTTTTAATGTTTGTAAGGATTTTAAGTGTTGTGTCCTAGTTCCGTGTCGCGTCTCGTGAGTGAATAGTGATAAATGTCCTTACGTTAGCACAACCAAATATAAGTGAAAATCGACTTCTTTTATTGGCAGTTTTCATCTTAGGTTTTCAGTTGAATGTATCATCACACAATTTTATAGCGAAACACACGCTGATCGTGTTTAAAAATACATACTTTGTGCTGATTTTCTTTGAACTGAAGGTACTATCCGAAAAAGCAGAAAGAAAAAAGGATTCGGGCCAGGAATTGGATGCAAAGAAAAGGAGCAACAAATACAATATTGAAGGAACTCTATGATGAGGATCCCCGAGATTACAGAGCAGTGTTGAGAATAACACCTGAACAAGTGAAAAAACTGTTGGATTTAATTGCTCCACAAATACAACGTCAAGATACACTCATGAGGGATGCTGTACCTGCAAGAGTGAAATTAGAAATGACATTGATGTGCCTTTCTTCTGGAATATCGTTCAGATTGTTGTCGATATTTTTTAGAATCTCGGAAGCATCCATAGCTAAGAATTTCCGGAAGTATGTGATGCTATAAATGGTAGCCTAAAAGATTTTTTGAAATTTTATTTATTTCTTGAAATGAAAATGGTAGTCGATTGGCAGATGGAATAAATACGCGTCAAAAATTAAAATGTACTTTTTTAAATTGAATATGTATTCTGTTTCTTAGAACAATACTTTTTTTGCAAGTTGTGAGTGAATTTTGAATGAAAAATGTGCCTGATAATGATTCTATATTAGAGATTCTCAAGAAAACTATCTCAAAAAAAGCGTGCCCCGCCAGCGTGCAAAATGAAATAACAATGATTTCGTTTAGAAACTATGAGGGTTTTATTTGCTTTTCCAATAATTTTCAAGTCTATTAATATCTTCGCTTATTTTCAAATATCTTAAAAACAGAGACATTTCTTTACATTTGGCATCCCTGATTCGAACGCTAAATTCTGTTTTTGACTTTTTGAAGCATGCGAGTGCGAGTAAATTCAAAAAACTTTGAAGTAGCTCGCACGCCGGATCACATATGACAATAACTGGCATGATGTGTTCACACGGTGTGAGTAGCTGCAGTGCAGTAACTGACTAGACCGACTCGTATGCTTCCTCGCACCGTCTGAACCCGGCTTTAGCTTGAGTGGCCAAAAAATCAAAACTTTGTGTGCTTTGAGGCACCCCTAAATCATGTCCAATTGAGCTGAAATTTTGCAAAGGTAATTTTTTTGGGCCAATACACAAAAAATACATGGTCGGTTCATTAAATTCGATGATTAATTTTTTTCCCAGAAGATCAATTTTCGGCCAAAATTTTTTATTTGGATGACACCAGCTCTCGACATTTTATGCATTTTTAAGTCATTTGGTATCGAAAAAAATGGTTTTCCAAGTTTCATGTATACTACCACTCTTCTTCTTTTTGAATGGGACTAACGTTCCTAGAGGAACTTCGCCGTCTCAACGTAGTATTATTTGCGTAATATTTATTAGTACTTAGTTGAGATGTCTTTGGCAAATAACACGCCTTGAATGCATTATGAGTGACAAGCTCTAGAATACGCGTGACCACAGTGGAAGACGGAGGAAACTTCTTTGATGAAAAATTCCCCCGACCAGAACTGGAATCGAACCCAAACCCCCGGCAAGTTAGGTTCTACGCTAACCACTCTGTCACGTGAATAATACATACAATCGTGAAATTCAAAAATGATCTGACAATGAATTCTTGTCCGACACATTCGGGGTCTTAAAACTCCTTAATCCAGTTATCTGTTAACAACAAAACGAGAACTAAACGGAAAAATATTGAAAATTAGAATAATTACAAGCTGACGAAGTGAGGGGGTTCAAAAAAAATTGTGCCATGGCGGACAAGTCAAAGAGATATTTTTGAAAAATGGCGCCCGTTTGAAAACAAAAATTGCTTTGTTTTTTTGCGTGTTTTTTATGACGATTTCCTTTTTTTTCACATAGTAAAAATTAAAAAAAAATATTTCATGCGATAGAGAGACGAATGAAGATTTATTCACATCAAATTTGGAATAAATCGGCTCAGAAGAATTTTTTTTTTGAAATGTAGTTTCGAGAAAAACGCGTTTGAAGTTTTTTGTCAAAGCCGTACTATAATGGTTATAACCCGGTAAATAATGAAATTTTCAAAATATTCTTTACAGGGTATATGATTGAATGTCTGAATGTGAATGTCTAGAATATCCCTTGAATGAAATTTTGAAAAAAATATATTGTTAAATAATACCTTAGGCACATTACTCAACCTAAGCCGAGCGACAACTTAACGAATATCGTAAATAAGTTACACATACAACATACACACTAGACAACTGACAGCTTGAGTTCAGTCGAGTTTTTCGATTCAATTCAGCATGTCGAGTCGCGCGAGATTTGTGTCTGCAACTTTTTCGTGCAATTGCTGTTAATGAAATTACACCCAGGTTTTTTTACGCGAGGGATACATACCTCGTAAAAATACCACGTTAATTGGAAAATCCGCGTAAAAAACCGCGTTAATTGGAAAATCCGCGTAAAAAAAACCGCGTGAAAAAAACCTCGTAAAAAACCTTGGTGTATAATCAAACTTCGGGAACTATTTATGAAAAAAAATCAAATTTCTGAAAGAATGAATTCGAATTTCGGACACTCTGTTTCCGTTACGTTTCTTGTCATTTTAAGCTCTATTGATATTCCTGTACAATTACTAATGCGATAAAATCATCAAACATGCAACAATAATAACGACTTGGCCTGTTTAAAAGTGTAGCCGTGCACACACAAATTCCGTACACACACAAATGTCTTAAAAGTTGTCTACAACCATTGATGTATTGTGAACTTGTAATAGATCTTTTACCACATGTTTTTTTTAATTACCTTGACATTATTTTCAACAACCTCTTTAGTGATAATTGCATCCATTTACACTTCCATTTTACTTGTGGTTTATTGGTGTTTCTTTAAGTTGTAGCTTCATGGTTTAAAATACAGTAAGCGTTATATTGTTTAAATGATTATTATATATTTGAATTCAACTTATTTGTTGTTAAAAGAAATAAAATAATTTAAGGCTATCCATTGAGCTTGGATCTTGATTTTTAATACATAGATTCATCTTTTTTGTCATTATACTTTTGTACCAATTTTACTTTCGAATTTGCAGCTTTTTTGCCTTTTTCAGTTCTTCAAATTATTCTTTCTGCTTCATCCGTTTTTCTTGTTTCCTCAACTTACCTAATGTTTGGATTTCTGTTTCATTCTGTCTCAACTCACTTTCCCTTTTCCATTCCTCAACTTTTTGGCGCTTCGTCATTTCAATCAACTTCTTCGCAGGTTCTCCGTCTTTGATCAACATATTCCAGTACTCACTTGTGGCCACTGCAGGAGTATCGTGAGGCGTACTTTTACCGTGAGTTGATGAGTTGCCAGAATACATGGCAGCATAGGGAGCGTTTGTTCTGTTAGAAGTTCATCTAGCTGCACATTTTCCACTGATTATCACATGTGTATTATTTATACAAGATTTCAATATATTTTGATGCATTATATGAATCTACACTTTGCATCCATAATAAGCCTGAAAGTAAAAAAAAAGTTTTTTTATTTGTTTTTTATGTATATATTTTTCGTTTATCGAAAACAAAAGAAGAATTTAATTTTTGATTATTCCCCCTAAAGTCAGAAAACACCTTTCTCACATACATTTTTTTTCCAGAATCTCTCAGGAGATGATAGATGATCATATTTGATGAAAAAAAACCTTCTACGTGTATGTCCGAATTTCAACAATGACTGAGTTATAGAACTTTTGCTTCGGACTCTGTTGCCTTAAACTGGCTCTACACTAAAAAGTGCTCTACGTAAGCCAATCCTGTTGTCTTCATTTGAAAGATGAGAAAATTTAGTACAGGATATAGTAGTGAAACATCTGTATTAGTGGAATTAAATAACATTTTGGAAGTGAAAATTGAAAAGTTAGTAATTTTCAATGGTTAATAATTCATTTT
Organism: Toxorhynchites rutilus septentrionalis; assembly: GCF_029784135.1. Taxonomy (NCBI): domain Eukaryota; kingdom Metazoa; phylum Arthropoda; class Insecta; order Diptera; family Culicidae; genus Toxorhynchites; species Toxorhynchites rutilus. Next base: position 130,955,938 of record NC_073745.1, read on the forward strand.
ATCCCGAAAATTATTATTGAATTCAAATTGTTACTATTAAACTTGATTGTTTCTATCAATTAAATTAAAGCTCTCAAATCACTCTACAATTTGTTCTTTGACACCCAATTTCTATTTTTCATAATTTCGCTACAATATCGATATAAACAATTCCTGGTTAAAATACAAGCAAAATCTTCAAAAATCTCGATATTTACCTCCTGTACTTACAATAGTCATTTAAATTTCAATATAACGCTGAAAGGTAACATTTTTTCTTGAAATAAGTCATATTTGAAAGAAAAAAAAATATTTTTTTCAAACTGTATATAGTGGAGTCCAAAATTGTATATAATCGAATCACATATAATCGAGTCTGTATATAATCGAGTCCGACCTGTATCACCAATTTCAACTGCCCGAAATATGAATCGTGGGGAAAAAGTTCGATTCTAATTTCGGACATTTTATTTGTAATTTTTTGAAGAAAAATTTCATTATGCTTGATTATTTTAAATAGTCAACTGCGAGACACATACCAAATCATAAAAGTAAACTGATAACGATGATGAGAACTGATGAAACACGAGAGAAAATTTAAATATTAATGAACGGTTAAATTCTACGTGCTCACGCTAAGCGAATATCAAATACAACCGATAATGAGTAGTGCTGTTAGATTTTGACCTACTATGCTATAGTTCAAATGTAATTCTCATTTAAAATGATAGTGAAACCAAGGGGTTAGTAAATAATCAATTGGGATGTTAAATGTAGAATTAACTGAACTTGCCACTTCGAATATGTCGAATATCGTACCAACGAGAGTGTTTTTGCGGGCAGTTTTACTTCAATACTTCAATATGAAGATAAAATCAGCGGAAAGTCATCGCATTTTGGTGGAAGTTTATGGTGACCATGCTCCAACTGAGCGAACGGTCAGACATGGTTTGCACGGTTTAAAAGTGGTAATTTTGACTTGAAAGACGAAGAACGTCCGAACCGCCAAAATGAAAATTGAAGAATTGGAGGCTCGATCAAGATCCGTCACAAACACAACAAGAACTTGCAGATACACTTGGAGTAGCTCAGCAAACCATATCCGATCGTTTAAAAGCAATGGGAATGATCCGAAAGATAGGACATTGGGTGCCGTACGAATTGAAGCCACGAGAAGTCGAACGCCGTTTTTTCACGTGCGAACTACTGCTCCAACGGCATAAAAGGGTGAAAGGGTTTTTTTTTGCATCGAATCTTTACTGGATATGAAAGATGGGTCCATTACGACAATCCTAAACGTCGGGCAACGTATGGATACCCCGGTCATGCATCAACATCGACGGCCGCGCGGAATATTCACGGCCAGAAGATTATGCTGTCTATTTTGTGGGACATACAAGGTGTGGTGTACTACGAGCTGCAAAAACCGAATGAAACCATTACGGGGACCACTACCGACGACAATTGATGCGTTTGAGCCGTGCACTAAAGGAAAAACGGCCACAATACGAGCAAATACACGATAAAGTTATTTTGCAGCACGACAATGCTCGGCCGCATATCGCGAAACCGGTCAAAACATACTTGGAAACGCTGAAATGGAAGGTCATATCCCACCCGCCGTATTCTCCAGACATTTCTCCGTCCGATTACTACCTTTTTTGATCGATGCAACATGGCCTGGTTGACCAGCACTTCCCTAATTTTGATGAAGTCAAAAATTGGATCGATTCGTTGTTAGCCTACAAACCGGCCGATTAGTTCCGCAAAGGGATCTGTGAATTACCAGAAAGATGGTAAAAAGTTGTGACTAGCGATGGGCAATACTTTGAGTATTAAAAACCATTTTTGCAGAATAAAGCATTAATTTTTGAAAACAAAACGAAGAAACTCACCTGTACTCGTATTGTATGATATAGTACATTCTGTCAAATATACCGGGAATTCGTAATTCAAAATCTTCCCGCTGAAAATTGTTTTCATTTCTTTTAATCTGGTTATATTGTCAGTGATTTGAATGGCAGTTTTGAGCACGATCTATTATTTAGTTTATTTACAGCGTCATTAAGAACAAGTTTACTTATTTTTGCTCCGGGATTTTACATTTTGCAAAATTCCTTGTACCAAAATGTTGAAAATGTTGCAGAATACATTTGGTGACTCAACAACACGGGTGTATGAATGGTATAAGGCATTCAAAGACGGGCGAGAAGAGACGAATGATTTACCACGTCAAGGACGGCCATCCACCTCTCAACTGATGAAAACTTCGACAAAATAAAGTGAAAGGTGCTCGAAAATCGTCATTTGAGTTTAAGGGAGCTAGACTGTGAATGAAATATTTCTAATGAAAAAATTCAAAAAATTCATCGCTTGTTCAGTCTGACCTGTGATACGAATACTAAAAATGAGTGAATAACATATACTTTAAAAGTATGGATACCTTAACAGCATGGAGCTAGATCATTATTGTAATATCGTAATACAAAGATAGGAAAAACTTAGGCAGATGTGATCTATGCATTTGCTAATACCTTCTTGAAAGAGATTGAGAAACACCTAATTCAAGTTAGATTAGTGTTCGTCTACTGAAATAAATTTCCAATAATAATCGATTATCTTTCTGAGCAATATCACGTACAATAATGCCCCTCTAGTGCTACGAAAAAGCAACAAATCAAAATCCGTCGAGAATCTGTCACAAGCATAAGTGCTGCTGCCTTAAATTCCGCGAAACAAAAATGTCTTGTCGTTCCCAGCGGATAGCGATCCCTTGTCAAAAAGTTCCGAAACGCACCATCTGCTAGCATGGGTCCTATCGAAACAAAACGAAGTAATATTCCTTGTTTCCAAAATATTTTTCCAAGTGCTGGTTTTTTACATATTCTTCCTTTCCTTCTATTGTAGCAATTTCACTTTTCGTCACGAAACAAACCGTTTTACAGGTTTTTATTGCATCGCAGTAAAACTCACCGAACCGAGGTCATATTACTTTCCTTCCCATTCCCACCTACACAGCCAATGCTTTGGGCGGAGGAAGAAGCAGATGAAAGCCAGCTTCTGGTTGTCGCACACATATATGGTCTGTCGGCGTTCTTTTGCCCAGTCGGCGCGCAGCAAATATCCGCCGAAAAGATAAAAACCGCCCTTTCCTGATGGCCCAAATCTCAAGCGTCCGAAACACAGCGAAAATGCGTAAGAGAGATCAGTCCTAGCAGACTTCCGCTTCCGCCCCATTTCAACACTTCGGTGGACGGACAGTGGAAAACAGGAAAAATCATGCTCTCGAACATAAAACATATTAAAACAACATAAATTTCAGAATTGTACCGCCGCTAAACATAAAAATGCAAAACATTGTCTGCAGCTAAGTTCGACCGATGTTGCCAAACATTTTTTTGTACTATTTTTAAGACCAGGCACAATATTCCACTAAAGTGTTACAAAATTGTAGTCCGTGTGATAGGGGAAAACATTTTGAAAACTTCAGAGCTAGTCTATTATATTTCAAAATTACTGGTATCACTTCCACCAGTGACAATACATATAGTCGCGAAAGCGTATCTTTGCGGGATATACACGGGTCAATAAAGAGCGTCCAGCGGACACGTTTCACAGCTCTTGTGAGGCTCATAATTTAAAAAAATTCTGACATTTATATGACAGGAATGAATGCTTCACCTCACCGGCACTGGGTTGAAAAATAAAAACGCCGACCAGAGAGGGTGAAGCAGGAGGGAGCGTGTGCTCAGCCAAACAGTAAGGTCATCAATCCGTAGTTTTTTTTCAAATTGGTTTTGTTTGAGGGTCAGGTTCAGAACTGCAACACAACTGCGCATCGACAGTGGCAGGGACAGCGAATTCAGTGATACAGAAATGAAACAGCCATTAATTCTATCCAAAACATACCCCGGAATGCGCTTGTGCAGAGTGTGCAAGGCGAATATGGAAACGGGGAATTCGTGGCATTTTTCTAGGTTAGTTTTCGATGATACTAGAGAGCCGGAATTAATTCACTCATGTTCCGCAACAGTTTTTAATTGAATAATATATTCATCTTCACGCATTGGAGCACGTGTTCTAATTACTTTATTGAATAATTTATAAATTGTGTTGAATGATGATTTGACACACCCGACAAGATTGTTAATTGCGTGCTTTGGCAGTGTTACCACCGGGAGAGTAGAGTAATTAAAATTGTTAACGCTGACACAGTTACTGTAATTGAATTTCGGTTAGATGAATCTGGTCGGAACTCGTTAGTATTGAAGTTTATGTTTTTCAAGAATGAGGCTCTCTCACATGCGTATATTTTTTCAATAATTTATTTAATAGAAACACTTTCTAAGGATGAATCAAAGGCTCTAACATTATATTTCATGAAAATTTTCATCAAATATGCTTCGAGAAAATTTCTTACTTTGTTGTTGATTCGGCACACTCCTTCAGACACGGTCTTGGCCAGCCGGTTCCATGAATTTTTCATTCGACTAATGTGACTGGTGACTGCTCGTTTCAATTTCAGCTTTCGCTTCATTACCGGCCAAAACATTTCTTTCGGACGGAACAGGGGACAATTTTGTGGAGACTGCTCTTTTGGGATGAACTGGACTCCAATGTCGTAATACCATTGTAGCAAGTTCTTAATGTAATCGTAGCTGGCTACATCAAGGTAACACATAACTGGACTATCATTGGACTCAATGAAGGGTAAAACACACTTGTTACGGCACCCCATTTTTAATACTTCCGAATTCATGGTCACAAAAATGCTGTTTATATTTCCACAGGAACCGTTTCCTTGCTAAATCATGGTATTATTGCGAATTTATTCGCGAAAACAAACCGAATCGGCTAGAAATCTTGCCGCGAGCCAGAGCCCATCGTATAAGTTTGATCGGCGATCAAGACACATCCATCGCATTTCATCAGCACCCGGTCCTACAACATACAAGCTCGGATTCTGGCCACTGATTGTTGTTTGAAGCAGGGTTGTCTACTGACTCGATAACACTTGCCTTGCCTTCCCGGGGACGAGTTCGCCTCACAGTACAGCGGTCAGCATTGAGTCGCCAAATCATAATCCGAGATATTGGGATATAACCAGTTTTGACTTCCCGAATGATCGTCAATCGCAGTTGACGATCAAGGATTCTATTCGGATGCTTAGTTTGCAATTTGTGGGCAGTTGTAAGAGTTCTCTGGTACTTGACGCGAGCCATCGTCACAGTACTTGTAGAATAACACAGCAATTCTTGACAGTTCCCAAGTTGATGCTGATGAATTTTGGAGGTGACTATATTCAATGCAATGATTCAGCAATTCAACTTTTTCCAGTTAACGAATCATTAGAATATTATCAGTGTAGGAAAATCTGGATATTCGATTCCCAAGAAATGAATTTGTTCTCAAATGCTCTGATCAGATATAAAATATGTAAGAATCGCAAAAGGCATTTGATGAACCAATTTTGTCCACTTTTCAGGTTCAAGTTCAAGTTGTTCTGATGACTTGTAATGATTAGTGGTAGATTGTAGATTAGTAAAGTTGTTCTGATGACTTGTAATGTCGGTCAGGAAAGCCAGATCTACCTTTTATCCCAAGTTTCTAAGCGGCTCAATCGATTTCCCCTCTCTATCCGTGAAATTGGTAATTTTAGGCTCAACCAACATTTCCATTCATTTTTGACGCATCTTTTGAACAATTATTTATCATCATTGTTGTTCGCGACACTAATTCGCCGAAATCCCGCACAATCCGAAAACACGAAAAAAGAAACTTTTCCGATGAGTGAACTTCGGACTCGGTTATCCGTGGAACTTGCATATCAAAAAATAAAACTCCTGGATAGATGTTGATAACTCTGCGGATATATTCGAACTGATATTACAATCATAATTTATTGCTTTCATGGCCTTTATATATGTGTGTGAAAAAATATTTAGTAAGGTGGTAATAGATTACTTCCTGTTACAGTAATAGAACTATGTAAACATATACTATGTAAACTGTGGTAATGGGTAGTGGGGTTCTAATGTCCTACAGATTTAATCTACACTAATAGAACTACATAAGTATTTCTCTTCTGAGACAATTGTTCATAAATTCATTGTACATAAAAAAATAGATAACGATAAATTCGGGTATTCATGAGTCCCTGGGTCGGAAGTTAGATCCTCACGGGCGGCATCAACGGGTCACAGGATGAGCATCACTGGTCTAAAATCTGACATAGCGATGTGTATCTCTAACGGTAATATGAGCATATTCATAAACCGGTATTCCAACCGGAGCTTACCTTAAATTTACCTGATAAGAATGAGTTTACAGAAGAAATAATTTTCTGAAGATCGATTGCTCTTTAGGCGATCTTATTGGAAGTAATCGTTCAGGATATCAACTCATAAAATAACCCCATTGATTGTGGAATCAAATCTAAGTCAACCGATCAAATTAAATGTTGCTATTAGAATGCGTGATCAGATTTTTGAAAACTGCACTGGAGTCGTAGCAGCCAGACCAGAGCATCTGAATTCACCATTCTTTCAGTCACTAAAGTTGCTCATCTGATTTCAATTAAAGCGGGTTAAGATATACAGGTATACTTCGATATAACGTGCATTTCACTTTCTAAATTGTACGTTGTATCGAATTGTACGTTATATTGAAGCATAATAAAGTACTCACAAACGTAGTCTATAATACATTATTGTGTTGCTGTTTTAGTAAAGTCAATGAATAACTTCAATCAGAAGCAAAGCCAGCCTTTCTCATGATGTTTCCCTTCGTACTGTTGATTGAAGCATGATTCATTTAGAATCATTTAGAATTGCAAAACCAGCTGTATTTCGGGATTGATTGAAGGTACAAAACTTATTTTAACATCACAATACAGATAATTCATTGTTCTATCAGAAAAAAAAATATTGGAATTTTTTTCTCTACACTTTGGAAATGTGTACGTTATATCGAGGTAAAATGTACGTTATATCGAGTGACGTTATATCGAGGGTACGTTATAACGAGGGTAAGTTATATCGAAGTTTCCCTGTATTTACATATGAGAAATAAGTCCAGTTCGTACGTAAAACTCATATTACCACAAGAGAACAGATGGTCAGATTTGAGGTGTATTTTTGTCACTGCTCAAATAAGAGTGAAATAACCAATTGGAAATTATTGAAAGAAAATAGCAAAATTCAAAAAGATGTGTGGGTAGATATCTGCAAGAGGTGTGCTAGTTTTTGTTTATCATTTCTCATTTACTTCGTTCATTCACCGAGTTCAATTTTGCAAATAAACGCAGTTATAAAATCTTGTTTAAACTAACCAAAATTCACATAATTGTTATTAATTATGAACAAAACAACCTAATTGAATCGTTTGTTTGAGAAACCCCTTAAGTCCATATGGCACTTTTGCGAGAAAACGGCAAAAACTGATTTTCTCCAAATTTTGACTTGGTCCTCTAATTTGTTGGTATGAGGTTCGATTATAAGGCTTAAATCATATTATTCTGGACCACTACTACGTTTCTCAAAAAAACGAGAAATCAGTGGAAATTTTAGCAGTTTTTCAAGTAATTCAATTCAATTTTATGTTCATAGAACTCATACCAAGTAAGAATGAGGCTGTTTTTAAGTTATGTTCTGCATTAAAGGAGGGAGGAGTAAGGAGGGTCGGATGAGTATTATTTGTTTGATTTTTAATACATAAGGAATAAAAAAATACGATATGGAGGGAGATTAAGGATATTTCAAAATACGTTTTGCGTTACGTAATATATGAGAGGTACATAGTACTACGGATTTTTGCATGCCACTCAGCACAGTGCTCTTCGTGCACTTCAACAGTTCTTAATCGAGGGATAACTATACCTTTCCGAAGCATCCAATCGTGCATTGTATGGCAGGACAGGCGCAATGATACGCTTATTGCTCCAGGACTGTCGAACGAATCTCCAACCCAAAAAAGACGCCCTGGTTGCTAAAATGTATTGGGTCAATCAAAGAGTATCCGCGATTATTTGTCACTAGATGGTGTCGATGGTCTTATATTGGACAACACTATGGCAAAGGAACGTACGTCTGAAAGACGACATTTTTGGTTACATTTTTAAACCGGACCTTACACCATCCGACGTTTCACCGTTTGGTTCTATCTCTGCAGAACCGTCTTGATGAAAAAAAAACATTGGTCGACATGAGATCTGTCGAAATTTACATGATTTTTTTTTGAAGAAAAAATCAACGAGTCACGAGTATTCTGTCCTTTCGAACCAAGATCGATTGTTTTCTAAAAGAGCAAACCGTGCAATTATTCCTTTAATTAAACCTTTTTTTTATTTACAATTTTCATTGCCGGTGATGTTGAATTGTATTGAATTGTCAAGCGTAAACCGTCATTGTGCGTTTAAAGTTTATTTGTTATATTGACCAGTGCTTTTTTCAAAGAATCTTGATCCACTAGAAGCACATATACTGTTGTTTCCTCCCTTTATTGTCTTGAATATGAATTCCAATCATTCAGTTTAATTATTGTTAGGTTATGTTTGGTTTAGCTCATTTTATCCACTTCTATAGAGCCTTTTAGTGTGGGAAAGAGTAAAGGGTTCAGTAAAAAAACCACCCGAATGAAATTATGTAATTACACGAAAAATGATAAAAGATTCTAGACGTTAAAGGTAAAAATATTATTATCAAAATACATTTCCAATATAGACATTTTTCATTTAAAAAAAATAAAAACAAACCCGCAAATACTTTTTGGATGTTTCAATAGTTTATTTCCCGGAACTACGTACTTATATATGATTGCCGAAGATAAAACAAGTTTATTTTTACTTTTGGTTGGAAATGTTCATGACATGTCTTGGATTTACTGCTGGGCCTGAAGTATCGGCTAGATTAAACTTGGGTTTGCTCACCTGTCTGAACTCGAGAATAAAAAAAGCTCATCAAACTGAATGAAACCGCAATTGATACTACCGTGCCTTGAAGGTAGAACATACATAACTGCATAACCAATGAAAACATCCTTGTATCTACTAATCACCAGATCTGATCAACGGCCTGACTGAGCAGCGCCTCCGTTCATATGAAGACACCAGATATGTGACAAATACTGGGTATTTTTTTTATCCCTTTTGTTTATTTTAGGCTCATTAGCATTTTAGCTGTAACAGAGCCGAATTTTAATCGTGTACATGTCACATGTTTATCATATCTATAATTAACACATTACACAGTTGCCATTTTTCGGCGTTAGACTTTTCCCTACTATACCACCATTGCATATGGTACACATTTACACAGTAGCCATTTAGGCGTAAGAGTTTTCTATCTGTTCTTCCATTATCCAGTTAGACCGGACAGCGGAGACAGTTGATTGATCATTGTTGAGTTATTTATAGAATAGCAGCCCGATGTTTCTTGCAGAGCAGAGCAGTTGTATGGACGAATCGATCTTTATTCGACCGTGGATCGATCTTTATTCGACCGTGGATCGATCTCCATCGCTGATGATTGTTGCGTGGACGTAGCTATTCTGTAACAAAGATGGTCAATGAGGGCCCTGAGTTTTGAACTCACGATCGATCGCTTACTAAGCGAACGCGCAACCAATGTGGCTACGGAGACCACCTAAAAAAAAATACTGGGAATTTTCGATTTTCCGACATGGAAATAATTTATTTTTCCATAAAGGTGCGTTCTCTTTTCGACAGTTTGTTCTCCTAACAACTATCTCTTTTCAAGAGCCACACCGAATAAACTGCAAACGATGGGAATAAACTAAAGTGAATATACTCACACCGATTGCCATCAACATCAGCAGGGAAATCGAACATAAGCACCACATTCCGGGTGAAAACTTAATGAAGTATTACCGAGACACGAACTCAGCTCAGGAGAGAAGAATACTTGATTGATATACGTCAAGGCTGCAATTTATTCGTACCGATTCATAGCAATTTCGTCGATTAACCAATTCCATGCGGTAATCGATTGGGAATGCTAATTATTCAAATTGGCCCACTTCATCAGCACGAACAGCTGAATTCGTCATTACGTTAATTGAGTTGCGGGGGTCATTATTATTTGATATTTTCATTCAGAAACTCCGAACCCGAAGCAGCCCGTTGTCCCTCGGGAATGCAGCCAATACAATTAATATCGCATTTCAAATGTATAACTTACAATCACAACAGCGGTTTAAGATAATCTGACAAACACAAAAAAGTATAGTGTAATGGCACAGAAAAATATCCTTCCCCGTACAACACTCTGTTCTTAGTAATACTTCCGACGATTGTCTTAAAGGACACGTGTTAATGATATACGTACCACTTCCATTCGCTCGTTACCATCGGATAGTATCGCGCTGCCTCTTTATCACAAAGCACCGCCCGCATTCTTGGAAAATTCCTCCGAAACGACACGAACACAAAAGCCTCGGTTTCATTTCGGATGTTTGTCCCAATCTGGAGTTTTGCGCTCTAGCATTGGCATATTATCTTCCCATTAATGGGTTATGTAAACAATGAGCAGCTATTCTCACTGACTGGCTTCATTCCTTGGGTCAGCAAACGGTAGGGCAAAGTAAAGGTCGAAGCACATGTTGCTCAACAGAAATGAACGAGTGAGCAGATGGCGTAATTGGACTGCTGACCACTTGTTTCATGGGTTTTGACTGTGGTTTCGGGATGGAACTTTTCCACAGCGTTGGTTGACTGATACAATAGTAACGAGACGCAATTTCGGTCCTTCCGCATAAATCTGGGATATTTCAGGGTGCAGAAGAAAATATGTCACTGCTGTTGTTCATACACTGGCACTGCTTGCTCGTAATGTTTCTACGGCCCGATGTGGCTATTTGAACTGACAACTTTTCTAATACGTTCATTTGTTTCTAGCTGAACTCGTTTCACATCTAGCATTATATCTCTTATCACGCCTTGTCAGCATGGGCTGTAAAACTGTGAAACTAATTTGCACCGTTTTTTGAAGGATACAAATTCCTAACCCCATACAAACTAACGCAGCAAAGGAGGATGAAGGAGGGTTCGTAATACAGCGTGTAAGCAGACACACACCCAGACCCTACTTGCAGCGTGATTCCGGATACGGATACAGGGCTAGCATTCATTTTCGACCAAAGTCACGTGTCGGTAATTTGGTAACTGGCAGGAAACGGGACAAAGCAAACAGATTACAGACGAGATTGGTTGCAAATTTTGGTTTTGGCCGTGCGATTTCAAGTAAATGACACACGACGGTAAATGAGAAAGTTTGACAAGCTTTTATCAACACATTTTATCATTAATTTTTAGATATTTTTGGGAAAGCTAATTTAGATCAGTCTGGGTTTAACAAAAATGTGGCTTATCGCTAGGTCATATAAACTCATGAAATATATTAATGTAAGTTCCATGATGTTGCAAAAAAATATTTATGATGATAGCATTTTCGGAGGAGTTTAACATCCTTTTCTTCTTTGTCTTCAATGACTCTGACATTACAAAAGGAGTTTCTATAAAAAAATGCACATAGTTTTAACAGTATATTTTCAACAAGCGAAAAATCTTAAATTTTGTTGAGAACTATTTTTATCTGTCATGTTTCATAGCAGTTCATACAGTGCTTAGAATCATGTCGTCGGAATAGCAAACCATTCGCGAACCATGTTTTGCGCTTACAAGTAAAATCAAGATCCTCTCTTTAATTTTTAGTTTCGAATGAAACTTAGAATCCCGAATACCACTGCACAGTCATCCAAATGTCCCCAAATCGGGGGGAAATTAATAACTTGTTCAAGATGCTTTCTAGAAGCATGGTGTCTTCAGCAAAGTTGATCTTAGGACTCTTGGCAATCAATGGTTTTGTTCACAATATCACCGCTAGGGCGCGCAGTGGTGAGAAAAAACTCATAACGGGGAAAAATTAATAACTCCTCATGAATACTTTCTAGAAACATTGCATCTTCTACGAAGTTGATCTATGATCCCTGGCCATAACGGGTTGACAATAGCTTAGTTCCAAAAATCACCTTACGAGGAGTGCTGATGAACCTGTTTCGGAAACTTAAGAAAAAATATAAAGAAAAAATTGTACGAAATATTCATTTCTATAATAAAAATACAGTTTAAAATCCGTAATATGAGTCAATTTTTTTCACATTTCAACGGCGTTAAAAGAAAATAAAATTAAATGAGAAGAATATTTTTGAAATAATTTATTTTTATTTGCCGATGAAATGAATATAAAAATCAACAAAAGATTACCGTTTTGTCTCTTATTCTGAACACTTCATTTTTAAATTTAAATTTACTAAACTTTTATGTTATAAATAATTGAGTAATGAAAACACAGACATTCTTTGAGGTATAGGCTTCATTTTGACATTATTTACAGGTATCGATACAGCCTATAATTTAAAATATTAGACATTTGCAAAAAAGTGACAGTCAAAACCAATTGTAAAATGTTTGCGTTAGCAAATTCTGCAAAAAACAACCATCTTTCATTTTTCAGTTTTTGTAGTTTTTTTCAACTATTTTGTTTGTTGTTTTCATGTTAAGTACTAGAAATGGTAAGAATCTACAATAAATGGATGAAATAAAATGATATTGTATGCAGAAATATTCATTAAACTTAATGTTGAAGCAGTGTTCGGAATATGAATCAAGTTTCTACGCATGATTCAAATTACGAACGCTTCATTTTTCAATGGGAATTTACTAAACTTTAATTTTGTAAATAACTAGCTGACCCAGCAAACTTCGTCCCGCCCAAAATTTGTGTTTTGTTATCAATACCTTCACACATTGACGTTTTCTTACTAAGCGCAAGTTCATGAGTCTAATCGCAAAACTGTTCAGTGATTGATCTTCTAATCGACCCCATTGAATTTACCTTTTACTATGAAATTCCTTGTACTTGCATGACAGCCCACCCTAAGAGAGGGGGAGGAGCCTCGAACCACCATAGAATCATTTTATTGCACCCTTAAACTTCCACATACCAAATTCGAATTCGTTTGCTTGTTTACTTCTCGAGTTATGCAGAAATTTGTGTTTCATTTGTATGGGAGTCCCTCTTTAGAGAGGGGGGTGGTGTGTCTAACCACAATAGAAACATTCATTGCATCATATAACCTCCAAATGCCAAATTTGGTTTCGTTTGCTTGATTAATTCGCGAGTAATGCAGAAATTTAAGTTTAATTTGTATGACAGCCCCCCCCTTAGAGAAGGGGGTGGAATGTCTAACTACCATAGAAACATTTATTGCACCCTAACACCGCCACATGTCTAATTTGGTTCCATTTGCTTGATTAATTCTTGTTTAATGCAGAAACTTGTGTTTCATTTGTATGGCAGAAGACCCCCCCCCCTCCCCTAAGAGAGAGGGGAGGAGTATCAAATCACCGTAAAATCATTTATTGCGCCCTAAAACCCCCACATGCCAAATTTGGTTTCATTTGCTCGATTAATTCTCGAGTAATGCAGAAATGTGTGTTTCATTTGTATGGCAGCCCCCCCTTAGAGAGGAGGGAGGGGTCTCAAACTATCACGAAAACCTTCCCCGGCCCCAAAAAACCCCTACATACCAATTTTCATGTCAATCGGTTCAATAGTTTCCGAGTCCATAAGAATCAGACAGACAGACAGACAGAAATCAATTTATATATATATATATATATATATATATATATATATATATATATATATATATATATATATATATATATATATATATATATATATATATATATATATATATATATATATATATATATATATATATATATATATATATATATATATATATATATATATATATATATATATATATATATATATATATATATATATATATATATATATATATATATATATATATATATATATATATATATATATATATATATATATATATATATATAGATTCAATAATCAAAACCCTGACATTCTTTGGGTTATAGACTTCATTTTAACATCATTTACAGTTATCGATACCGATATAGCGCCCTTGGTCATACGATCATATGAATCGGTCCAGTAGTTTAAAAGTCATGATTTAAAAAAAAAATGCATTTTTACTGTTACAGGTTTTCCTGTAAGTTATATTCTAAATTGTGTTCTTTCTTATCGTATCGATAAGGCGGAAATTGGCCAGAATTTTCTTCTGACAGCCTCTTAACACATCAGGGACCGCAAAGAAATCTGTAAGACATACGCCTGGAACCGCACGACGTGTACGCTTCATTTGTTCGGAATCCACGAATGGGATCGTTTCCTTCGGTGTGGATGAGACTAAGGCGAGCCACGCCTTGTTAGATTCCTTGTTAGAATCCTTGTTAGATTCATGGCAGACCAAGGATTTAACCACCAAGTGTAGAAAACACGGGTTATTTCGTTCATCATCCGGAACAGATGGAACGCGAAACACGAGAAAACTCATGAGCGCTCCTTAATGTGTAAATATAGATGCTAAAGAACATGTTGACAACAACTAGCGAAACAATTGGGTGTGACTCAAAAAGGCATTTCTGTACATTTGAAGGTCATGGAAAAAATATCCAGAAGATCGGAAAATGAGTTCAACATAAGCTGAACGACAGCAGGAAAACCGAAATCCTGCTCGCCATGTACAAAAGGAAGTAATTTCTCCTTTGGATTGTGACTGGTGATGAAAAGTGGGTTTATTTTGAGAATCTTTGCCGAATCGCTATGGACGGAAAACAGTGCTCTATGTTCGGTTTAATCTACTATGAGCTTCTAAAATCTGGCGAAACAGGCAACACTGAACGCTACCGACAACAAATCTCGCGTAACTTTTGGAAAGGTCCTAAGTAACAAATGTAAACAAATCGAGTTAATGGATGCACACCATTAGTTCTCAATCATTGAACGCTTTGTGAAAACAACCGTTCAAGTATCTATCCTTTTCACCTTTTTATCACCGATACAAAATATGTGCAATGTACAGATTCTAATTTTAAGCACTCCACTGTTACTTCGGACGCCACTTTCCTCTAACGTTCGATACGTCCGAAGTAACAAAGCAATCAAAACAACACGAACTCGCACTTCGGACATTTTGAGTTTTTGTTATTTTCGAATGTAAAGGGTGTGTCACATCAAATTGCATCACGGAAAAAACGCTGTAGAAATTCGCCCAGTAGACCGATCCTTTTGAAAATTTAAGACAGTAAAATAAAAACTATTAAACAACTTTTGACATTTTCTTTTTATTCATACTTCGAGCCCAAGCCCGTATGCTCGCACCTTCCTCTTTACCCCGTCCATAAGGTTCTGTACAACGTCAGGTTGTAGTTTTTTTTTTGAACAGAAATCCATTTTCTCTTGAAGTCCGCCTCCGATTTGACAACTTTTGGGTTCTTCCGGAGGGCCTGCTTCATAACCGCCCAATATTTCTCTAATGGGCGAAGCTCCGGCGCGTTGGGCGGGTTCATTTCCTTTGGCACGAAGGTGATCCCGTTGACTTCGTACCACTCCAACACGTCCTTTGAATAGTGGCACGAAGCGAGATCCGGCCAGAAGATGGTCGGGCCCTCACTGCTTCAATAGTGGTAGTAAGCGCTTCTGTAGGCACTCCTCAAGGTAAACCTGCCCGTTTACCGTGCCGGTCATCACGAAGGGGGCGCTCCGCTTTCCGCAAGAGCAGATCGCTTGCCACACCATGTACTTTTTGGCAAACTTGGATAGTTTCTGCTTCCGAATTTCCTCCGGAACGCTGTATTTGTCCTCTGCGGAGAAGAACAACAGGCCCGGCAGCTGACGAAAGTCCGCTTTGACGTAGGTTTCGTCGTCCATTACCAGGCAATGCGGCTTCGTCAGCATTTCGGTGTACAGCTTTCGGGCTCGCGTCTTCCCCACCATGTTTTGCCTTTCGTCGCGGTTAGGAGCCTTCTGAACCTTGTATGTACGCAGGCCCTCCCGCTGCTTGGTCCGCTGGACGAATGAACTTGACAAATTCAGCTTATTGGCGACATCCCGGACCGAACTTCTCGGATCACGTCTAAACTGCTTAACAACGCGCTTGTGATCTTTTTCACTGACGGAACATCCATTTTTGCCGTTCTTCACCTTCCGGTCGATGGTTAGGTTCTCGAAGTATCGTTTTAGTACTCTGCTGACCGTGGATTGGATGATTCCCAGCATCTTACCGATGTCCCGATGTGACAACTCCGGATTCTCGAAATGAGTGCACAGGATTAAATCACGACGCTCTTTTTCGTTCGACGACATTTTTCCAAATTTACGAAAAATTGACAGTGAAGCATGGCCAACGTGATCTATACACTCTTATCTGATTATAAGCGAAAGCTGAAGATATAATTCCTAAAAATTAAATTTCTACAGCGTTTTTCCGTGATGCAATTTGATGTGACACACCCTTTATATACCGTTTTTAGTGTAATTCTACGAATGATAACAATAAAGATCTGCTTTTAGCACAAAGTGCAAGTGTTTGGATCGTTGTTCAGTAGTTATTTTCAAATTTTCATCGTGCAACGTAATTTGTCCAATGTACAAAGCCGTCAGTCAAAACGTCTAATGTAACATTTATCGCTCAGAGGCTTCAATTTTAAACTAAAATCACATTACAACAGTTTCGATTGGTTTTCCAGAGTTATTATTGGCTGATAGTGGTAAAAGTAGTAATAAAGATCGATTCCTTTTGAAACAATTCGCGAAACAATGTTCCGGTCTTTAACTTCGTTTTTCTCGAGTTGATGTGAATGTTACATAGGACCTTTTCAAAAGTTACGCGAGAAATGATCAATTCGAATCGAGTTGTGGGTGCGAGAACGACCAAAGTACCAATAAAAGGCATCGGATCGTTCTAAGTAGTGTACCTTTTTCATCAAATCAAGTTTAAGGCAAACAAAGCCCAAAACAAGAAACACAATAGCTCCGTCATGGATGAGATTAGAAAGATTTTCTTATCAAATATGATCCTCTATCGCCTTCTAGAAAGTTCAGGTCCAGCAACTTGAAACTTTGTATTTTTTTCACAGTTGCTGAAATCCATCGAATCTAGGAGAGCTGAAGCAGATCATCATTGATAAATGGTAGATCAGAATTCTTGTCAAAAATTGGTGGATCAGCAGATCGATGTATATTATGATACATGAGTGTATTAGATACATGAGTGGCTCATTTTCACTATTCTTTCAAAAATTTCCATTCTGTAAGGAAACAGTAGAAGGAATTTTCTATAGTTCTCTACATGCTATATTTTTGAATCAGGTTAAGATTTCAAATTTAAATGAAAAAATTATCAATCCTAGCTCTTCTACAAATAAACAGTATAGACTGCATTCAAAGTGTCCAGTTGGGATGACCGTTAACTACAACGCATTGCTGACAAAATCTGTTCATTTGTAATCACAAACTAGTGCTCACGCTTTTTTACGTAAACTAAAATGAAACGTAGCTCAAAAGAATGAATATGTCATTTAATTTTCATGCGTTTCCATTACTCTTCTCTTAGAAACGAGCGCGCAAAAGTCGGAATTCGTCATTATGAGCACTTTCTAAATCTTTGAGTGCGGAGCAAATTTTTTGAGCATATGCTAAAAATACGGATGAGTTTAACATATTTAAAATAAAAAATCTAACGGTTGTAGATAACTGATTATGTCACAAATGTTGTGTGAATGAAAAAAAATATATATGAAAAGTAGGGTTTTTTAAACTTTTTTATTCATGTACTAGCTGACCCGGCTGACCCGGCAAACCCGCCAAAAATTTATTTTTCGTTATCACATCCACGTTTTCTTACTAAGCGCACGATCATGGGTCCAATCGCAGAACTATTCATTGATTGATCTTCTAATGTACCCTTTAAAATTATTTTTTTCTATAAAATTATAATATCAGATTATTTTCAGACACAATTCTCGTGCAAGATTTTTCATCTACTTGCAAATAACATGTTTCACCGTTACATGGAATAAATGTTTGATACAGAAAATGTGATAGAATGAAGACAGCCCTAAATCGGACAATTCCTTTCTCGAGTGTTGCTCTTATCAACATATTCGGCGATCCTATTTTATTTATATAGATAGAAGAAGATATAGGAGTGCGTTTAATCACATTGAAATCCATTTCCACTTTCTAACGAAAATCAATATGTCATCTAACGAAAATCAATTTCGTTACCGCAAACATCAAATGGACTAACAACGCTTGTCAATATGTAATTTTAGAACACATGCGAATTGAATTCTTAGAATTTTACCATTTTCCTTCAGAGTTTTCCGAAAATTTTCAATTGTAATGTTTGGTTGGAATTTGTTTAGTTGAAATATGTGCATTATTTTTATGGGACCCCCTCTCCTTTCCAGAGGAGGAAGGGGTGTCATACCATCATACAAACATTTATCTTACCCAAAAACCCTCACATCCCAAATTTGGCTCCATTTGCTTGATTAGTATGTCTTGTATGTCTATGATTGGTATGTCTTGATTGGTATGTCTTCCGACCGAGACTTCTACCCGCAGCACTGCTTTGCGATTGCTCACTAACAGCACCTCGGTTTTGTGATGTGTCATCTGGAGCTTTACCCTGTCCATCCAGCTACCGATCGTGTCTACTGCGTCCGTCGCCTACATTTCCACTTCCTGGAGCGTCTTGCCGATTACCGTTGTTACGATGTCGTCCGCGAAGGCCACGATCTCCACACCTTTGGGTAACTCAGCCTTAGTACACCGTCGTACATCGTGTTCCAGAGCGTTGGTCCAAGGATGGAACCTTGTGGAACTCCCGCCGAGATATTCTTCAGTATCTGTCCCCTGTCTGTGTTGTATACCAGGATCCGATTCTGGAAATAACTCCTCAGTATCCTGTACAGGTAGCCAGGAACCTTCAATATGTGTAGCGCCTCGGCGATGGCCTCCCAGCTGGCGCTATTGAAGGCATTCTTCACGTCGATCAAAATTACCGCGCAGTAACGATCACCTCTTCGTTTTTTATTAAGCGAGACCTGAGCTTTCTCGATAACTGTTCGAATAGCGTCCACTGTCGACTTTCCTTTCCGGAACCCGAACTGCATTTTCGACAATCCGTGATCACCCTCCGTGCATTTCACCAGTCTTTTGAGAATAACCATCTCCAAGAGCTTTCCCAAAGTATCCAACAAACAAATAGGCTTATACGATGCTGGATCTTCAGGTGGCTTTCCTGGTTTCGGGAGCAGCACCAACTTTTGGACCTTCCATTTCGCAGGGAAGAGACGTTATCCAAGCATTTCTGCAGCACCATCCTGAACATTTCGGGGAAAGCAAGGATCACCGATTTCAGGGCCACATTGGGGATTTCGTCGGGGCCGGGTGTTTTTTTCACCTTTAAACCTTTTGCCACCGCGATGAGTTCTTCGTTGGTGACTTGTGCGTTCTCGGCTTCGTCCTCACCGTACAGTGTGGGTGGCCACGTCGGTGGGTCGTGCTGCGGAAAGAGTCCATTCACAATAACCTTGAGTCATTCCGGACATAATTCCATGGGAGTCGTTGAAGTACGGAATTTCGCCATCACGATTCGATATGCTCCACCCCAAGGATTTGCGTCGACGTCTCGACACAGTTCCCTATGGCAGTTTGATTTGCTCCTACGTATCTCCAATTTCAATTCGGCTCTGGTCACTCGGAACAACGCGCGGTGCTCCTCTCTTTCAAAATCGGTTCGTGCCCTCTGGACTCTTCTTCTGGCTAGAGAGCCGTATCGAGGCCGTTTGTGTCCCGACGTACGCCTTTCTCAGCCGGATTGTCATCGGCACACCACCAAGGTCACATTGTGACTGCAACGCAGATTTCAGTTTCTCCACAGTCGTGATCTCGTCCAGATAGCTGCTACTCGTTTTTTATTGTTTCCATGGCTTTGGACTAGATGACGCTATATTTTTTTATATTTTTTCTGGAAAGTTGAGGATCTTTCAAATAACATATCTCGATATAATCAATGCTATTTTTTCGTTTTGGAGATATGATTTTTCAAAGTTCCCATTTCCAAAAACCTATAGTTCGAAAAAACAATTTTTCGCATTTTATCCAAAAATTACTTTTTTCAAATTGTATTCGTATTATGGATTCGTAATTATGGATTGTAGTCGTGTTTTTTTTGTTCTATCATGGCTTTGGACTAGAGGGCGCTATATTTTTTATAGTTTTTTTCTGGAATGCTTTTTCACAAAACATATTTGATATCATCGATGCTTTTCTCATTTTTTAGATATTATTTTTCATTTACGCGACTAAACTGTCATGCGCCTACATTGATCCATTCATTTTGATTAGATTCAATATTTCGATAAGACAATCTCATGGTTTCTAACTATGCACAAGATAGGTTCGAAATAAAATTAATCTATTATATTTTTTTGTGTATTTATTTTTATTCTAGACATAAAATATATTTATTTACTTATTTTATTTATATATTAACTTTGAAAAATCGAATCTCAAAAACAAAAAAAACCCTCTCTGATATCGAAAAAATCCTCAGCTTTCATGAAAAAATATAAAAAAATATAGCGCCCTCTAGTCCAAAGCCATGGAAACAATAAAAACGACTACAAATAATAACGAAAATAAAATCCATTGTATTTGTAGATTCAATTTATAACATAAAGGGTGTGTCACATCAAATTGCATCACGGAAAAAACGCTGTAGAAATTTAATTTTCAGGAATTATATCTTCAGCTTTCGCTTATAATCAGATAAGAGTGTATAGATCACGTTGGCCATGCTTCACTGTCAATTTTTCGTAAATTTGGAAAAATGTCGTCGAACGAAAAAGAGCGTCGTGAATTAATCCTGTGCACTCATTTCGAGAATCCGGAGTTGTCACATCGGGACATCGGTAAGATGCTGGGAATCGTCCAATCCACGGTCAGCAGAGTACTAAAACGATACTTCGAGAACCTAACCATCGACCGGAAGGTGAAGAACGGCAAAAATGGATGCTCCGTCAGTGAAAAAGATCACAAGCGCGTAGTTAAGCAGTTTAGACGTGATCCGAGAAGTTCGGTCCGGGATGTCGCCAATAAGCTGAATTTATCAATTTCATTCGTCCAGCGGACCAAGCAGCGGGAGGGCCTGCGTACATACAAGGTTCAGAAGGCTCCTAACCGCGACGAAAGGCAAAACATGGTGGGGAAGACGCGAGCCCGGAAGCTGTACACCGAAATGCTGACGAAGCCGCATTGCCTGGTAATGGACGACGAAACCTACGTCAAAGCGGACTTTCGTCAGCTGCCGGTCCTGTTGTTCCTCTCCGCAGAGGACAAATTCAGCGTTCCGGAGGAGATTCGCAAGCAGAAACTATCCAAGTTTGCCAAAAAGTACATGGTGTGGCAAGCGATCTGCTCTTGCGGAAAGCCCCCTTCGTGACCGGCACGGTAAACGGGCAGGTTTACCTTAAGGAGTGCCTACAGAAGCGCTTACTACCACTATTGAAGCAGCACGAGGGCCCGACCATCTTCTGGCCGGATCTCGCTTCGTGCCACTATTCAAAGGACGTGTTGGAGTGGTACGAAGCCAACTGGATCACCTTCGTGCCAAAGGAAATGAACCCGCCCAACGCGCCGGAGCTTCGCCCATTAGCATAACCGCCCAATATTGGGCGGTTATGAAGCAGGCCCTCCGGAAGAACCCAAAAGTTGTCAAATCGGAGGCGAACTTCAAGAGAAAATGGATTTCTGTTCAAAAAAAACTACAACCTGACGTTGTACAGAACCTTATGGACGGGGTAAAAAGGAAGGTGCGAGCATACGGGCTTGGGCTCGAAGTATGAATAAAAAGAAAATGCCAAAAGTTGTTTAATAGTTTTTATTTTACTGTCTAAAATTATCAAAAGGATCGGTCTACTGGGCGAATTTCTACAGCGTTTTTTCCGTGATGCAATTTGATGTGACACACCCTTTATAACAGCTTTTAGCTCATTGGCTTCAATTTGATATGTCGACCATCTGAATCGGTTCAGTGGTTCAAAAGTTATGAATTTTTGGAAAAAAAAGTAAATTTTGGATAAAAGGGGAAAAATTGTTTTTTCGAACTATAGGTTATCTTTGATAAATCATATCTCAAAAACGAAAAAATAGCATTGATTATATAGGGATATTATATATAAATAAATATATAAAATCCTTAGCTTTCCAGAAAAAAATAGCGCCCTCTAGTCCAAAGCCATGAACACAATAAAAAACGACTACAATCAATAAATACGAAGGCAAAATCCGTTGTTTTTGTAGGTTTTTATTTTAATAAAAGGCTAACTCATTGGCTCCAATTTGATATGTCGGTATGCCTGAATCGGTACAGTGGTTCAAAAGTTATAAATTTTTAAAAAAAGTCAATTTTGGGAAAAAGTGGAAACACTTTTCCAAAATGAACTGCGAACGTAACATTGGCGCGACCCCCAACGCGACATTATAATCCAGTCTTAATAATATCGGTTCCTTCTAGCAGAACGTAATTCAATGGAAATGAACACTAAGCGTCCGCTAGTAGCAAAAATAAATACATAAACAGAATTCAATTATATAAATATGCTCTGTCTTCCAACCGTGCTATACTTTGTAATTGACAACAAACAAAACCAAAACAAAGCACACACAGCAAATTACAACTCGGGGGGAGATAAAACACACCCAAATATATGCCAACGTAAGCAGATTATACCCAACCATAGGAGGAGGACGCACGTGAGACCCTAAATTAAATTTGCCACTCTTTATTTTGCTTTCGCCTTAGCTTAACCTGGATTAATAATTCAACGGTGCTTGATGACATTTACAAATTCATACCAGATATTTATGTGCCACAAACAAAATAAAAATACATGCTCTGGCTGTGGCGCCTTACAACCAGCGTAGGAATCATCGGACACCAGCCGTAAATGGGTGGTCATTGAACGAGGGTGCAAATTAAACCGAGGAGCGAATGAGGGAGAGCAGGCGAGGCTACTCGGTACCTTTATTGCCACCATATTCATAAAATATTTTCCATTTTTCATGTCATTTTCCCTCCGTTTGCCGTAATACACCGGCTTTATTAATTCAGTCCAGTTGTTGGAAATGAATAAGTAAACAAAAAATGGGAAAATTCTGCATGACCACTTTCGCCAAAGCCAAATTGGTTTCCGCAAGGTTTGGATGAGTGTTTCGATTCCTGTACGGATTTTCCTCGTCCGTGCCAAATAGGTCAAGCTGACCGTTAGACGGTCGGTTTGACGGTGTTATAAAATTTATTCATGGAAATCTGCACTGCTAACAACATTGAGGGAAATGGAATACAACCATCGAACGGTTCCGCACCAATGGCGATTGCGATGCCGCAGGTATACCGTGCGATTCCTTTTCTTTCTCTCTCTCCTGCAAATATTTGGCAGCTGATCCAGTGCGAGAGCAAATACAGACGCGGCCAGGAATAAATTGTTTAAATAATGTAACTAATTTAATATGAAAATTAATGTCTATAGAATAATTTAATTAAATGGAATTAAAACTCCCCCGCAGAAGTGAAGTTCCGTGCGCTCGGGGTATTTATGGTGCCAGACGCAGATACTCGGATCCTCTTTTTTTCCTCTGCGGGGTTGTAGCCGTAAGGTAGCTCGTCGCTCTTTGTTACATCAACGATTAATACCCACAAAACTGCTGAGTGACGATTTTTTAATACGATTTGAATTTCCTAAACAAATAATTTTCATGCGAAGTTCGTGAAAACAAATCTATATACTCAGACTGTTCAAGAGTTTTCTTAGGAATGGAAATCAGATTGAAAAACTATAGGAGGTTGGGTACAAGATACGACCGCATTGTTGACGTAGAACTACGCTGTTATTTTATATAAGTCGCTTGTTTATACCTTCGGATATTATTCTATAATGCTGTGAAATTTTAGAAACAACTGCTTGGTAGAATAATCTCTGAAATGGATATTTCATTGTAGAATCAGTTGACGATAATTGATTGATGATTCATTCTTGCCCTCGCAAAACAATAAACTAGCTGATCGTATGTCGCAATTTATTTCATGTCAATGCATTGAAAATTTACCTCGAACGCTATTCCGGTGGCCTTTTTCGCAAATGACATAGACTCGGCTACAGTCGATTATATACATGTTGCACCAGCACCATCATTCCACATCTTATATCTACATCAATATATCTTTGGCACCGCATGGAAACAACAATAATGACAACACTTGCAAGTATCAAATATCATGCTACATGTTATTTAGTATTGCCTCAAAGGAATCGCACCTCTAGGCATCGTTCGTACAACGTAAACCAAGCGCCAAACAAGCGTTCGCCATAGTATGCATACAGACCCATACATTGGTGACTTGAAACTAGGAATATAAACACATTATTTTGCGCTATTCTCAAAAGAAAAGCTTCTGTTAATACAGGTCGGACTCGATTATCCGGAGTATTGATTTTTTTTCACTCCGGATAATCGAGTCAATACAATTTTTATTCTTCATTTGTTTTTTTTTGCATGTATTTTCCGTTTTTTTAAAATAAAAGAGGAATTTGAATTTTTATTCATCCCCTTAAAGTCAGAAAACACCTTTCTCACATGAAAAAAAATAATTATCCAGATTATCTCAGGAAGTGATAGAAGATCAAATTTGATGAAAAAATCCTTCTACGCATATGTTTGAATTTCAACAATGACAGAGTTATTGAACTTTTTTTTTGTTTCGGACTTTGTTGCCTCAAACTGGCTCTACATTACAAAGTACGCTATGGAATACAATTCTGTTGCTTTCATTTGAGAGACGGGAAAATTTAGTACAGGATATAGTAGTGGAACATCTAAGTTAGTTCATTTTAATAACATTTTGGAAGTGAAAAATTTAAAAGTTAATAATTTTTAATATTTTATTAATAATTTCATCGTAAAAGTTTATATTGAACTAGATTGTTTCTATCAATCAAATTGAAGCTCTCTAACCACCCTACAATTTTTTCTTTGACACCCAACTTCTATCTTTCTTAATTTGGCTGCAATATAGATATAAACAATTCTTGGTGAAAATTCTAGCAAAATCTTCAAAAATCACGATTTTTACCCCACTGTACATGTAATAGCCACTTAAACTTCCTTAACGTTGAAAGGTTCCATTTCTTCATGAAATAAGCCATATTTAAAATATATTAAAAAAAAAAGTTTTTCCAAACTGAATATAATCGAGACCAAAATTGTATATAATCGAATCACATACAATCGAGTCTGTATATAATCGAGTCCGACCTGTACTGTATTCTATTAGTCAAATCATTTCATTTGATACCAATATTGAGGGGATTGCAAAAAAATACATAGTCGACCATTGTGTGTCGGCGACCTTTTCGAATTTATATTGTTCATAGTGTAGTGTATTCTCCAAATCAAGCCATTCTTCCATTTTTTTTGCGGCGGCCAAATTGAATTTTTCAAGATCATGCAATACGCAGTTTTATAATGACAGTAGAATTAAATGTTTGTTCCAAATTTCAGATCAATCATTCAAGAGGAACGGGGTCAATTTTCTATTGATGTGGGACAATCCAACAAACATTCAAACATACATAGAAACAGGTCAAGCTGAATGAAACCATTTAGTGGGAGGCGATCTGGCGTAGTGGTAACATCCATACCTCTCACGCAGAGATCACGAGTTCAATTCTCACTCCCGATATTCTTCCAAAAATGGAAGTAAAAGTGACGAACCAGCCAAAATGTGTTGAAAGTCACTATAATAGAGAAAAAAAAAATCAAAAAGTAATTAGTTGTTTGAGGACTGTGGCCATATTGAAATGGGATTTTTCATTATCTGCTATGTTCTACTAGTCGAGAACTTCCTTTTGATACATTTTTGGACATTTTTCATAAATAACTGTGTTCTACTAGTCAAGCCCTTTCGTTTGATACCCATATTGATGGGGTTCTGACAAAATATGTAATCCGCCATTTTGTAGTGGCCGCCATCTTGGATTTGCATTTTTCATAAATAACTGCATTCTACTAGTCAAGCCCTTTCTTTTGATACCCATATTAGCTATTCAATATAGAATTATTATACAAATTATTCGAAATTTCCGAAAATCAAAAATAAAATACTCCGGATAATCGAGTCTAAAATTCCGGATAATTGAATCCCGGATAATCGAGTCCGACCTGTAATACAGATAATGTACTAAAATCTAGAAAATAATTGGGCAAGTAGCAGTTAGCAGTTATCGTACCCCTTCCTTCATTAATCAATGACATTGATGAGACTAAAATAAAATCGTGGGGCATGGGTTGGATTTCCATTATCCGCATTTAATGGTTTCATCATACGCACCGCGATTTTCCCATTGGGTTCTGGAAATGCACTCAATGCCTTATGACCAATCTCCAACGCTTGCTGATTTGATTGAGACAAGGTCTTTGTGTCGTCTTATCAGAGAAATGTTTATCCTGAGCAGCAGCTTTATGTGCATAATCCTGTGGAGTCGTCAATTCAGCAATGTCAACGACACTACCAAAAGTTTCGATCTCGAAAGTTCCTGCTACAGCATTGAGGATTGGGATGTTGTCCTTCTGCTGAATCTAATCGTCATTTAGGTTTTCCTCATCGGTGAGATCATCCACCGGATCCGGTGGGAGAATAAAGGGTGTGTCACATCAAATTGCATCACGGAAAAAACGCTGTAGAAATTTAATTTTTAGGAATTATATCTTCAGCTTTCGCTTATTATCAGATAAGAGTGTATAGATCACGTTGGCCATGCTTCACTGTCAATTTTTCGTAAATTTGGAAAAATGTCGTCGAACAAAAAAGAGCGTCGTGAATTAATCCTGTGCACTCATTTCGCGAATCCGGAGTTGTCACATAGGGACATCGGTAAGATGCTTGGAATCGTTCAATCCACGGTCAGCAGAGTACTAAAACGATACTTCGAGAACCTAACCATCGACCGGAAGGTGAAGAACGGCAAAAATGGATGCTCCGTCAGTGAAAAAGATCACAAGCGCGTAGTTAAGCAGTTTAGACGTGATCCGAGAAGTTCGGTCCGGGATGTCGCCAATAAACTGAATTTGTCAAGTTCATTCGTCCAGCGGACCACGCAGCGGGAGGGCCTGCGTACATACAAGGTTCAGAAGGCTCCTAACCGCGACGAAAGGCAAAACATGGTGGGGAAGACGCGAGCCCGGAAGCTGTACACCGAAATGCTGACAAAGCCGCATTGCCTGGTAATGGACGACGAAACCTACGTCAAAGCGGACTTTCATCAGCTGCCGGGCCTGTTGTTCTTCTCCGCAGAGGACAAATTCAGCGTTCCGGAGTTCCAAGTTTGCCAAAAAGTACATGGTGTGGCAAGCGATCTGCTCTTGCGGAAAGCGGAGCGCCCCCTTCGTGATGACCGGCACGGTAAACGGGCAGGTTTACCTTAAGGAGTGCCTACAGAAGCGCTTACTACCACTATTGAAGCAGCACGAGGGCCCGACTATCTTCTGGCCGGATCTCGCTTCGTGCCACTATTCAAAGGACGTGTTGGAGTGGTATGAAGCCAACGGGGTCACCTTCGTGCCAAAGGAAATGAACCCGCAAACGCGCCGGAGCTTCGCCCAATAGAGAAATATTGGGCGATTATGAAGCAGGCCCTCCGGAAGAACCCAAAAGTTGTCAAATCGGAGGCGGACTTCAAGAGAAAATGGATTTCTGTTCAAAAAAAACTACAACCTGACGTTGTACAGAACCTTATGGACGGGGTAAAGAGGAAGGTGCGAGCGTACGGGCTTGGGCTCGAAATATGAATAAAAAGAAAATGCCAACAGTTGTTTAATAGTTTTTATTTTACTGTCTAAAATTTTCAAAAGGATCGATCTACTGGGCGAATTTCTACAGCGTTTTTTCCTTGATGCAATTTGATGTGACACACCTTTTATTTACACGAGCAATCTCACTAGAAGCATCATTCCACGTAGTGATGATTTCCTCCAGCTCCTCCACACACAAAAGTATGCTTTTCGACAATATTTGTTAAAAAAAAAGTCACAGGAGGGTTGTGTCCGAGACACGTCCGCATAGTTGTAGTAGGATTCCGTTAGGTTATATGTTGACTTTGGATATGTTTGAATAATTACATCGTTAAACTTTTGTATAATGACACTCCACCAGTGTTTACCGAGTGATGGTGACAGAAGGATGGTAAACAGTCGTTGGATGGTGCGTATCAGATAGAAGATGCCGAAGTGGAATGAGATACGATGAAAAACGCCCTCTGTGACCCTAGACGAGATGCAGAACAAAACAAAACAGACAAATTAAACCGAACGACCCGTTCTTGAGCGGGAACACACCTTGGTTTTTATTTATGAAAATTGAAATAAATCGTTTCATATTTTACACTTACAATTGTGTCGCCTAAATTTTCCCGGTTGATTTTTCTCTGTAGGAGGCTCAATCGAATCATTTTTACCATACATCACAATGTGAAGTCTTTTATCAAAGTAATACTGTAGAAAAATTACCATATTTTTGTTTGTTATTGGGGTTTTCAATTGAAATTGAAAACACCTTCCGGACATACTTGCTTTAAAACGAACTTATTGCCCAATAAAGCTATACAAAATTGAATGAATATGATGGTAAGTTGCAGCCTATGAATTAAGAAATATTTTGGTGCAAAAACATTACCATATGGTTGTTTTCCAAAGAAAATTATCAAAGTTCCTGTTCGATTTTTCGAACGAACCATTTGCATTTGAAAAACTACCAGGACGAACTTTAAAGCGATGTGTAGAATGTAATAATAGAAAGGAATGAAAAGTGAAAAGATCAAATCTAAATTACTCAATTTGTAAAAGATAACTTCACGCGCTTTGTGCAGCAAACCCTTATTGTGAATAATATTGTTCAATTACAATTTTCTCATCATTTAAAAAATGTATATATTTACATAAATAAGTTAATGTTTATAAATTTTATAAACCTCACTTTTTATGTGTTTTTTTTCCTTTACCACAGCTGACATTACCTAATCATCTATCTACGTTTATCTTTTTTTTTATATTTACTCAAACTCATTCACATTTTTGGCATATGCTCACAAAAATTGCTTCGCACTCAAACGGTTGAATTGTTTATGATGAGTAATCAATATATTTACATATATGATTTCCATATAATCGCCAGAGATTACACATTCAGTATGTTTCGGTGGGGTTGAGTTCTTCGACTAGTAGTTTCGCGACTTCTTTATCTGCCCTGAGAGGGGTCTTGCACCCATTTCATAGTATCTCCTACTAGCAGCAAGTAGTATCGTTTGGTCAACTGCCACGTCATCCAACAGTGGCGCAGCAAACTTCGCCAGCCCCTTAAAAATCCTCTAGAGCGCGTTGAACGTTTTTCAATTCATAGTAAATGACCGCTTCTGAACCCACATATTACACAGTAGTACTCTGTCCATAATGATTTGGATATGCAATCGTTACTGGATTTAGATCTACCCATAATCTTAGGTTTTCGCTGAAATAAAACCGCCAGTCTCAATTCAATGAAGAAAAGTTTATTTTTTGTGTTTGTCAAAAGAGTGAGTCGATGATTATTACATCACTTCAGATCAGGGTTTCTCGACCCCCTGGGGTCGATTTCGGTTTCCTAGGGGTCGACAGAAACGAAAATTTATTTTGGGGATGCTCCATAAGTTGTGTTACGTGCACCACCCTGTTATATGAATGACCAAGGTTGCCACATTTGATTCTTCTAAAATTTTGAACCAAAAATTCGGTTTCAAAAAACGGTTTATTTTCATTTTGAATTTGTTGTTCTTATTCATGGTTTGCTTAAGTCGTATCAATACAAGAAAATAAATCATAAAAATGTTTTCTCATAATAAATTGTATGATGTTTATACATGGTTTTGTTGAACTTTGCTTTTCTTAAATTTTCCGCCAATTCTATCCTTGACACTCCTCCTTGAGCCGATACATAGTTCTTTGCTTTTAAAATAGAGTCCATCATTGTGGAAGCCAACCGATCTCAGAACTTTGTTTTGTTGGCATTGTGAGAATATTCACTCAACACACGCTGATGAGTGTGGAATTATCAACAAGTGTCCCAAAACTATCCTTAGCAGGAATGGATAAGTGAGGTGACATTTCATAAGCGGACGGTCAATATTATTGACAAAAGGATGACATTTGAGAGCATTATGACAGCTGAACACAGCCGACGTCGTAGAAATCCGGATTTTCAGATGTTCAAACATCAATATCGTGACATTTCATACAAATACAAGATGTTGACGTTTTATCTCATGGACTTCGAGACTGAGTTGCCAGATTTCCAAGCGTGCCTGTAAATTTGCAGACATTTCATTCTTGTTAGTCTTTTTTGCGATTGCAGCTGAATTTTATAAACTTCCGAAATTCTAGAAAGCTTAAAAGAAAGCATTTAGTTTGGAAAACTGATACTAGCAAAATACGGTAGTTTTAGCAAGACAAATCAAATCCTCAAAGTATGCTGACAATGTGATGGTGAGAGAGTGAATGAAACATAACAACGCTATGGGAGTTTTTTGATGTTGAACTCGGTAATTTTTTTGCGCGAACAAGCAGGGCATCCAGTTTAGTCTAAGTTGTGTGTTTCTTCACTATGAAATTTGGAGAATGAGAAGATCTGGGAAAATCACAGGTGGAAAAACATCATGTGTTATTTCAAAGTACAGTAGAAACCCGATTATCCGCGAAATAGTCGGTCAAACTCACCGCAAATAACAAAAATCGTGGATGACGTATTAACACTTTGACGGCCATGGTGTTTTGGCCAAAAAGTTTGTAAAAACCTGGAGTTTTCAATGGTTGATTCTTATACTAAATGGTGCTAAGAAGACATCTAGCATAACATTTCATTCCCATCTGCCATAGAAGGGTAAAAACAACCCGTGTGCAGTACTGCACACGCGAAAATCTTTATAAACGATAAAAATCTTTATAAAACAATTTATTTTTACGAAAATACATTTTTTGTAAAAACCATAACCAAAACTAAAGAGCATGGGCCTACCACTTACTAACTAATTCCGGAAAGGCCTATTGTTTTACTATGGAACTCACAGGCGGATCACTTGCTCGCGGATAATCGGGGTTATACTGTCATAGTCTTATTTATAGATTAAAAATCTAAAATTTCGTAATTTCAGACTTTATATTATAAGACTTATTATAATAATAATAGTTTAATAATAAGTTTTAGTAGGAATATCTGAAAATTCAGAGGAAATAGGGTTAGTTAGGGTTAAGACTACGAGCTTCAAGTAATTAAATAATACCAAGTAGGCATTTTCATTCAAATTTTACCAATTAAAAATTGCCTTCGAGCCTTCTAATCTGATGAAGAATAGCTTGGATCCCAAACTCGAACTAGCCATCGCGGATACTTCTGTTGTCTCGGGTTAAGGGCGATATTGACCGTGTAAGGTGGCAAAATATTGATTGAGGTTAGATCGGATGTCGAAAGCCTAGCTGTCACGATATTGAAGACACATATTGATAATTTTGATCGTGTGAGGTGCCCAGTATGGTTCAATATTTTTATAAATCAATGTACGTTGATGGCTCGTAACTCAACGATAAAAAAACAAAGTTTATTGGTAAGTAGGTAGACAGAGAAAATGAACTGTTATTAGTTTAACATTTAAATTTGAATTTGAAAAAATATCTTTAAATTTTGTATCTTTGCAGAAAATCTGTAATTCTGTTTGGCGAAAAATTTGTAAAATACAGAATATTCTGTATATGTGGCAACCCTGAGAATGACTAATATCTTAGTAGAAAATATTATTGCTGTACATTTTAAAAACACAACAAGACGATGAGCGTGCACAAGATGAAAATAAAAAAGTACAAAAAGTACAAGATGAAAAATTCGGCAAGTAAAAAACGTGAACAGGTTCGTTTAAGACAATGTATTTGAGCGTACGAGTCCTTCAGGCATGTTTATCATTTTTATGTATCTTAAACATATACGCGATTTACGACGAAGGATGTCCAAACATGCTCCTGATATTTTACTGTATAAAAAGCTTGCCCTTCGATTGCAATTTCATATGCGTTCTGAAATACGTTGAAGCTTGAATGATAATGCACTCAACTTCTAATTTAGTTCAAGAGATTACAAGGTATTTACATAGCAACTACTAGAATAAAGTGATTGAAAAAGAATTTACAAAATGCTTGGTCATCTATGTGCATGGCGTAACAATTTTTTTTTAATTATTTCAGGAAACTTGAGATGGGTCGCGACTAAAAATGTTATTCAATTTATTATAATCCAATCACATTACTCCCATTTTTTTGAAGAATGTCGGGAGCGTGACCTTTTGCGTGAGAGGTGCGGATGTTACCACTACGCCAGATCGCCTCCGTGAAAGAATAATATCAAGTTTATTCATTTAATCAACTGCATTGTTTTCAAATTGATAATCATTCAGTAAGAAAAAAAATATAGGAGGTTGTGTCCAAGATACGACCGCATTGTTGACGTAGAACTACGCTGTTATTTTATATAAGTCGCTTGTTTATACCTTCGGATATTATTCTATAATGCTGTGAAATTTTAGAAACAACTGCTTAGTAGAATAATCTCTGAAATGATTTTTTCATTGTAGAATCAGTTGACGATAATATTGATGATTCATTCTTGCCCTCGCAAAACAATATGTCGCAATTTATTTCATGTCAATGCATTGAAAATTTACCTTGAAGGCTATTCCGGTGGCCTTTTTCGAAATTGACATATACTCGGCTACAGTCGATTATATACATGTTGCACCAGCACCATTATTCCATATCTCATAACTACATCTATATATCTTTGGTACCGCATGTAAACAACAACATTGACAACACTTGCAAGTATCAAATATCATGCTACATGTTATTTAGTATTGCCTCAAAGGAATCGCACCTCTAGATATCGTTCGTACAAACTAAGCGTAAATCAAGCGCCAAACAAGCGTTCACTACTGGCTACTACTAGCAATATAAACATTTCTCATCATTTTGCGCTATTCTCAAAAAAAAAAGCTTCTGTTAATATTACTGGCCTCGAAAAGAGTTGCATTACTTTCTCATGCTCGAGATAAGCGCAGCTGTCTCCCGTAGTGGAGGAAGTTTTGCTACTGGCAAGCAAAACCTAATCACATACAAAATTCCAGAACATTTACTTTCTTGATGACTAAACAAGAGAAATAAACTCTTTTTGTTAATAACAACCTCGAAAACAGTAGCAATGCTTCATTATGATCAATATTAGCGCAAATGCAATCCTAGTTGAAGGCAGTTTTGCGACTGGCACGCGAACCCAAATAACTTATAACATTCCAGTAAGATATTCAAGATGCTTAGTATTCCCAAATAATTTTTTGGTGCACAACCTTAACGTCTGCTTCGTCATAACGTCAGTTTAATGCATTGATGCATTCTCAAAGGCACAAACGAAGCCCTTATGAAGACGGAAAATAAACAATGTTAACTGCTTGGAAAAAGACCGAATTATGCCACACAGCTTGTACTCTGCTGTAACACCCATCGATGCGAATTCGCTGATGAGTTTGTCAAGAGCGACCGCCTTCACCACCAGCGGGGGGAGCTTGATTTTGGTTGCTGCCTGGGCGTTTACATTTTCGACCGACGGTGCGAAATCGCCTACTTCGCTGTTGTTCGGTGCGGTGTCACATTCGCGAAGGCTCGGTTCAGTGCGAGCGCTTTTCACTGCACCAACACCGCGTGCATCATTAGATGACGCTTACCTCGAAATTTTATTGCCCCTGGCAATGCGTTCGTTTTTTGCAGGGCTCGAGCCTGCCTTCCTCTCCTTCTTGCTCATCGCACACTACGCGAAGCGTCCAAGAAGAACACACGATACGAATAGCGCGAAAAACGAACAGAAAAATCAAACGACGATTTCCAAGTTGGATTACCACTGGTGGGGTCCAATCTTAGATCGAAGCGCAGCGAAAGCAAAGTGAACTGGATTACTCAACAGTCCGATGCCGAATGAAAGTTTGCCTCAGCGAGATCCACTGTTTATACTCTAGGCAAGTATTCCCCTTCATTCTTCTACTTTTTCTTTGCTCACGGAGACTTTGAATCCTACGATTTCCCCTCCGTTGGTCGACGATAAGTTGCTCGTTATACACAGCTCTGTTCGGGAAAGCACACAAATGGATAGAACAAATGTATGGGAAAATGGAAACGCTTAAAGTTTTCATGAATTTTAACCATTTACAAACCAAGGGATTCTAATGTTTAGCACATTAAACAAATCTTACGGAATTTTCGATTCGTTTAGTATGTAAATCGCCAAAATCCGTTCGCGGCAAAAATAGTTATTAACGTTAACTTTATTTCATAAAAAACGTGACCTGTTTTCTTATTTGACACCCTTAATGAAAGACGTAGTTCTACGTCAAATAAAGATTGGATTCTCAAAGAAATTTGGCTATGGGGTCTAAGGTATGACTTAATTCTGGAAAAGGAGTCTCTTGCCTAAAAGAGTTTGAGAACCCCTGCATTAGATTAATTATAGATTTATGTATTCATTTCGGCTTACATACGTCGATTAAATTTTAGGATAAGTTTGAGTAAAATGCTCAACATTTGCTATTGGCGCACTCCATTAGAACCTGTACAATAATTTCCGTCATCTCACCGATTATGGCGTCTTAGGTCACGAATGGCTCACACCGTTTGATACGAGTACACATGGCCTGCCAAATCGAGTACTTCGAAGCGACTTCTGGTAGTTTCTTCCGTCTGAAACTGTCATCCAAAAATTCCTTATTAATTACTTCTTAAAATCCGCTTTGATGCAGGTCTCGTCTTCAATGACGCCGTTCCGGTATTATGTTAGCAGCTTCGTGTAGAGTTTGCCAACGCTCTGCTAGCGTTCGTCCCGATTTGCGAAGTTCTGCACCTTGTACGTTTTCAATCCGGATCGTTTGCTGGTCCTTTGAAATGTTCGGATTCCGCTTGAAACTAACAATCACCGGTCTCTTGGTTTTTTGCGCGTAGTTCTAGTTGTATTCATTATATCGAGTCATACTATAGCTTGTTGGAAAGGTATTTTTGCGCGCTATAATATAGTCCTTGACAGTGTTTTGTTTGGTTAAGTCATTCGTGAGTTATAGTGTCGCAAATATGGAGCAAAATAAAGAGAAAATCCGACATATTTTACAGTACTACTATGACAAAGGCAAAAATGCATCTCAAGATGCCAATAAAATTTGTGCAGTTTATAGACCCGATACAGTTTCCATTTCCACCGCACAACGATGGTTTCAACGTTTTCGTTCTGGTGTAGAGGTCGTCGAAGATGCGCCACGCTCCGGAAGGCCTGTCGTCGAAAATTGCGACAAAATCGCTGAATTATCCGAGAAAGACCGGCATAGTAGCAGCCGTAGCATCGGCCAAGAGATGGGGATAAGTCATCAAACCGTTATTAACCATTTGAAGAAGCTTGGATTCACAAAGAAGCTCGATGTATGGGTGCCACACACGTTGACGCAAAAAACATCTTTGACCGTATCGACGCATGTGAATCGCTGCTGAATCGCAACAAACTCGACCCGTTTCTGAAGCGGATGGTGACTGGCGATGAAAAGTGGGTCACTTACGACAACGTTACGACGGTCGTGGTCGAAGCCAGCTGAAGCGGCTCAGAAGGTGGCCAAGCTCTCATTAACGGTCAGGAAGGTTCTGCTGTGTGTTTGGTGGGATTGTCAAGGAATAATCTATTATGAGCTGCTTCCCTATGGCCAAACGCTCAATTCAGACCTGTACTGCCAACAACTGGACCGCTTGAAGGTAGCACTCATGAAGAAGAAGCCATCTTTGATAAACAAAGGCCGCATTGTCTTCCATCAGGACAACGCCAGGCCACACACTTCTTTGGTGACGCGCCAGAAGCTCCGGGAGCTCGAATGGGAGGTTCTTTTGCATCCGCCGTATAGTCCGGACCTTGCACCAAGTGACTACCACCTGTTTTTGTCCATGGCGAACGAGCTAGGTAGTCAGAAGTTAGCCACAAAAGAGGCCTGTGAAAATTGACTATCCGAGCTTTTTGCCCCTAAGGAAGCGAGCTTCTATAACAGGGGTATTATGAAGTTGGCATCTCGTTGGGAACAAGTCATCGAACAAAACGGCGCATATTTGACATAAAACAGATGATTGTAACTAATTTTATGAACAAATGAAAATTCAAAAAAATACCGCAGGACTTTTTTGACAGCCTAATATAAACAAACACTCTGAAGAAAAACTGGGCAAAATTTGGTTCATTTTAAGGAAGCATAAAAAAGTTAGTCAAGTTTGGATGTGTCGCAATAATTATCGACTCATCCTTTACTATCAACCAGTTCACGTGGATGGTACTTTTCCCATCCTCTCAATCATTCGGATGGCTTTCAATCGTTCTTATCCCAGTCTACAATTACCATCACTAAATGTCAAAATGCCGGAGGTTATTAATTGGAATACTGGATGCTAAATTTTGGGTGTGTATTCTGGAGTCTGCTGAAAAGATATGGACGAAACTGTAATTCAAATGTCTTTTGGAAGGCTACAAAGCTTACTCGTTGATACTTTATAGGCTGCAGCCTTCATGTTTTCAATTGCTCGTACAAAACAATCACCAGTTGCTACTCGGCACGTATAACATAATCGGTTACTGTGTATCCGCGTTATTGTTGATGACGAATACAAGGCTTCTGAGAATACAGAATTTTGTGGCGCAATTTCCATCCGTCACATGGCGTGTATAATACGCAGTGATAACTCCGATTAATCCAATAGTTATCAGAAACCTAATACCATTGGGCTCGATTGTTCGATATTCAAAATTCGTAGTAAGACAAACTTCAAACCACTTTGACCGTTATGGTCATGTCATCTCAAAGTGAGTTGGTATGAGTGGTGCAAGAGTGATCAAATTACTAACTCATTTGCTTATGAAACAATAATTGTCTTTTTCATAGTTTTTTACTACTTGAAAGAAGACCGGTGACTACCCTAAGGTGTTGGTTATACATAATCCATAGATTATTTACTATATCACTACAATCACAATAATATTTTATTAACATCACAGATAGTATTGTCGTTAAAAATATTATTTGAAATCAATAACTTTTATTATACACGCGGTATCTTTGGTCTCAGCTCTCTTAGGTTCATACTCCGGCCATCCTTCATTGCCATACAATTAGAAGGATAAATTTTTATTTCGCTACTAGCTGACCCGGTAAACTTCGTTCCGCTCAAAATGGATTTTTTTTGTTATGAATACCTTCAAACATGCACGTTTTCTTGCTAAACGAACGTTCATTGGTTCAAGCGCAGAACTTTTGATTCATTGATCTTCTAATTGACCTTTTACAATTTCCTAGTACTTCTACCAAAACTCGTCATTGTAATTCTCGTTCAACATTTTTTAATCATTTGCAAAAAACATGTTTCTCCCATACATGGAATACATATTTGATACAGAAAATATAATAAAATTATGACATCTCAAATATGACGATTGTTTCTTCGAATGACGTGCTTACCCCTTTGCTTGATTAGTTCTCGGGATATGCAAAAAATTGTGTTTCATTTGTATGACAGCCTCCCCTTAAAGAGAGGAAAGGAGTGTCGCACCACAATAAAAATATTTCTTGCCCCTTAAAACCTCCATATGCCAAATTTGGCTCTGTTTGCTTGCCAAAATTCTGCCTCCACATGCCAAATTTGGTTCCTTTTTCTTGCTTAGTTCTTAAGTTATGCAGATATTTGTGTTTCATTTGAATGGCAGCCCCCTAGGAGAGGGGGGAGGAGTATCTAACCACCATAGAATTAGTGATTGCACTCTAAAACCTCCACATGTCAAATTTCGTTTCATTTGCTTGATTAATTCTCGAGTTATGTAGAAATTTGTGTTTCATTTGTATGGCAGCCCCCCTTAGAGAAGGGAGAGGGGTCTCGAACTCTCATAAGAACCTTCCCCGACCCCAAAAACCCCTACATACCAATTTTTATGTCGATCGGTTCAGTATTTTCCGAGTCCATAAGAATCAGACAGACAGACATCCATTTTTATTTATATAGATAGATTAATAACTTTTATTATACATGCGTTATCTTTGGTCTCAGCTCTCTTAGGTTCATACTCCGGTCATTCTTCATTGCCATACAATCAGAAGGATAAATTTTTATTTCGCTATATACCGTCAATACTAAGCGTCTGATTTAAATCCTTGTAAATCGCGCTCAGACTACAGCCCATTCCCGTTGGTTACCAGCGGATATAAACCATCCACAAGTCGCGCGAGGACTGTGTGCAAAAGAGCGTTCTAAATTATTTTTATTTCCATTCTATTTCACATAGACATTATGCATTCGACATCGGATGACTTCTGCTGGTACCAAGACCGGGAGCCATCCCGTGCAATGAGTGCCGATCCCTCGAGGCTGGATTGCGGAGAACCGTGGCCAGTCACCAGTCAGGAATCAGAAGCATACAGAGCGTTTGGCTGCCGGCTGTGTTATTGCAGTTACTTGTTCGCTCTCACTTGTTTCCTACATCCACATTCATATACATATACATATCCATACACTCTGCAACGAAAAGGACTAACAATTATTGCTGACGGGACGAGGGAGAAATATGGGCACAGTCAGGGAAAGGACATTGTTACTGGTTGAACGGAACGAGCCACGTAGACATTGACGGGCGGTAAAATGCTCGTGGTGCAAATTGTATTTCTTGTAATGAGTGGAAATAAAATGCAATGAAGCGCATTTCGCTGTCATTATCTTTTTTCCTGCTACATTCTTCTTTTCGCACCCCACCATTGAATTGTTGATTCTGTCCCCCGCTGGCAGTGCATTAGCTAGATTGGTTTCGATGCCATTACAATCCAAGATCGGAGCGTTCCAATTGAACGTAAAATCTGAGTAAATGTAACGTTTTATATGCTACTAATTCGTTCGTGACGATGGCAAGTGCAGTGATTTTGTTGGATTTCGTTGGGTTATTGCTATCATCATCTGCTCGATGGTCCTTCAAGCTGTACGATAGCCCCTAGACGTATTCTAATACCCACGCTTTATTTTGTTTGTTGTGAAAGATTAAGTTTCATGCAGAGTCAGTGGACTTTAACATTTCGTCTAGATCACGAACAAATGCCATAAAGAAAAGCATTATCATAACCTTATTAAATATAACTCATTTTCCTTTAAAAAGCTTTTTTTTTTTGAAATATGTCTTTCAGTTGTGGGCCCAAATTTGAAAATTTCCAGATAACATAGTCTATTCTGAAGATCCAATTTTCCATGAACACTCTCTAAACACTAACCTAAATGACCGATAGAAAAGCGATTTAATTTATTTATTACGAATTTCATGTCAACTCGACTGGCCATTGACAGCGTTATCACAGATTTCAGTGAAACGTTGTGGGTATAGAGACATTGGTCATTCAAGCAACTTTGCATATTTGTGTATGTCGTTGAACTGGGTGCGATATATTACGCATTAGGGATCATTGAAACATTGCCCATCGACCACTATTTTATTTTTTCAGACAGTCTCAGCTCAATAGAGGCAATCCGCTCAATGAAAGTTGATAAACGCTCATCTTATTTCCTATCAAGAATAAGACAACTATTGTCAGTATACGCTCGTAAGTTGGCAGCGCATGTGGAGTGGTGATGAGTTCGGTCGTTGGTTACACACGATTATCCCTAAGGTCTCGACGAGTGCATGGTTCAAGGGATTGAATGTAGGTCGTGATTTCATTCGCGTGATATCTCGGCTTATGTCCAATCACTACAACCTAAACGCGCATCTCTATCGCATTGGACTCGCAGCAAACAATCTTTGTGATTGTGGCGATGGCTACCACGACATCGAGCATGTTGTCTGGTCGTGTATCCGGTTCCATGCTGCTCGCTCTCAGCTCTCTAGAGCACTGAGAGCACAAGGCAGACAATCGGATATCCCCGTCCGGGATATCTTAGGTAGCCGGGATCCTGATCTTCTGCTTCATCTATACCTGTTCCTCAGATACGCCGATGTCAACGTTTAATGATGTTTCCTTCGTTGTGTCCCCGTTTCATATCCCTCCTATCCGATCGATAAACTTTTACTTAGTCGCGGCAATACATACACATACTCTTTACAGATGCACAGGCCGAAGGTTGTGCAGTCCACTGATCATTCAACAAGACCCAAAGGTTGTACCGCTCATGACAACTCTACACGAGCTGATGATTGCGCCGGCTAGTGACCATTCTATCCTGGATTCCTCGAGTCGAGAAAGACGCACCACGCTAGATATGGGGTACAGACTAGGGGGGCGTTGCTGATTAATGGTCAGCTGCATCCCAATAGGAAGTATCCCGTGTCGGGCACACGTACAGGGCATCGAAGACTGCAACATACCAATTATGAGAACACTTGTAATACTAACCTCGAGCCAACCGCGAGTAATCGGTTACATATTACTAACATAGTTGTAAGACAAAAAATGTCAAAATATTGGACTCCCGGCCCCGTCAGGCTAACGCCACATGTGCCTTAATAAAATATATATTTTGGGAAAAAAAAACTTTGCATATTTGAAATATTCAAAAAAAACTAGACTATTTTTTGAACAGGGCAAAGTTTTTTTTAATTTTTAACAAAAACACTATAATAATAAATACAAATACTATAATAACTACAGAATTTCAGTCAAAGAATGAAATGTATGAAATTATTTCAATTTTCATAAAAATAATACCATTTTTTTCTAGTAATAATGCTGGAAAAATATTTAAAAAAATAAAATCATTTTTCTCAGAAAGGTTTTTTTTTATTTTTTCCATATAGTGTTTTCGACAAAGTTTAAGATCATATTGAAATATGAACTATTGTCGAAGACGTCAACTTTAATTGTTTTTTTAGTTTCTGGAATATATGGCATTTTTGTATGGAAACCACGTAACATTTGTGTGTGTGCAAATTCTCGCGTTTTACATGTTTTACAGAGGAACAAAGTGCGAAGTCAGAAATTTTAAGTGATTTTTGCCATACTGTAAAAAATGCTTCGTGAAAATTCAACGCATGTCGATGGGATGTATATCATTTTGAAAGTAAACAACTCACATTTTACGTACATATTTTCTGTTGGTGTGTGTAGGTGTAGTGAACTACAATATCGGGAAGAAATGGAAAAACAATTTTTTCTGGGTTATCAAAGATTTTCTGGACTAACACAGTTTGTTACTAACCAACTCAATATCAAATCCAATTCACCTTGTTAATTAGCTATCATTTGATTCCTAGAAAGTTCCTGTAGGACCTTCCCATACAGAGATATTTTAGTTTGAATAAAAAAAATACCCCTTCGTCTTTGATGTTGAATTATTCAATAAATAAAAACCATTGCACAGCAAATCGAAAGGCAGTTTTGAAAGATCCAATAAAATTTGCACAAGGATAATGTGTTACTTTGACGAAAAATAAATTATTAAATTTTTTTGCATCGATTTCAAAAGAGTGCCAAAAACAGGATTTTTATAGTGCTTTACAAAATCCACTGTAATTCTACGAATTTCGCAGTAAGTTCTAATGTTTTCAGGAAAATTTTTAGCCTAGTATATTTCCTAAACATCTATGAACGTTTCATTTTGATACGTTCAGCCGTTTTTTCTGGCCGATTTTTCAAAGTTCGGAGTAAACTAGAGGAGCATTTAATCGCAAATCGTACCAAAAATACAAAATTCTACGCGACTCTCAGAATGTACGGCTCGTAACTTTCACCTTTAAGAGTTTGTGTATATTTTCATGTACATTTGTACTTTCATGTATATTGTACTCAAAATTAAAATAAAATCGAGGAAACAGGATTTTTATTTTCAAAATTTTTTTCGAGAAAAAAGGATTTTGATTTTCAAAATATTTTTTTTCAATGAAATTAAATTCGACATTTTTAAATGAAAACATAAATAATTTGCTACATTTCATTCCTCGACCAACACTTTGTTTTTTTTTTATTATTATTCTTTATTTAAGAGGCTTTCAACCTCCTGGGCTGGTTCGCCTCCAACACTTTATGGTTCCTATAGCTTTTGAATGATTTTTTAAAAAAATTTTGAGTTCTTCCAACTTTTTCTTCGAAAAATCTTAACTCAAAAACTATGAAACCTACAAAGTTTGAATTAAAGAATGAAATTTAGGAAATTATTTAAATGTTCAATCAAAAATATCAAACAAATTCAAAAAACTAGATTCAATTGAAACAAAACTTTTTTGCGAAATAAAAATATTTTTTTCTCAAAATCATGTTTATTAAAAAAATTTTACGGAAATTTTATGCATAGCTCATATATTTACCAACAAGTCACCCATACATCGGAAGAAGGACACTGCAAGGAAACACAACAACTGTTTTTATGTTTTCTTTGAAGAATTACTATTAATGCCTAACTCTTAACATTTCAGTGTGTAAATTATCGCGATTGACAAACTTTTTTCTGTTTAGCAACACACCAAGAACATGTCAAAAGCGAGAATTTACACACAAAAATGTTACGAATAGTTTTTAATGAGTTTCATACAAAAATGCCCTATATTCAACAACCTATAAATAATAGAAAGCCTTCAAGTAAAGGTCCTATTTTAATGAGAGCTAAAACTTTGTCGAATACACTATACCACTTTGGCTTTGAACAAAATTAGAATTTGTTGTAATTTTTCAAAAGAAAACATGACAGGGCTGTTTGAATAACTTTTTCTCTGTAAAAGAGATGTGTAAGGGATTTTCATATACTCTTTTTGAGAATTGAAAAAAAAAATTAATTTCAATTTAAAAAAATATTATATTTTTTTATGAAAATTTGAACAATTTCCTAAATTTCATTCTTTGTCATCATTTTGTAGGTTTTATAATTTTTGAGTTGTGTAATTTTATATATATAAAAAAATAGGTTCTTTAAAAAAATGGACTAATTCTTTTTTGAATATTTCGAGTACGCACAGTTGCTTAACCCTTTACAAGGCAGTGGAAACTAGGTAACGAATCGTCTCCAACTTCAGAGAACATAATCCTTACATGAGAAACAATACGTTTTTACCTTTGATAAAAAAAATAACCATTGCAACTGTTGAAAAAATTGGTGGCAATATAGTTGCCACGGCCCGTTAACCCCAAAAACACTGCCTTGCATATTTTCTTTATTGCGCCTTTGGTTATGCTGGCTGGTCTTGAATTAGAGAGACTTTAAACTCTGAGAGTTCATTCGTCTCTCTTTGGTTATGCAAGAATCAAAACAATATTTCTAGTGCATTGATGTCGATTATTTCAGCGATTTACAATCAGTCTTCCATGTTTCACAAAAAATACTGCGTCCGGGATAAACATGTCCACGCTGCTGTTCGCAGTTTTGTGTTTGAATACAAACATGATTTTTTCGTACCTATGTTTGAAGATGTGACATGTTTGTATTCGTAGTATGTTTGGACACACGATGTTTAATCCTAATGTTTCACATGATGTTCGAACATGGTGTACAGTTTCTCTTGCATTTTCACCTCAAGCACCGGCAGTGCGTAGAGTAGATGAAACGAATCGGGCACCACACCACCACCACTCACCACGTGGTGTGTTGGTATGTTGGCATGGAAAAAATGCTTTCCTATCATGGCAATGGATGCATCGTCTAAAATATTGGGCAAATAAAATAAACCTCTTTATTTGTTCTGAACAAAATAAACGTCGATTGATATCAGAGTTCTTCACAATTGATATCATTATTTAGTGTACGCATCAATTTATATACTGAATTCATGTAACATTCGTCATTATTAGCTATTTGAACAAGTACTAAAATTGAATAGAGCGTGGCGGAGATGTTTAGTTACCCACAACAAATTATTATAACAATATTTCTATAATTTTAATCGAATATAAAGTACCAGCATTTTTCAGCAGTGACATGTTAGGCGTGACGCTAAACACTCGATCAC
Organism: Toxorhynchites rutilus septentrionalis; assembly: GCF_029784135.1. Taxonomy (NCBI): domain Eukaryota; kingdom Metazoa; phylum Arthropoda; class Insecta; order Diptera; family Culicidae; genus Toxorhynchites; species Toxorhynchites rutilus. The sequence goes on from NC_073745.1 coordinate 130,999,981, forward strand.
GGGAGCAACAATTTTGACTGGATCTTTGAATATTTACAAATGGCTAATACTGATTGTTCGCGACGAATGCGAAGAAGGAAGAAAAGATTATGTAATCGCATGCACACATAGCATATGTAGTGTAGTGTAAGTGTAGCTTTTATTTTGTTCCTTCATTCAGTTTGTAATAACATCGAGAAATTAATGGTGTGTTTCAGCCGCTGAAATTTCTTTGCTGGTTCTGCTGTTTGCCGCTGAAGTTTACATCTAAAACTAATTTTTGGGTATTTATTTATTTATTTGGCCAGCATTTGTACGACGTCGCCCACTGTGCAGTCGGTTCCCAAAAAAAAAAAATCTCATAGAAAGCTTCTTTCTATTCTATTTGCACGAAACCAAGGATTATTTAATCAGACTTGCAAAATGTGCGTGAACTCATAGCCTCATGTTTATACATGATGTTCTTGAATTATAAATACCGTGTTTGTTTTCACATGTATATGTCTGTGTATCATTGTTCGTGTTTGGGATAGACATTCAACACTAGCGAAAATCATGTTCAAGCTCAAACAAAAACATGGAATTTTCACATCGCGTGGACATTTGTAAGTGTTTTTCGGAAGGCTGTTTACAATATTTCTAGTGCAGCGAAAAAAGCTGTTTTTTATATAGAGTTTCAAGGAAAAAAAATAAATTTTGCATTTTCATCAAATACACCATTTATTTCATTGAAAAAACTGCATGATCTTACACAGTAAATCCAAAACAGTACGTTTACAGTGAAAAACTTATCAACTTGTTGCCTTTTTCAGAGAATTTGAACAGAATTTTCTGCCAGCGCTCTAAGATCGTGGTTTCCTTACATAAAAATGGCTCCCAAATAAATAACGAACATTTTTAGTAGCCAAGTATTGCCAGATAGATACCTATAGAAGTTTCTGGTGAAGTTAAATATTGAAATAACATTCCAAGTGCAGCGAAAACAATATTTTTCGTTGGTGGCAATATAGTTGCCACGGCTTGATTGAGGCTTAGATGACGAATGTCTTTACACCCACAATGTTGCACTGGTATCTGAGAGGGTGCCGCCATCTACTAAGAAGAGTTGGCATGAAATTCGTATATATGTACAGCCATTCCATGCCAAACCGATATAATGGCTCTCAGATTTTCGTCAAAAGTGGTAGTTTTGTTCTTTATCGCAAATTATTAGACCCGTATTTTTTATTTTTTTGTTAGGGTGACCATTTTAGTCCGTGATCCGAAAAATCAATTTTTTCGCATTTTTTTACAAAAATGATTTTTTTCAAAAATTCATAACTTTCGAACCACTGAACCAATTCAGATTTTCGACATATTAAATTAAAGCCAATTAGCTGATCATAAGAAAAATACTACAGAAAATTGTAATTATGTTTTCGTTATTATTGATTGTATTTGTAGGCTAGTAGGCTTTAATTTGATATGTCGATCATCTGAATCGGTCCAGTTCATAAGTAATAAATTTTTAAAAAAATCATTTTTTGGATAAAAGGGAAAACTGATTTTTTGGGATAAAAATAGATAATAAGTTGGCGATCGACGTGCCCGCTGACATCCCTAAATCCCATCCCATTTTATCCCTAAATTATGGTCGTAGATAGTGATTTATTGTTCCGGAAAGAGCTTGAATTCGTTACGAATCGGTTCTCCTATTATAGTGAATTGAATTCAAATTCGGAATTCAAGGAAAACCATGAATTTTATAAATTCGGCAGATTTTCGCCGGTTGTCCGTTTGTGCTAGTGATGAATGTAGTGGTGACAGCGCAGTTCGTTCTATCTTTGTTTTGTTTCCGCTTGCTTCCGCGCGTCAAATTAGTTTCTGTGTATCTAAGATAAGACGTGACAACTGGCTTCTTATTCTTCTTTCTGCATTTTCGTCGACCAAGTGCTAGATGACAGGGAAACGAGATGTGAAAGTTGCCAAATGTTATAATATTTCGAAAGTTTATTTTACCAGAAACATGTGTTCTTCGTATCATGTATTTTCTGAGCTGCACCATTTTTTTGTATTAATTTTTCAACCGAATGTCACATATTTTAAACAATAAGTATTTTCCTGTTATGTTGGTATGCAAAAAAAATTAATGTGAAGAGATAACTAGAAAACGTAGATTTGTTGGTAGGAGTATGATATGTTGAAATACATGAATTCAATTCAAAGTTCATTTTATTTATCAAGAGATTATGGACCTGACCGTTTACACTTCACGATGAAAACGAAATGAGCGACACGCCTTTAAATTTCGTTTTACGAGTTAAAGAAAATGATGGGTTTTCAGGTAGATTGAACACTTATCAGATAGAAATTATGAATGAAAAGTAACTTTTCCGTTTCAAATTTGTGTTCAATGTGAATGGAAAACTTTGCTCTCTTCATTTGGTAAAATAATCTCGTACAAAAATTGTATCTGAAGATAATTTTATATTATAATGATAAGTTTTAGTGAGAATATCGGAGTGTATAGAAAATAGGTCATGTTAGGAAGAAAGACGTGCTTCAAGTGAATAAATAACGCCAAGTAAAAATTTTCATTCAGATTTTAGCAATTTGAAAGTGCTTTCGGGCCGAGTAGTAAGACTTGTTAAAAGCTAATTTTTGAGGGGGTCTCCGTAGCCACATTGGTTGCGCGTTCGCTTAGTAAGCGATCGATCGTGAGTTCAAAACTCAGGGCCCTCATTGACCATCTTTGTGTTGTTACAGAATAGCTACGTCCACGCAACAATCATCAGCGATGGAGATCGATCCACGGTCGAAATAAGATCGATTCATCCATACAACTGCTCTGCTCTGCCAGACACATCGGGCTACTGTTCTATAAATAACTCAACAATGATCAAACAACTGTCTCCGCTGTCCGGTGGACCAACTGGATAATGGAAGAACAGAAAGAATACCCATACGCCTAAATGGCTACTGTGTGAATGTACCATATGTAATTGTATAGCAGGAATACTGGCGAATGGCAACTGTGTAATGTGCTAATTATAGTTATGATAACCATGTGACATGTACACGATTAAAATTCGGCTCTGTTACAGCTAAAATGCTAATGAGCCTTAAATAAATAAAATGGGATAAAAAAAAACAGCTAATTTCGTATCCAGATATCGACACCGTATCGTTGTCATCGCGGATACACTTCAATTCGTTTTTACCGTGAAGTGTATACGGGAATAAGGCCTAATAATTCAACTTTAATATCGTTTATATACTAACAGTACTGAAATATTGATAAAATAATACATTCCCACATTATAACATAGCGTTTATTCAGGTTTTTTTTTTGTAGGTATGTAGGTATGTATGTTTATTCAGGTTCCAACATGATTTTAAATACTTTTTCTGCTGTTATATTTGTTATTTGATCCTAATTTTATAGCTAACTGCTCTATGGTTGGAAAATAATTTAATGTTCTTCTTTGTTAGGCCGCTGCTATTATGCTATACTAGATGGCAAGAGAATTACAAAAAGATGTAGGAATTCCGATGCAATGTTTCCCTCTCTTCGGAAACCGAACACCGGACGTAATAGAAACCAAAAAATCCATTATAGGAATTATCGCTAAATTGAAATGTGAACGCAACTATTATTCCACTTTGAATATATTTGGCAACACTGTTAAAATGTTGAAAATCCCATTTTTGTATATTTAACTTTGTCAATTATTTTCCTCGTCAACCAATCAGAAGCCGAGTTGCAAGTGGTCCGAGTTTGACAAAAAAAGTGGTCCGGAATCGGCCCCATATTGTCATGTCTCGTCTCAGGTGTGTATGTGCTCCGCTTTATTCAACCAGAACAACACATCCGAGAAGCTTCAATCAGTGATAGTGATTGCTATGCCGCTGTGGTCTACATGATCACATACAATTAGCGGCTTGAATTTATGGTGTTTCGACAGTGTAGTTGTATTCTATCTTCCATCGGAACAATTTGTTTACAGTGATGTACATTATGCCGTAAAAGCTTCATTGACGAGAAGAAAATCTACAGTCGGGAAATAAGTTGGTGTGATCGTTCTTAATTATTAAATTAAATTATTTTAGGTAATTGGCGATAGATACATTTTTATATGCCAATTGTGACAAATTGACGAGCCCACAATTCACTGAATCGCGAAATATATTATATGTATGTTTTATTGTAGAAAGATTTTTCAGGCCATCTTTTCAGGTGGTCCATGGTGTCATCTGTCGTCCGGTGTTCGAGAATGTCACAAATTGAATCACGAAATTGATATTCGGCTAATATTGTAGTTGTGTTTTCCAGGTTACCTTTTCAGGTGGCCCATGGATACCATCCGTCGTGAGTGTTTAAGAATGTGTAAATTTGAAGGGTCCACGACCTATTGAATCGTATATTCTGTGTGAAATGAATATGTGAAAAATAAAAATGTTCATCTGTCTTTAAAATACATAGCTGGTCCGTTAGTCGAAGTACATTCGATTTCGTAATTCAGTTTTGTCGATTGGTTGAGAATCCGCGTTTACAGAATCATATCTCTTACCACAGTGAATCCCGTCCCACTAACAAACTATCCTTTCCATGATAAACGCTAGGGAACCACGCTATAGAGGCGACCCTTCTGGCGTTCGGGCGACGAATATCATACTAACATTCCTTCCCTTCCTCTGGTGACTGTAAGGATGTGGCCGGTGTCGTTATTGACCATTTAAAGCTCGAATCACCGAAAATTGCACAACGAGAATGATTTGCTAGTCCCAAGCGTCATTCTGTGTGTTCTTTGTGCAATTTGGTTGGTTCAGGTCAATCACGGAGAGCAACTACGAATTGTACAGTCTACCCAAGCTCAAGCTCAAGCTCAAAAGGGAAAACTGATTTTTTGAACCATCGGGTAACTTTGAAAAACCGTAACTCAAAAACGAAAAAAAAACGCCTCCCTGGTTTCGAGATATGTGATGTGAAGAATCCTCAGCTTTCCAGAAAAAAATATTAAAAAATATAGCGCCTTTGGTCCCGAGACCATGAAAATAATAACGAAAACATAATTAAAATTTTCTGCAACTGTAGTATTTTTCCAAAAAAGGCTAGCTGATTGGCTTTGATTTAATATGTCGAAGATCTGAGTTGGTCCAGTGGTTCGAAAGTTATGAATTTTTGAAAAAATACATTTTTGGCAAAAATGCGAAAAAAATGGAACCACCCTAAAACGGAATGATGAAAAAGACGGGTGGGTAATGTCGGGGACATAACCGGAGTGACGTAGGACTATACAAAGGGGACAGCTTTTGTTAATATATATTTTAAATATATTGTTTTATTTTCTTCTCCTACGTGAATACCTACCTATCTACCTGAAAAATGGATTAGTTTACTGTTTACTCTTTATGAATATGTTGATGGTTCTGAAAAGAACCTTTGGTGTTGTGTTTTTGTTATCACTCGATATTCCCATCTTGTTCGGTTAAACCTTCCTGTTTAGCTATTGCGTTTGCCACTCGCCACAGCTTTCACAGTTGGAAAATTTTTTCCCATCCAGCTTGGGACATGTTGTTCAGTAAATTACATTTAATGCGACGTGCCGGAGAAACACTTTGCCGCTCACTGAAACTAATTGTTGCCTTGATGAGCGCCGAACCGAAGCTGCTCTGTTCTTGATGCGGGTTTTCTGATTGTCGTGAGCAGCTTTGCAAGCCAACTCGAGCACTCCGACGGCCGAAAATCTATAATCGCTGTTAGGTATACTGGTGCTCCGGCACCAATCCGTTCGGCCTAGTTACCCTTGCGGAGCAATCAGTGAATGCGGCCAACAGGGAACTGGAGATCTGCACGGTTCGAGTGAGACTTTGCCTTTCCCTTAACTTGTCCTCCTTTGTTACGTCCACGATGCCGATGCCGTACAACACGGGTTTACGGTTTAAAAGAAAATAACATATTTTTGTGGGGTCCGCGTGTTTTATACTCTAGCGGTGCACACTCACAGGATAGAGACAAATCGGCAGACTCAGCCAGAGGGGCAAGTCCAACGAGACGAACGAATGAGCGTTAAAAGGGGGCGATGGCAAAAAAATACATTCATTACGATTTGTTCGCTCGTTGGATTCACATTCAGGCTAAAAAGGGTCCTTTTCAGGATCACAAAATTATCTTCAATCTAAAGAGTTTATTGTTTTGTTATCACTCGATATTCCCATCTTGTTCGGCTAAACCTTCCTGTTTAGCAATTTATTGCCACTCGCCACAGCTTTCACAGTTGGAAAATTTCTTCCCATCCGGCTTTGTGACATGTTGTACAGTAAATTACATTCAATGCGACGTGCCGAAGTGCCACTCAGTGTCGCATTGGAGGCGATTTTAACCTGTAATTGAACATTTGCGATGACAGTGGTACAGTGTCGACTTTCAATGTGGGGTCATAATTTGGATCTCTATGTTTACAAAAATGTCCAACTAAATATGTCGCATTACATGTCCGTCCAATTAGCTAAATGTCGAACTAATTGTAAATTACTGTACTTTCAATCTGGAAACAATTTAAGAATTGGTGAAAATAGAATAATCAGGAAAGTCCCCAACTATTAATAAGCTCAGAACAACTGCCAAATTCACATACTCATCAGATCCTGGCAAACAAATAATGAAAACATCAATTTGTGTTTTATTATTATTTTGGATAATGTTATAGAAAGCATTGAACTGTATTTCCTAAACTCTTTTTTGGAAGGTTTAATGGCCCTGAAAAGCGCCTTGTTTTATGGAATGGTTCCAATTTAGAAAACTTAGTACTCGTAGTTTTGAAAAAAAACCATTTCAAACGCCCTCGATGCCGCCTTGTTCTGGATTTGCCACCAAGAACAAACTTTTTTCTTCTGCTACCTGCTGCCGTTTTGCGATTGCGTTTGCCACTCGCCACACGCTGCAACTACCTGTTGTCTTGATGTCCACCGAACCGAATTTGTTCTGTTCCGAATGCGGGTTTTCTTATCGTCGCGAGCAGCTTTGCCAGCTAACTCGATCACTTCGGCGGCCGAAACTATATAACGCCGACTAGGTGGACTGGTGCACTGGTACTAACACGCTCGGCCTAGCTACCCTTGCGGGGAACTCCAGACCAACGCGACTCAAGCGGGATTTTGCCTTTCCCTTCACTTTTCCTCCTTTGCCATGTCCAGACATGACTGCTTGAGTTGGTTTGTTGATGTGTTGTGATGCGAACTGATGTGGTGTACTGTTTGAATGAGAATGATCGTTACGGAAGGAAGGAAGGTATTGTATTATAGAGACTTTAAACTTTTGCAGTTCATTCGTCTCTAGCCTTGAGAAAGGCCCTTTGAAAACTCTACTCTATTCTACTCCAGCGCTACCACCTCCGCCCTCTTGCCTTGAGAAAGGCACTCGATCCCTCGCCGTCCAGCCCGTCCAGCAACGATGTTGTCCAGTCGGTGTCCACACAAAGAATGATCGTTACGGCAGCGGAGCGGGGATTTTTAAGCTGACTGGCTGGCTCGAGAATTACGCATGTGTGAGACTGCGACCAATGTTTCGTTAATTTTTTTTCTTTTTCTTTTCCAATCGTGCTTCATTCTATTTCGCTGCTGCTCTGGTTGCCCGTTTTGGTCGGTACGATTTGAGGAGCACAAAATGGACCAATCAAAAATGGGCACATAGTGCATTTTGACAATGCTTGATATTCCACAATTATTCAATTATCTCAAGAAAAATTAAATGTTATTCGTTATGATAGATGCGTAGATATATTTCCTATCAATTGATGCAAAAACCTTTGCGATCTATTGAGAAATGCTCGAGTTATAAGCGTTCCAAATCTTGCATTTTTTCCTACTTGTTCAGTGCCTAGATTTCCATTTCACCCCCTATATCTTCCGGTTAGACGCAGTCCTACGTCAAAAAAATGATAAAAAATGATAAAAAAAAATTAAAAAATAAGGGGCTCTATGCTTTACGATAAACAACAAAACTAGCAATTTTCACGAAAATCTGAGAACCACTATATCGGTTTGGCATGGAATGGTATATTATAGGGACAAATAAAAATGGCTTGGTACAGTTTTGAAAAATGATGTTTCAAAAATGTATCTCATCTGACTTTGAAATTAAACGAGGAAAAAACTGATATATCAGAAAAGGTCGTCGGATACTGTGGAGAAAAAGCGATTGCAATGGTGTTCGAAAACGCATTCCTCTTATTAGTAAAAACAACAAACAACAGCATTTCTCTCTAATTATTTTGTCGCATACTGCATACTCGGATGGCACCATCACCACATTCTGTTCCGTAATTAGGGTTACATAGAATGTTCGCCAATGTTATCCTAGCGAATGAGCCACCAACAGCCTCAGATGTCCTACTTTTGCGCCAAGTTATATGTTCTAGGCTGAAACTAGAATAAAACTGGTCCTCCCCCCAGAGATGTAGTCCTGAAGATATATGTATATCTATTCTGCTGTACGACAATTACGCTTTTTATTTGACCCACCGGAACAAGCCTCAGGTTTTGGGGTAGAAATCCAACTTGCCTTTCTGTGGTTTGGCCGGATAGCGGCCTGGCAGTAATGCACCGGACATAAATCCCAGGCTTTCTCCGTTCGAAATCGGTGTGCACTATATATATTCCTCTCATAAAATATTTGTCGAGTTTTGGCTTGTTCGCTTGTCGTACACTTGTGCAACATTTGTTGACCTGACTCGATCACAGCTGGGAGGCGATTTGCGCTAAAGCGCCTATAGTTTATGCAACATATGTCGCTTCGGAACGATCATCGTTAGTCATATTCACAGGCGAAACCGGCGGGATTGGCTTATGCTCTGCTCTGCAATACCGCCGAACGGAAACGGTAATGGCGGGAGATTATTGATGCAACGGGTGTGTTTGTGTGTGTATGTTTGTGCTTGTTGGTTGATTGATTGAAAAATTCAAGCTTCTCTCTCTGTGCAATTTTTTTCTCCTTTTGAAAAAGATAACCTTCCACTACCAAAAATAAAACCGAATAGTGTACCTGGATGTACTGCATAAATAATATATTTGCATAAACCCACCACAGGGGAACGTTTTCGGTAGCGCACATGACAATAAAAAAAAATTTACTCCACGAGTAGTCGATGTATAACAAATGATCTTTCGAATATTAAAAAAAATACAGAAAAAGTCAAAACAAATTGGAAATTCCAATGAATATCGACGACCGGGAGTTATGCAATTGTGTCATCTGGCTAGTCCGATTATTTGATACTCATTGGCTCGTTGGCATACGCAGGCCTGTATCATGTGTTTCTTCCGTTTTTGGAGGATAAGTACCAACGTAAAATAAATATATAGGGGAAGGTGGGGAAACACGGACACCTTAAGTAAAAGTTGATTTGTTTTCGTCCATAACTTCCTGTTGCTCTTGCGAACACAGTTAGTGGGCATTTGTTAATATTAAAAAGTAGGAGATAACCCAGTTGTTTCAAAACAAAATGTTCGTCTTTCCCTTCGATGAAGTGTCCGTTCTATCCGACTTGATTACTATTTTTTACTAAAGTAAAAATGAGAAAACTCTCCGCTGATTCGATAAACTGGAAAAAGAAAAAAGGAAGAAAGAACAGTGATGGTAAACACCCACGTAACGAAGAATACTCCAATAATTAATCGATAACAATGAGAACCTGATTTTCTATAGAGGAAAATTTACATCGAGCTGCTCTTTGTAGATTACCTTTTTGTTTTTATCTACAATTGTAACAGAAAATCAGCTAGGTGTACACAGTAAGTTTCAAAAGTATTGATACACTGTATTGCAAGTTTGTACATCATTAAAATTTAAAAAAAATATGTAATTTATCAATCATACAGGGGTGTCCATCCTTGCCACCCTTTCCGTTTTTCCCGATCTTCCTCTATAGCGTCAACACAGGAAAGCCTGCAAATCGTTTATTTGCCAACTATTCGTTCAATTGTGATTCACACTCCATGTCCAACGAAATAATTTTATGTGTAGCCTCCAGTGTAAATTGTAACTAATAATACCATAATTCAAATTGATTTTATGCTATCCTATATTTTGTACGGTCATTCATATTGACATTAGTTCAACAGAATGGCGTTAACAAGGATCTTTAATGTCATCAATGATGGCAATAATGACGAAAATCCTGATATCGGTTCGTCCTTACTGAAATAGGGCAGAGCACGATAATTATATTAATAACGATTGATAAAGTGTTTTTTAGCCATTTATGAAGAACATTATCAATTTTGCAGAAAACTTTTCAAAATATCAATTCGAATACCTATTTGATACAGAAAAGACCCTGGTATGATACACGACAAAGAAACCGATTTTGACAGTTTGTAGAAGTTTATTAATAAGTATTAAGAGCTATGAAATAACATAAAAACGTATTAATCGATTGAAGTTTCATTGTTGTATCAATCAGAGCATATCATAGCTGAATGCTCGGAACAAACTTTTTTATATTTCATGCGTGTTTTTCGGCCTTTTTTGGAATAGAATAGTGTATAACGAACCCCGCGATAGTTTCCAAATGACAAAGGTTCTGGGATAGAGGAATTCGTGGCCTAATTGGATCATGAGCTCATAACTTTGGGCCCTCACCCACCTCACCCTCACCATCATCTTTGTGTGTTATTCTAGCTACTAAATCCACGTAGTAATCATCATGTGATGGTAATCCCAGTCCCTTACCGCTCACACTGCGGTCTGCTGCATCGGTAATTGGAACTATTAATAGCACAACAAAGGAAGCCTCATATCAACAGTCCCGCTGTGTTAAGATCCAACTGAGAACATTCGAACAATAGGAATATTCTAACGCCAAAAAAAACGACATGTGTATCGATAAAATAGGAATACTCGTACGCCAAATAAAACACAAATTACTGCATAACTCGAACACTGTTCAAGCAAATGGATCCAAATTTGGGATGTGAGGGTTTTTGTGTACCAGAATTGTTTCTATGGTGAGTAGACACTCCTCTCTCCCCTCTAAGAAGAGGGTGGTCTGCCGTACAAATGATACAAACATGTTTGCATAACTCGAAAACTAATTAAGCAAATGGAGCCAAATTTGGCATGTGAAGTTCTTAGGGGACAAGAACGTTTCTATGGTGAATCAACACTCCTCCACTCTCTTATGATTTGATTGCACCCAAAAAAAAGTCCAAACGACGTCAATGGGGATCGAACCAAGGCCGGCTGGAATGCAAGGCTGTCTTACACGTCCACGCTATCCACATAGCTAATGAAGCTGTTGCGCAGAAGCGTGATAATATTACATCTCATAACAAATTGAAGTTGGAAAGTGTTGTCTAATTATACTCTTAGAAAACAGTTTCCAGCATAAAGGAGATCTAGTTCCATCTCGGTCTAGGTCGTGTACATATGTGGCAAAGTATTGCGTGCTTATTTGAAATGTTTCTATTGTTTCGCTCGCTCGTATTAATTTTATATACATATATATATATTATACCAATGCTTACCAGTATTTGAGAGTCATGACATTTTCTGTTATTTTCACGCTCATTTAATGTAATAAATTGGGATGAAAAAACATGAGCTAAAAATCAATTTTGGGAGTACCGACCAAAAGAAGCAACCAGAGTATTAGCAGGAATCAGGGTAAAACCGACACCCTAAGGATTTCCACATATCTCCTGTGTTTCTTTGACTTCAAATCATTACAGAACCTCTTTTGAACTTGTTTTAGGTGAAATAAATTGTAGTGCGGATTAGATCGATACCCTGTCAAAGTAGATCCGACACCTCTAGAGAAACGAATGCAAACTTGTTACAATAATTTCAAAGTACTGAAATGCTATCCATGTACAATGTGGATACTTTAGGAGGGCGAGGAGGAGGTGGAATAGTTGCAAATGATGCGTAATTGGATTGCAATTAAGTTTTTCTCATTGTAGGGGTGTTTCACGTTGTTTTTTTCCAATTTAAAGGCCAGACGACGGATATCGGTAATAAGGATCTCATAGAAACGGTTCTCAATATGAATCAGGTGACACAATCCTGTCCTGGTCTGGAGTAAATAGTTTTGATTTCAGCTTAGGTGAGCATGCCGGAGATGTGACCGTTGAGCCTTTTTTGTTTAAGTGCCTGAATTAACCTTAGTTCTGGCTGTTTTCAGCTGAATATCAAACCAGCTCTGACAGTTTAATTGTGATTAATCGATGTCATTGTAGAACATATGAGAATTTTAGTTGAGTTGGGTTGAGTTACGTTGAAAAACATTTGAAGACATGTGGGTTAAAACTACTAAAGATAATATGGGTAACTCTAAAACATATATTTTTACCATAATGATGTTTTCGGAAAAGTTGTTGAAAATTATAAAGGGTGTGTCACATCAAATTGTATCACGGAAAAAACGCTGTAGAAATTCGCCCAGTAGACCGATCCTTTTGAGAATTTTAGACAGTAGAATAAAAACTTTTAAACAACTTTTGGCATTTTCTTCTTATTCATACTTCGAGCCCAAGTCCGTATGCTCGCACCTTCCTCTTTACCCCGTCCATAAGGTTCTGTACAACGTCAGGTTGTAGTTTTTTTTGAACAGAAATCCATTTTCTCTTGAAGTCCGCCTCCGATTTGACAAGTTTTGGGTTCTTCCGGAGGGCCTGCTTCATAATCTCTCAATATTTCTCTATTGGGCGAAGCTCCGGCGCATTGGGCTTCTTTTCCTTTGGCACGAAGGTGACCCCGTTGGCTTCGTACCACTCCAACACGTCCTTTGAATAGTGGCACGAAGCGAGATCCGGCCAGAAGATGGTCGGGCCCTCGTGCTGCTTCAATAGTGGTAGTAAGCGCTTCTGTAGGCACTCCTTAAGGTAAACCTGCCCGTTTACCGTGCCGGTCATCACGAAGGGGGCGCTCCGCTTTCCGCAAGAGCAGATCGCTTGCCACACCATGTTCTTTTTGGCAAACTTGGATAGTTTCTGCTTGCGAATCTCCTCCGGAACGCTGAATTTGTCCTCTGCGGAGAAGAACAACAGGCCCGGCTGACGAAAGTCCGCTTTGACGTAGGTTTCGTCGTCCATTACCAGGCAATGCGGCTTCGTCAGCATTTCGGTGTACTGCTTTCGGGCTCGCGTCTTCCCCACCATGTTTTGCCTTTCGTCGCGGGTAGGAGCCTTCTGAACCTTGTATGTACGCAGGCCCTCCCGCTGCTTGGTCCGCTGGACGAATGAACTTGATAAATTCAGCTTATTGGCGACATCCCGGACCGAACTTCTCGGATCACGTCTAAACTGCTTAACTACGCGCTTGTGATCTTTTTCACTGACGGAGCATCCATTTTTGCCGTTCTTCACCTTCCGGTCGATGGTTAGGTTTTCGAAGTATCGTTTTAGTACTCTGCTGACCGTGGATTGGACGATTCCCAGCATCTTACCGATGTCCCGATGTGACAACTCCGGATTCTCGAAATGAGTGCGCAGGATTAATTCACGACGCTCTTTTTCGTTCGACGACATTTTTCCAAATTTACGAAAAATTGACAGTGAAGCATGGCCAACGTGATCTATACACTCTTATCTGATTATAAGCGAAAGCTGAAGATATAATTCCTAAAAATTAAATTTCTACAGCGTTTTTTCCGTGATGCATTTTGATGTGACACACCCTTTAAGCAAATTCATAACATTTCATGAACATGACGGTATAACAGGAAAAACATATTCAACTATGAAAAAACAGGAAGTGGGTTATATCTATGGTATAACCGCAAGGGTGACGTAGGACTATCGTTGATTTAGAGATCATGTGTTCGAAGTTGAATCTAAATCCATTCTGAATGAATGAATAAATGAATATTTGGGGGACTTCGAAAACGAGAGCGTTACGTTGGAGGCACAAGGTTTTATGCATCCAATATAGGATACGAAAAACCTTGTTCTGAAGAATAATCTTCAGAAGCTAACCTGCTAACTGTACTTGATTGACAAATCACAAACCCAAATGTATTATATGGATATTTTATGGATAGAAAACATTAAAATAAACTCTTTCGCTTGAATGTAATTTTCAATTCCAAGGGGAACTGGCAGATTATTTTCCAGCAATGATTTTATATTTCCACATTTTCCTCGATACTGGAAGCCCACCAGTGGTTAATGCTAACTCGATAACCATCTGTTAATAGCACTTGATTGAAACATATTTGGTCACAGTGTTACATGGATAGAAAACATTCAAATAAACTCTTTCACATGAATGTATTTTTGAATACCCAGAGGAACTGGCAGATTATTTTCCAGCAATGATTAGATCTTTCCGGAACTTTCTCGATGCTGAATGGCATCCAAACGGAAAGAATTCTGCGCGTGTATGTGTCGATCCTTCGCTGAGCAATAATCGATTGCGGGCGCATACAATATTGGATACGGAAATATCCTACTGATGGGGAAGAATAATCTTCTGAAGCTATCCTGTTAATTGCGATTGATTGAAAAACCACAAAACCAAATGTATTTGGTCACAGTGTTACATGGATAGAAAACATTCAATTAAACTCTTTCACATGAATATATTTTGAAAATTCCCAAAGGAACTGGCAGATTATTTTCAGTAACGATTAGATATTTCCACATTTTCCTCGATACTGGAAGCCCACCAGTGGTTAATGCCAACTCGATAACCACCTGTTAATAGCCGCGCGTGTATGTGTGTGTAGCGATGTCTTTCCAGGGAACCGTTTGTGGCATCACTCTCCTCCTGATAGATTCCCTTCTGGCCTAGGGTGCACAAACAGGCTCTTGGTGACACCGTTCATCCGCGCTTTCATGATAAATAAAGAGCTTCACCGCAACAGCGACAACATGCTCCAATCGCTGTTCAATTAGAACTGAGTGGATTTCCGAGCGCCGCTCGCTTATATACCGATTGGTGATTTCAATAGCCTGTTTTGAAAGCAATTTTAAGACTATTGAAACAAGTTTTTGGATCAAAAAGTAACAAGTATATAACGCGTAGACATTTTATTTTTCGAATGAAGTGTTTATCATACCATTTCGTTCAGTTGTTTAGGAGCTGTTAACGCTCAAAATCTCGGTCTCCGGCGTAACGCTTTCGTTTTCGAAACTTTGATTTTACACCCCGGTATAGAAATGAAAGACGTAGTCCTACGTCAAAATATTTACTATGAGAAAGACAATAAATTAGAAATATTTTTTTAAATATCTCGAGAATGGCTGCATTTAGAAGAAGATTGATAATGAGCTCTTTTGTTTTAAACCACATCAAGATTCATAATTTGTGGCTACAAATTAATGTTAACACACGAAAATTTATAATTTCGAAAATTCATAAAAATTCGGTGTTCCACAAAGTTTGTCAAAAATAGTTTTACCATATTGAACTATTTTTTTAATTTTTCTACATGAGTTCTATTTTATATAAAAAAAACTTTTAAAAAAATAAAATTACATATACAATTTAAAAAAAAATATTAAAAAAGTAGAAGGGTTTCAGCCTAGGGGCACGGACGGAAGTTTGACGTAGGACTGTGATTGTTCAAAACAGCTGTTTTTTAATGTAATTTTTTCATTGTTCAGAAATCTGTTAGTTCTACTCTTTTGAAACTCCAAATAGTAGCCCTGAAAAGGGTCGTTTGTTATATGTACTCATAACATTTTTCTTTTTCTGTACTCAACCGCATTTCAACAAAATGTCCCGCGTAGTATTACGTCCCGCATTTGGCAAAAGGAACGAAAATGTCCCGCGATATCAATATATTTCAGTATTACAATTTGATCATGTTGATTTTCTTAAATGGATGAACCTCAAAATAAAACTTTTATTTGTCAGACTGTTCAAGAGCGCATCCAATGCATTCAACGATTAATACGTTGAGCTGGTTCCATCGCACCGACAGTGGACTTTTTGTTTAAGAGCGTCAAAAGGAAACGACAGCAACAAAATCGGAAAATTGATTTTTATAAAGACTTGATTTTTATAAAGATTTATTTTAAGATTTTTATAAAGATTTATAATGATTTTTATAAGAGTCCCCTATTGATCCGCAGAGACCAACGTGAGTCAAACGAAAAGTTCATCTTTGGTCCTTTAGCTCGGTCAGGGCTTAACGTGTTAAATAAGCCGGAAGAACTCGTGTATACTGGACAGGAATAGGCAGGGTTGTTTGATGAAGTATCGCAAATGAAGCAAAAGTTGGCCGGAACCTCAATCATGGCTGATGAAAAGATGTATGTCGAAATGTTCTTTTACCTTTCCGTGGCTTTCGTAGTCAGCTATCTCTCCATTTTGGCTATTCGCTCAAAAGTTTTCTATCGGCCGCAGCTGGGGTATGTTGGGAAGGTTGGCGGTCTACGCGACAATGTTTATCTCCAGCCGATCCATTATCCATTCTCCAGTGATCTTTTGGCATAATGGGCTGATCCCCGTTGAAGAAAATTGTTCAATTTGAATCGTGCTGGCCAAGCTTTAATGCTCTTACTAAACCAGTGAACAAGCGTAAAAAAGATCTAAACAACCGAAAAATCACAACTGAATGACGATACTTATAAAGAAATAATACAGATCAGGTTTAATTTCAAGGACACATGTTAAGTGTTTCACGAATAAATGACACTCGCTAAACTATGGTTTATTTTCATATAACGTATATACATAACGTTTTGTTTTTTTTGTGTCCCGCGTTAGACCTTTGAGTCACTTTAGTCATTGAAACTTATGAATATTATTCATGAAGTTAATTAATATTTCATTTCTGTGATGCGTTGTAATGTCGATCTCTAGAAGTCCTCGCATGATAATCGCTGTCATCCTCCTAGTATTGATATCATTTTCGCTGTACAATAGCCCATGTTACCGCAGCCCGGAAGACGCTCGCTTAATATGATCGTCACCCCGTCCTATACAGAAGTCATTCGCTAACTAAACTATCTTCACCTGGACATATCTATAACATACGTTAACTGGGTTGCAAAGCAGTTATGTCTCAATAATAGATGTCATTTTCAATACTTCAATGCTTTTGCTGTTTTGCAGTCCAGTTAGCGAGTAAAATTGTATAATTGTATTGATTTCCCGGCCCAATTGACGAACGATCACTGTATGGGTGACACTTTTCTCGTTGCTTTGATGAGATCTTGCATGAAATTTGAGTGATGCATGAAATCTTGCATCTGATTACTGAATTTGTTTAATAGAACGAATTACTGCACACAATTTTGTATTGCATACAACATTTATAGAAAGCAGTTGAAAGTTACCTTCACATCTGCTCGTAAAACATAACTATTTTATTTGTTAAACTAGCTGACCAGGCAAACTTCGTCCCGCCCAAAATTTGTTTTTTGTTACCAATACCTTCAAACATTCACGTTTTGACGTAGGATTACGTCTTTCAGGAACATATTGGGGTACAAATTGAAAATCGAAAATCGAGTACATCGTGAAAATTGTCCAATTTCAAACGCTTACCGCTCAGTCAGTTCATGATGGATCGATGAAATTGCTCGAGAACGGATCGTTTGATTTAAACTGTCTGTTTTGTTGTGTTCATTTTCACTCAAGGATAGTTAATTTTTTAGCTCTACATATAGTATTAGGTATTGCTAATCCAACTAATATTCGTATTGGGTTGAATAAATACTCAGAAAGTAAAAATTATCAAAGAAAATTACTTTTTCCATTTCAAATATGTTTTCTCTATATTAAAGTAACATGTTTTTACTGATGAGAAAAATTGATAATTGTGTTCGGTATTGGTAATAATCTTATATTACATTGGTGAGTTTTTTTTTCTTTATTTCATCCATACATATCATAGGAGGCATCTCGTCCAAGATCACAGAGGGTGGTTTTCATCAAATCTCGTCCCACTTCAGTATATTTTATCTGAAACGCGCCATCTAACGACTGTTTACCATCCTTCTGTCATCATGACTCGGTAAACACTGGTTGAGTGAACAAACAATTTCCAACAACCAAACAAAACGGCCCTTTTCAGGGCCACCAAATCATTATCAAAGAGTTTAACGATGTAATTCTCCAAACATATCCAAAATCAACAGATAGCCTAACGGAATCCTACGTCAGCTATGTGGTCGTGTCGCGGACACAACCCTCCTGTAACTTTTTTATTGAGCGCAATTTTATAGGTCAACCCGCAGAACTGTTCATTGATTGATCTTCTAATCGACTTTGTTGAATTTACCTTTCACTTTAAAACTCCTAGTACTTCTACCAAAATTCATCATTATAATATCAGATTATTTTCTGACACAATTCTCGTTCAAGATTTTTCAACCACTTGCAAATAGCATGTTTCTTCGTTACATTGAATAAATGTTTGATACAGAAAATATGATAGAATAAAGACAGCCCTAAATCGGACAATTCCTTCCTCGAGTTTTGCTCTTATCAACACATTTGGTGATCCATTTTCATTGGTATAGATAGAAGAAGATAAAGATATTTCGTTAGCGCAAACATCAAATGGACTGACAACGTTTGTCACTATGTAATTGTAGAACATATGGGAATTAAATTTTCTAAATTTTCTCTTTTTCCTTCAGACTTTTCCAAAAAATTTCAATTGTAATGTTTGATTGGAATACTTTTGGTTTAAATATGTGTAACATTTTTATGGGACCCCCTTTCCCTTCCAGAGAAGGGACGGGTGTCATACCATCATAGAAACCTTACTCATACCAAAAAACCCTCGCATCCCTAATTGTGCTTGATTAGTTCTCGAGTTATACAGAGGTTTGTATTTCATTGGTGTGGCAGCGAGGGGGAGGAGTGTATCCATCATAGGCGCGTTTCGTGCCCCCTAAAACCTTCACATGTCAAATTTGGCTCCATTTTCTTGATTAATTCTTGAGTTATGCAGAAATGTATACTTCATTTGTATGGCAGTTCCCCACCTAAACTCAGAGAAGGCGGAAGAGTGCCTATTCACCATAGAAACGTTTCGTGCCCCCTAAAACCTTCACATGCCAAATTTGGCTCCATTTACTTGATTAGTTTCCGAGTTATACAGAAATTAGTCTTTAATTTGTATGGTAGTTTCCCCTTAGAGAGGGGGGTGGAGTGTCTAACCACTGTAAAAACATTTTTTGCACCCTAAAACCTCCACATGCCAAATTTGGTTTCATTTTCTTGATTAATTCTCGAGTAATGCATAAATTTGTATTTCATTTGTATGGCAGCCCCCTCTTAGAGAGAGGGGAGGAGTGTCTAACTACCATAGAAACATTTATTGCACCCTAAAACTTCCATATGCCTAATTTTGTTTCATTTGCTTGATTAATTCTCGAGTAATGCAGAAACATGTGTTTCATTTGTATGGCAGACCCCCCTCCCCCTCCCCCTAAAGAGGGGGGAGGGATCTCAAACTGTCACGAAAACCTACCCCGGCCCTGAAAACTCCTACATACCAATTTTAATGTCGATCGGTTCAGTATATTTCGAGTCCATAAGAATCAGACTGTAAGTTGTGGCTAGCTCAGTGGTACTGGTTTGTACCGTTGGTCGGCTCTTACCTAGGAACGAGGTGGACTCACGAATACAACGGAAGCTGTTGGTGATGGATATGATAAGAATATGATCGTAATAAGAACAGAATGGTAAGTATATTTTTTTAAATTTATTATATAATTTTTTCCTTTCTTTTCAGGTTCGTAGGTTAGAAAATCGATGCGACCGAACAGGAACAGGTTGAATCCAGGTAAGTATGTTGGTTGATAATAGAGAGAGAGGGTTTCTGTGGGTTTTTTGTTTATTCTATTCACGGTGCCCGCACACGGGGATCGGTCTCATCGGTCCAAGTGACGATGAGCGGGGGCTAGGCTCGACCAGACCTCACCGCACTGCAACCTCCGAAACGTTCGACCGACTCACCCGTATACGTGTGGAGCAGCGATAACGTTGGGGGCTCGCTGACCACCGGCGTTTTCTCCGAGGTACCTCTTCTGTCGTTTGAATCCAGCGAGGAGGGTGAATGTCGCCCGGCTTGTGCGGTTCCTAGGACGTGCAACTCCTTCTTCCCTTATTGTCACTCGCCCTTCACTCAAAAGTACAACTTTAATTTTGACGATTTTTCGGTATAATTTCTTCGACGGTCCGTGAGTTAAGACCGATTGGAGCCATTCGAATCCCTCTTTTACCTCTCTCTCTCTTCTATCCCATCTCTCTATCCCCTTTCTCTCTCTTCTCCTATTAATCTTCTGCTCCTTTTTTTCGTCCTTTAGGACTAAAGATTCCTCATAGGTTGTAAGGAATCATTGTTAAACATTGTTAGTTTTTTTATAAAGATTCTCTTTTTTTTTGAATTCGCGTGGAAGCATGCAATGCCTTACAGGTAGGTAGGTGATGATGGGATTTGGGCATGTATTAGTAGGGTGTATCATTCTGGGAGGTACACTCACTCTTCGGTCCGTATTACCATATGTTTTATGGTTATATTTTGTTGCGGTTTTTTTAACCGTAACAAGACAGACAGACAGACAGAAATCCAATTTTATATTCAGCAGAACCCCGATTATCCGTGGAATAGTCGGGCTAGCTCACCGCGGATCACGAAATTCGCGGATAACACAACAAATGACTAAAACTGAGTTGCAAACACAAAAAAAAACAGATATTTCAGTACGAAAACAATGTTTTATCAATACAGGAATCATTGAACTATCCATCTGTAAGGTCGTGTACACCAGTAGTCAAATAATGTGAAAGTCATGACTAAAACAGAAGAACAAAAATCTACCACTCATTGTCAAATTTAGGGTAGGTTCATAGAATTACTATGGAACTCGCTTTCGCGGTTAAACCGCACCGCGGATCATCCGCTCGCGGATAATGGGGGTTCCACTGTATATAGATAGATTACTCACTTGTTTTATTATTTTCACTGTTCATGTCTCAGGCGAAAAATGTGCTGGATAAATTTGCCGTCTAATGGTGTATATTATAACATATATCGCAAGAACGATTCTGCGTAATATGCATTTGAAAACTCTTAATACACGTTACATTTTTCGTAGAGTAACCCCCTATATAGAAATCAACTACGTCAAAAGACGATAAATTAGAAATGTTTTTTTTCAAATATCTCGGGAATAATGCAGCCATTCAAGGAGATTGATAAAGAGCTTTTTTATTTTGAATCACATCAGAATTCCTAATTTGTAGCTAAAATGATTGTTAACATACAAAAATTTGAAGTTTTGAAAATTCATAAAAAATCGATGTTCCACAAAGTTCTTCAAAAATAGTTTTACGATTTTGGACTCATTTTTCAAATTTTCTACATTACTTCTATTTTATATGAAAAAATTGGAAAAAGATTAAAATACATATTTTAGATATTGCATTTTTTTTGTAAATAGATAAAGAGTACTAATTTTACTCCTCATTGTACTTTTTTCACGTTTTAACATCACTACTCTTTAACTCTTTCCAAGATGCTGTTTCGGTACGACTCATAGTTTTTGAGATATAAATTATCAAAGATTTCTCTTACTAAAATCAATACGCCCTTTTCAAAAGTTACACTTGAGTCAAAAAATTCTCGACTGCTGTGGAAAACTCATATTTACTCCAACCCAAACGGAATACAAACTTTCATTCGAATCAAAAATGCTCATGTTTTGTCATTTGTCGACTTCATTTGGAATTGCTCTATAGATGAAAATTATCTGTTTTTCTTATTTGTTCAAGTTATCCTGCCAACTCCATTATGTTAAGTCCATCTACGTTTGTAGCATTCCCCAAAATTGATGAAAGGTGTGGACTACAGCATTAGATTCACTACTGGTACTGTATCAGTCCCAAGCACAGCACGATACCGCAGTATCAATATTGAATGAAGCGTAACCGTTCATGATTTTTCGAATATGGCTAACCGTTGGTGGAATTTATTTACAAACTTTATTTCCACGAGTTCTTTGATGATACCAACAGATTCGGCATCCTCAGCATAAATGTTACATCGGGATGGAAGATAAAGCACACTTGTTTATATAAATTTTTAAAAGTGTTCCCTTCGCCATCCGTGTTCGATGTCCGCTATTTCTTCAAACCCTCGCGGAAAGTTGCCACCAAAGAAGTTCAGTAGCCGCTGACTCACGTCCGCAGGAAGCAGCAGCCAAATGATGGCTGAACTCTGCCGCTGGAAAAATAGCAGACATCAGACGCTTTTTCACCTCTCCAGCAGCAGCAGCAGCTTTGCAACCATCGCCTTGGCTGATCTCAGGGAGCAGCACATTTTTCTATGCAGACAGAGTCTTATCGAGACCAAAAGTGCTCTCGATTTTTCCCGCCTTGTGAAGTCATGGTATATCTTTTGCTGGAACCATTTGCCTCCTGTACAGACTTCCGAAAAGCATATTTTATTTATAGATCTCATATGCTAGCCAAATTCTTTCTGCTTATTTCTGGCTAAAAGCGGGAGTTTGGAATAAAGAAACAAGATATAGAGTTGTGCATTCACCATTCTTCCGATTTCTCTCCACTTCAGATTTTCCTGTACACACTAAAATAGTTGGTAGGATTAGATTTGCGTACACTCGGTCATGTCAGTCTAGAATTCACTTTTGAAATGTTATTTGTTGCAGTGAGTCTTTCTAATTGGTTTTGTTCCAGCCAGCTCAATGTGCTAATGTCACCCCCAATTTTGTACAACGCAAGATGAGTGTGCGATTTCGGCCGTAAAGAATGGGTTCCGTATTATATATTGGTTCAATTTTTTATTGCTGGCAATGCCATATTTATAGCACAGATCGAAACTCAATTCACTTTTTGGCATTGTTTTCGCTTTATATCAGCTCACTCCACCGGCAATCGAAGCGAAGGGCGGTTCAACAAAGTGAAAGCTCATTTCCGCCTCCCCAATTGTCCTCCGATGCCTCCCGGGGGAACGCTACGAACTACGGATATGCGACGATGCTGACGAAAGTCAAAGCTTCGGAGTGAAACCGATGGGTTTGATCTCCAGCCGCTGCTGTTACTCGGTGGAATGTTGCGGGAAATCGCTTTCAATTTAATGTTGTTCGGGCTGGATACATAGTTTGAGTAAAAATTGGATTTTCAGCAAAAAATACAAAACTGTGAATCTAAATATGTTTTGAAGATAAGAAATGTTTGAAAAAATAGCAATTTATTCAATTAGTTATAGAATTTAGTTCCATTATGAAAATCAAACAGTATAGGTAGTTTATTATTTTTTAAAAACCATTCGGATAGAACTACCGTTTTGAATCATATTTTGGATACTTTGTTCTAATATCTTGAAATGCTTAATGCACTGATGATATAACTATCAAATTAATATAACAATTGCTTCTTTAGAGTAATCCCTCGGTTTCACTATCATTTCATATGAGAACTACATTTAAATTATAACATAATCGGCAGAAATCTTACAA
The DNA here is from genome assembly GCF_029784135.1 of Toxorhynchites rutilus septentrionalis. Taxonomy (NCBI): domain Eukaryota; kingdom Metazoa; phylum Arthropoda; class Insecta; order Diptera; family Culicidae; genus Toxorhynchites; species Toxorhynchites rutilus. The sequence continues at coordinate 131,023,384 of NC_073745.1, forward strand.
CACTATTCATTATCGTTTGTGTTTGACGTTTCCTCAGCGTGAGCACGTAGAATTTACCCGTACATAAATATTTCAATTTCTCCCGTGTTTCATCAATTCTCATCATTGTTAACAGTTTACTGTGATTGCTTGGTAAGTGTTTCGCATTTGACTATAAAATATAATCAAGTGTAATGTAATTTTCGTCCAAAAAATTACAAAATAAAGTGTCCGAAATTTAAATTAAATCTGTCCGAAATTTGATTTAGTGTCCGAAGTTTGATTCTTATTCGCTTCATTTGAAAAGCATTTTATTCGATTATTTTTTTATGTTTTCAATCAAATAGGTACCAAAGTTGAACGCTCAAAAGCATATTGAACTAATTTATCAAAAATATCAACCAAATAATACCTGTGCATAAAGTTTAGATCTGTTTTCTGCATCATATGCCTTAAGCGTCCGAAATGTGATTCAGAACGATACATTGTCGCAAAATCGTCAAGTACCCAGTGCAGCTCCTTATTTTTCCTTGTCTTCGTAATCAGTGTTCACGGATTACGGAATGATTGTGTTGGTGATAAAAATCGCTCCGACAGAAGCTTGTTGAATTCGACTGGAATTAACTCCAAAATGTCAACAAGTTGTTGAAATGCTTATTTGACCTAGTAATGGACAGTTCTGATTACCTTAAATGAAATCTCCAATTCTTGCAATTTATTGACGTAGGACTACGTCTAACCTGAAGATATAGGGGGTGAAATGGAAATCTAGGCACTGAAGAAGTAGGAAAAAATGCAAGATTTGGAACGCTTATAACTCGAGCATTTCTCAATAGATCGCAAAGGTTTTTGCATCAATTGATAAGAAATATATCTACGCATCTATCATAACGAATAACATTTCATTTTTCTTGAGACAAATAATTGAATAATTGTGAAATATCAAGCATTGTCAAAATGCACTATGTGCCCATTTTTGATTGGTCCATTTTGTGCTCCTCAAATCGTACCGACCGAAACGGGCAACCAGAGCAGCAGCGAAATAGAATGAAGCACGATTGGAAAGGAAAAAGAAAAAAATGAACGAAACATTGGTCGCAGTCTCACACATGCGTAATTCTCGAGCCAGCCAGTCAGCTTAAAAATCCCCGCTCCGCTGCCGTAACGAACATTCTTTGTGTGGACACCGACTAGACAACATCGTTGCTGGACGAGCTGGACGGCGAGGTATCGAGTGCCTTTCTCAAGGCAGGAGGGCGGAGGTGGTAGCGCTGGAGTAGAGTAGAGTAGAGTTTTCAAAAGGCCTTTCTCAAGGCTAGAGACGAATGAACTGCAAAAGTTTAAAGTCTCTATAATACAATACCTTCCTTCCTTCCGTAACGATCATTCTCATCCAAACCGTACACCACATCGGTTCGCATCACAACACATGAACAAACCAACCCAAGCAGCCATGTCTGGACATGGTAAAGGAGGAAATGTGAAGGGAAAGGCAAAATCCCGCTCGAACCGTGTTGATCTGGAGTTCCCCGCAAGGGTAGCTAGGCCGAGCGCGTTAGTACCAGTGCACCAGTCCACCTAGTCGGCGTTATATAGTTTCGGCCGCCGAAGTGATCGAGTTAGCTGGCAAAGCTGCTCGCGACGATAAGAAAACCCGCATTCGGAACAGAACACATTCGGTTCGGTGGACATCAAGACAACAGGCAGTTGCAGCGAGTGGCGAGTGGCAAACGCAATCACAAAACGGCATCAGGTAGCAGAAGAAAAAAGTTTGTTCTTTATACAAACTGCTTTGGTGGCAAATCCAGAACAAGGCGGCATCGGGGCGTTCGAAATGGGTTTTTTTTCAAAACCACGAGTACTAAGTTTTCTAAATTGGAACCATCCCATAAAACAAGGCGCTTTTCAGGGCCATTAAACCTTCTAAAAAAGAGCTTAGGAAATACAGTTCAATGCTTTCTAAAACAATATCCAAAATAATAATAAAACACAAATTGATTTTTTCATAATTTGTTTGCCAGGATCTGATGAGTATGTGAATTTGGCAGTTGTTCTGAGCTTATTGATAGTTGGGGACTTTCCTGATTATTCAATTTTCACCAATTCTTAAATTGTTTCCAGATTGAAAGTACAGTAATTTACAATTAGTTCGACATTTAGCTAATTGGACGGACATGTAATGCGACTTATTTAGTTGGACATATTTGTAAACATAGATATCCAAATTATGACCCCACATTGAAAGTCGACACTGTACCACTGTCATCTCAAATGTTCAATTACAGGTTAAAATCGCCTCCAATGCGACACTGAGTGGCGCTTCGGCACGTCGCATTGAATGTAATTTACTGTACAACATGTCACAAGCTGGATGGGAAGAAATTTTCCAACTGTGAAAGCTGTGGCGAGTGGCAAACGCAATAGCTAAACAGGAAGGTTTAACCGAACAAGATGGGAATATCGAGTGATAACAAAAACACAACACCAAAGGTTCTTTTCAGAACCATCAACATATTCATAAAGAGTAAACAGTAAACTAATCCATTTTTCAGGTAGATAGGTAGGTATTCACGTAGGAGAAGAAAATAAAACAATATATTTAAAATATATATTTAACAAACGCTGTCCCCTTTGTATAGTCCTACGTCACTCCGGTTATGTCCCCGACATTACCCACCCGTCTTTTTTCATTATATCTTATACATAATCCATATCCGAAATCTTGGAGATATCTTTGGAAACAGGATAAACAACATATCTATATAGGGTTGGGGAAAAAGAAATGTCGTATTTCTGATCGAAATTTAACGCTTTATTTAACATACTTAAAATTATACAATGGTGCACCCATGGCCGAATGGTTAGCGTCTCACATTCGGGTGTTCGGGTTCGATTCCCGTTCTGGCCGAAGGATTTTTGTGCAATGGGTGCAATAGGACATCCCATTCGAGCTCCCGTAGCTTCTGGCGGGTCATTAAAGGAAACAACACCATTCCGATTGATCATTTCTGGTCGCTTCTGGTCAATCGCCTGCTTCAAACGGTCAAGCTGTTCACAGTAGAGAACCGAGTTGAGGGTCTGGCCATAGTTGAGCAGCTCATAGTGGATGATTCCCTTCCAATCCCACCAAACACACAGCAAAACCTTCCTGGCTGTCAATCCGGGCTTGGCGATGGTTTGGGCCGGCATACCGCGCTTCGACCACGACTTTTTTTCGCTTTAGGTTGCCGAACGTGATCCACTTTTCATCACCAGTCACCGTCTTCTTCAAAAATGGGTCGAGTTCGTTCCGTTTCAGCAGTGCATCGCAGGCGTTGATTCGGTCTAATAGATTTTTTTGCGTCAACTCGTGTGGCACCCACACATCCAGCTTTTTTTGGAATCCAATCTTCTGCAAATGGTTCCAAACGGTTTTATGGTCTATACCCATTTCCTGGCCAATCGAGCGAGTGTTCACATGCTGGTCTACTTAGAAGATTTTAACGATTTTATCGGTTTCCACGACGATTGGCCTACCAGTACGGGGTGTATCTTCGACAGCCACTACACCAGAACGAAATCGAATGACTCCAAAAAAAATCCTAATTTTTGAACCACCGGATCAATTAAGATGGTCGATATATCAAATTGAAGCCAACGAGCTATAAATATTACACTTGCAAAAAATGGCTTTTGATTTCGTAATTATTGATTGAATTTGTTTTTTTTTTATAGTGAAGTCAACGTAATGGGGACGAAGGCCTCATTTAACTAGGATAAGGAATCAAGGCGGCCGAACCCGCCAAGATGAGGCGATCCGAGTCCACCGCCGACTCGCCGTCGGAAGTGGCGGTGTCTCGCAGGCAAACCTGTGTTCCACTGATTGCCCGGTTAGTTCGAAACATAGGATACGATCCTTTAGCAATGTCCGAACGAGCTTTAGCGAGCGGCGCCACGTTTGCCCGAGGCGTTACGTTTGCCCGGTTGATTTTTGTTTTGAAATACAATACCACGCCACAATATTTGTAGCGTATTACACTTTTTCTAAGTGGTTGTTTCTGTTGCAGTCGTTTTCTGCAGCAATTTATTTCGGGAACCCTCGACAAACAATCAAGTAAATGGAACCAAATTTGGCATGTATAGATTTTAGGGGACAATAAATGTTTCTACACTCCTCCCCCTCTCCAAAGGGGGGATGGGCTACACAACTCGAGAACGAATCAAGCAAATAGAATCAAATTGTCAAATTTGACGTTTTAAGGGGGATGCAATATTTCTATGGTGGTTTGACACTCGTCCGCCTCTCTAAGGGGGTGGCGGCTATACAAGTGAAACATAAATTGCTGCATAACTCGAGAACTAATCAAGCAAATGGAGTCAAATTTGGCTTGTGAGGGTTTTTGGGTACGAAAAATGTTACTTTGGATGGTTTGACATGCCTCCTTCCTTTTATTTCCGTTACTGTTTGTGCATCTGTTCTTTTACTACCGCCATTTCGCTCTGAAACTTCTTTCTTTTCGCTTTTACACTTTCTTTGTCTAACTCAATTTATGTCATTGTCGGTCTATTAGTGCCGTTTTCAATGAACCGACTGCCACCATCTTCGTTTCCAAAATGTCATCGGATTACGATATTCAACTTCCGCTGTTATAGCCTTTTCCACCCAATACCCAGATCGTAGGGGATATCCATCATTGTTGGTCATTTAGAGCCATTATCAGCAAACCGGAAGTCAAAATAAAACTATGTTCGTTTACGCTCGTCAGTCAATTTTACCCATTACCTATATAATTGAGGGTGTATGGCATTTTCAGTCAATCATTTTTGTCTCTTGGAAGATTACACGTATATGGGGGGTAAAATGAAAACCTAAACACAGAACATGCAGGAGAAAATGAAAGATTCCGAATGCTTATAACTCGAACATTCCTTACTGGATCGGAAAGATGTTTGCATCAATTGATAGGGAATTTTTCTACGCGTCTATTGTAATTAATAAAATGTTATTTTTCATTAGATGAACAATTGAATCACTGTAAAATGTTAAGCGTTATCTAAACGCCCTAACTGTCTCGTTTTGATTGGCCCAATTTACGGCTTCCCCAACACAGCCATCTTAACCAAGCAGCCTTGGGGAAATTGGCATTGCAAATTCATGTAAGCCGGGGGTATTTTTGTTCCGACTGAAATGTGTTTCCCCAACACAGACTTCAGAATCAAGATGTCTGGGGGAGTTGGCATTGCAAATTCATGCAGGTCAGGGGTATTTTTGTTCCGACCGGAATGTATTTCCCTAACACAGACTTTAAATCCAAGGAGCGTGGGAAATTGGCATTACAAATAACGTAAGTTGGAGGCATCTTTCTTCCAACTGAAATGTGTTCCCCTAACACAGACTTCAAATTCATGAAGCGTGGGGAAATTGGCATTGCTAATTCATGCAAGTCGGGGGTATTTTTGTTCCGATTGAAATGTGTTTACCCAGTATACGTACTTTGGTACTCGCTTATCTTTGTGCAGACTAATATATGTTTCCTTTACACTGTCTTCTAAACTTAGGAACCTGGGAAAATCGTGCAGACATTGAAGGAGAATGAACTTTCAAGTTTAAAGCAAGCAAAATTCATATTTGCTGCTCACTGAATTTCTACGCATACCATTTGATGATTAGGCAAAATATTGATAACCATTTGCTGCGATAACGCCTATCGATCAAACAATATGCGTTCGACGTACATGTCAAAATCGAAACTGAGTACCAGAAGTTCATCAATTCATGCAAATCCGCTGTTCGAAGAAGTACGTACACTTGAGAGATGCACCTTCAAAGTGAAATGTAAAATAAAATAATCGTTTGAAAATTCTACCGTTCACATATTTTGTCCTAGGCATCAAACCAAACGTAAAAGGACTGTCATTCAGTTTACTTGGAACGAAGAACATAATCTATCACAATGCATGCATGACATTACATGGCATTTATTCAATCTCTTTACTTAAAAAGCAAAGATATTGAATTCAATTAAATTCGGAAATTGTTTTACTCAATCAAAAATTCAATCAATACAAACAAATGATTGCTATGCTAAGGTAGTCCCACGTAAACCTTGCGGTTATATCAAAGATATAACCCACCCATTTTTTTGTGCGGGGGATAGGGACCGCACAAAAAAAGTCGCATAAAAAAATCGTGTAAAACTTCACCAGCTGCTTTAAAAAATCGCACAAAAAAAACGGACCAAGAACAGAAAACCGCACAAAAACAGGTTTTACTGTAGTGGAATTGGACGATATATGCGGTTCAAATTTGTATGCAGGCTTCGAAAATGGTTTGCGATGTTTGATACAGCTCGAATATGCAAACAACAGTCTTCGTTCCTCTCTCGATGTAATCACTTACTGTAACACAAGTGATTACTGTCATTCATACAAGTATCTGAACGATCCTCTCATATTTGGTTATATGTTCGTGAGAGGTTACTTGCATGACATATTGTGTATCATTCGATTTTGATCGAAATCCAAACACTGTATGTTTGTAATATGTTTGTCTCTAGCGCTGACCCACATTAATAGAAATTTGACCCCCCTTTCTGTTGACCGATTGATCCGAAATTTGGAGCACACCTCACACCTTTATCTCTCTAGTCATTATAGAACTGCGTATTTCATGATCTTGAAAATCCAAGATGGCATCCGCTACAAAATGGCGGATCACATATTTTCTCAAACACTTATCAATATGGGTCTCAAATAAAATATATATATATATATATATATATATATATATATATATATATATATATATATATATATATATATATATATATATATATATATATATATATATATATATATATATATATATGAAGAAGAGGTGTCATAACTACTAACTCCTACTTGCCTAATTATTTTCTGGCTTTTAGTACATTATTTTGTTTAATCACAATTAAACCGTTTAACTGAAAAAGTTTTTTTACTTAAAGCGAAACTTTAAGAGCATTCAATTGTGGTGCAAAAAGTCAAAAGATATAATTTCCTAACCTCACCATGAAAATATATGAGATCTGTGCAGGTTAACAAATGTTTAATTAAACGGTTATCGGTTATATTATTAGTTTAGTGCAAGGTAAATATTCAATCTTCCACCATGTGAACCTATTGTATATGGAAGAAATTGGCTCCATTTCCGTCCAGATGTATTTACCAAGCGCCGGTACTGTTTGTACCGCCAATTTTATCCTGCCCAATTGATCCATATTGAATAGCATTCCACCAAGTAAACCTCATTTCCTGTTAAAATGCTGATCAACATCCAATCAACCTTAACCGTTTTTTTGCCCTTCTTGGCAGCCAGAAATGCTCACAAAATTGGGATTTATGACTTACATCCGTTAGAAAGTTTTCTTTTTATTTTCCGCTTGTATCCTTTCAGTTTTCCAATTTCTGCTGCTGCGATGCCGTCGTGAGGGGTCAGGGGGGAGGGGGGTTAGACTGATCCAGCCGAACCTATAAAAACGACTTCCTCAAGTATTATTTCATTTTCATCGGATCCTTAATAGGATGGAATTCAGCTGCGGATACGCTATTTTTTCAGCTGGTGTAATAAAAGCCTCTACCGTCATCATATTTCGCGGATATTGTTCGATATTACCCTTCGCCCAGCTCCAGCGCGGCTCACTTTCCCAGGGTTCATCCGATGCGGCTCGGTTCGGTGGAGTACTCTTCTGTAACCGAAGGCGTTTCGCCTATGAGAAGTGGTAAGAAAATTCAATCAATTTCACATTTTAGCGGAGAAAAGAAAGCTCCATAGCCCGAGATGTGTGGTGTGGGGATGGGGGTCCAAGGCGGGCGCAAGATGACTCTGGAAGGGCATAAGTATAGGATAAAATTGTATCGATAACGAGGCGTTGTTGTGTGAAATCGATACGATGCAAAGCCTAGGCAGTTGTTGACACCCTCGGGCAAAAAATATGTACTGGTTGAGAACCAGTGGAGAGGAAAATTTTATGATTTGGAAAATTCCAAATCGCTGGCCTCCGTCGGCTGGTATTGAGTTGTTTGTGACAGTGTTTTTCCAGCACTTTGGTATGAAGCTACCGGGAGAGGGAAAATTAAATCTGAAGGATGTCAACATTTTAAATCGAACGTTGGAAAAAACAATAAACTTTGGCCATAATTTACTGGGATTTTTTTCCAAAGTTTAAGGTTAATTTAAATCTATATTATTATGGCTGAATATTCAAATTTCGAACTTACTGAACACGTTACGGTCAATGAAATGATATGAAATTAATGTACATGTTTGAGCAGCATCAAAACAATTCCAGTCATGTGAGGTTACGTCCGCTTGGAAAGTTTTATGTGCAATCTGCCGAAACCAGCAGTATTTTATCAGATTGACCACAAAATGTGCACCTATCGGTTCGGATGATAACACGATGTGTGTGGCTAAATAATCAATTAGGCGGCAATGCTAGACAGAAATATGAATTGCACAGCAAAATTCCGTCCCTAGGTGTGGTCAATTGTGAACAGTTCCAGCAAAATGTGTATCCAGTGTGAGGTTAATTCGGAAACCACGGACGGTGGTCATGGTGGTAAACGGACGAGATTTTTTTTGTGTTCTAACAGTTTACAACAGTTTATGTGACGGCGTTCGATACTAGATATGGGCACATGGCTATCATTACAGTCGAAAAATCTACCGACCGTGTGGAATGTTTGTAGGTTTAATAATCTGGTTTCGCTCGGATGAATGAGAGGTGTTCCACGCTTTACAGCACAAATATATCCCCGCCAAAATTCACGTTTGTTAATTGATCTGCGTAGGAATGGGAATTCCGCTGGTCAAATGGTTAGGCAGCGCCGGGAATGCGTTTGAAAGTAATCATGTTTTATTTTTTTTTACCTTACGGTCGTTTCCATTTCGGTAATTAAACGGATAAATTAATTGAAGCGCTTTTGAGAAGAGATTGAAAGGGGCGTTTATGTTGGATTTGTTTATGTGTGGATTTCACCGGACCACCGTATCGGAATAATCCATTAATTCCGCTTGGCGGTGTACGGTTTGCTCACATTGGAACAAACTCTGCTTTGATAATTCAACGGGATTACGCAATGTATAGGATTATCGAACTCGTCTAATTTAGGGCTGATTTGCATACGATTCGAGACCATTGTAAACGTCAATTATACAGTTCTAGAAATTCCGAGTTTTGTCGTTTGTAGAATTTTAAGGATTCATTACATGAGATGGGAGAATGGTCGAGCTTTCCTGACTGACTTAAAATTCTTTGATGCAAATTATCTATTAAGTTGAATCAATTACGCATGACTGAGAAACGAATCGTTTTCGTTGAACGCGATGAACTATTGCTCATTTTCTAGTCAACTAATGTACATTATGTCAAATATATACCGGGAATTTGGAATTTTAAATCTTCCCGCTGAACTTCTATCATTTTTTTATCTTTAAGTGGCTTTGTTTACAGCGCCATGAGGAACAAGTGAACTTTTTTTTTGTTCGGCGATGTTTGATATGGATATTGCTATTGGTGAAAGATATTGAAGTTTTATGTTGCAAACCAAATTTCTTGTGTCGAAACGTTGAAAATGATGCAGAATACATTAGGTGACTACAGGTAAACTTCGATATAACGTACATTTCACTTTCAAAATTGTACGTTGTATCGAATTGTACGTTATATCGAAGCATAATAAAGTACTCACAAACGTAGTCTATAATACATTATTGTGTTGCTATTTTAGTAAAGTTAATGAATAACTACAATCAGAAGACGAAGCCAGCCTTTCTCATGATGTTCCCCTTCGTAGTGTTGATTAAATCTTGATTCATTTAGAATCCGGAATTACAAAACCAGCTGTATTTCGGGATTGATTGAAGGTACAAAACTTGTTTTAGCATCACAATACAGATAATTCATTGTTTTATCAGAAAAAAAATATTGAAAAATTTTTTCCTTTACACTTTGGAAATGTGTACGTTATATAGAGGTAAAATGTACGTTATATCGAGTGACGTTATATCGAGGGTACGTTATACGAGGGTACGTTATATCGAAGTTTCCCTGTATATCGAAAACATAGGTGTATGAATGGTATAAAGCATTCAAAGGCGACCGAGAAGAGCTGAACGATTTGTCTCGTCAAGCACGAACATCCACCTCTTCAACTGATGAAAACATCGAAAAAATAAAAGGAATGGTGCTCGGAAATCGCCATCGACCTCTGACCCGACCCACTCCGATTTTTTTTAAACTTGGTACATACTCAAAATCACAATTTTCATTATCTTATATCCAGTTCGAATTACGAATGGTTTTTCAAGTTCGTGTTCAATATCATTGATGTTTTTTTTTTTAAATCGTAACTCAAAGCCATTTTTTTAAATTTTTTTTTATCTGAGAGGTTTTTGGCCTTCCGGACTGGTTTGCCTCTGTATTCAAAATCCAGATATCTAATTAAAGTGTGGCCGAGTGGTTAGCGTTACACCTAACATGCCGGGGGTTCGGGTTCGATTCCCGTTCTGGTCGGTGGATTTTTTCGTTAAGGAAATTTCCTCCGACTTGCACTGTGGTCATGCGTATTCTACAGCTTGCCACTCAGAATGCATCCAAGGCGTGATATTTGGCATATAAATTTCAACTAAGTACTAATCAAAATGACGCAAGTAGTACACGTTGAGACGGCAAAGTTCCTTTAGGAACGTTAGTGCCATTTAAGAAGACGAAGATGTCTAATTAAAATATGATTAAAATATGATTTAAAATTCTTTATATCTGAAAACACCCAGCCCTCGATATTTTTTAGCATATTTTAATTGAAATGCCCTTCCAATTTAACAAATTTTGACGAACAGTGGTCCCTCAAAAATTCTAGGTTGCATTAAATAAAAAAAATGAACAACAATGCCTGACCGAATGAATGGTCTAGTTTCGTTCCTTAACCTTCGAGGCATCTAGTATCACATATAACAACAGTGTCCGTGACGATTTTCGTTGCGATAACGACGTGGCAACGCACAAGTGCTACAAAATACGTTAAAAAATAATGTGATGGTGTTCTGGATAGAGAATTTTATGCTGATTTCGAATTTGTATTCCGTTTTCAGTTTAAAAAAGGCGGGTGGGTAATGTCGGGGACATAGCCGGAGAGACGTAGGACTACACCAAGGGATGTCCATTATTCGAATATCATGGAGCACAGATCCCAGAATGACCAACTTTTCATGCACAAAATTACCACACCACACAGTAACTTTTTGGTCGTAAAGAGGTTGCGTTTCGATGAATTGAGGGTTTTCAGTAGCATAAAACCGACAATTTTGTTTACTCACTCCTCCATTCAAGTTGAAATGCGCCTCATCAGACATTATGATTTTTTGCCAAAAGCCACGTTCATTTTTGGCCATTTCGATGGTCCATTTCGCAAAATCAAGTCGACGTGGTAGGTCAGATGGGTTATGTTGTTGAGCCATTTGAATTTTATACGGAAACATTTTCAAATCAACACGAATTATGCGTCGGAGAGTGGTTCGAGCGATGCCTAACTCTTGCGAACGATGGCGACCTGATGTCGATGGAGTCTCTGCAACACTGGCTCGAACGGCATCAATATTCTCGTCGAAACGTCTTGGTCGTTGTCTGGATAGATGACTGGCATTACCAACACTACCAGACGATATAAATTTGGCATATAATCGACGTATAGTGTTGTCTCCAGGTGATGTTTTAACTTTATTTTTATTTTTCCACGCACGTTTAGTTAACACAATTGAGAAGTTATTTTGAATGTACAGCTGAACAATTTCAGCGCGTTGTTTAGGTGTGTATTGTTCCATGGTTAAAATTGTACTGAAATGACGCCTCCAACGCGGTATGACATTTGTTAATCTGACATCTCTGTCAAAATTTATGGGGTTGCCAGATGCTTCCACTTTAAATGGCCCACCCTGTATATTGAACGGTTAGACATAGTCCTACGTAAACATTTTTGAAGCTGTGAAATCCCCTTATATCCCCTCCCCCTGCACCCCCTTACAGGTTTTGGATAAAAAGATGATTGAAAACGTTTTCAAGAAATTTCAAAACATATATTCAGACACCCCACACCCCTTGCTTTGGAGTTCATTACCAAACTGACTCAAAAACAGATTCAGTACCTTCGAAAACACCAGTACACCAAATTTCAAGACATTTCCATTCATTTTTCTATTTAACCCTCCTGTACTCGCGTGCAAAATCGTAACACGTTTACTCGCGCACGGTGTCACAGACAGAATTGAACTTCTCTGTAATGTTGCTATTGTGTATTTTTCAGGCTTTATTGGAATTTATTTGAAGAAGAGGGTATGATTGAATGAAAAAACTCCAAAAAATATGTTTTCATCGTCTTTATCATGTTTTAATAGTCATCTAATTCAGCCTTCTCAAAAAAGAGTAATTTTTGATATTCCAACACAAATAACGAAATTCGAATTTTTCACTGTTATTAATTAAAAGTAAGTAACTGAATATAATATTATATAATATTCATGGAAGTACAAAGAGCTATAAAATAACATAAAAATGTATTAATCGATTGTGGTTTCATTGAAGTAAGAATCAGAACATAGCATAACTGCATGTTCGAAACAAATATATTTTTTACATTTCATGCAGTTGTTTCGTGTTTTTCGAGTCTTTTATCGAAGAGAATAATGTATAACGACCTTCTAGATAATTAGCAGATGATAAAGGTTCTGGAATATAAAATTTGCATATTTCTAATACTCTTTGTCTCTGTTTTCTTGGTAAACTAAGAATTAATGCCTTTTTTAGATGGGGCATAAAAAGATGATATAAAAGGTTCCTAGGATCTTCTTTATCTTTTTATTGTTGACGTAGGACTACGTCTAACCGGAAGATATAGGGGGTGAAATGGAAATCTAGGCACTGAACAAGTAGGAAAAAATGCAAGATTTGGAACGCTTATAACTCGAGCATTTCTCAATAGATCGCAAAGGTTTTTGCATCAATTGATAGGAAATATATCTACGCATCTATCATAACGAATAACATTTCATTTTTCTTGAGATAAATAATTGAATAATTGTGAAATATCAAGCATTGTCAAAATGCACTATGTGCCCATTTTTGATTGGTCCATTTTGTGCTCCTCAAACCGTACCGACCAAAACGGGCAACCAGAGCAGCAGCGAAATAGAATGAAGCACGATTGGAAAGGAAAAAGAAAAAAAAGACGAAACATTGGTCGCAGTCTCACACATGCGTAATTCTCGAGCCAGCCAGTCAGCTTAAAAATCCCCGCTCCGCTGCCGTAACGATCATTCTCATTCAAACCGTACACCACATCGGTTCGCATCACAACACATCAACAAACCAACCCAAGCAGCCATGTCTGGACATGGTAAAGGAGGAAAAGTGAAGGGAAAGGCAAAATCCCGCTCGAACCGTGTTGATCTGGAGTTCCCCGCTAGGCCGAGCGCGTTAGTACCAGTGCACCAGTTCACCTAGCCGGCGTTATATAGTTTCGGCCGCCGAAGTGATCGAGTTGGCTGGTAAAGCTGCTCGCGACGATAAGAAAACCCGCATTCAGAACAGAACACATTCGGTTCGGTGGACATCAAGACAACAGGCAGTTGCAGCGAGTGGCAAACGCAATCGCAAAACGGCATCAGGTAGCAGTAGAAAAAAGTTTGTTCTTTATACAAACTGCTTTGGTGGCAAATCCAGAACAAGGCGGCATCGAGGGCGTTCGAAATGGTTTTTTTCAAAACCACGAGTACTAAGTTTTCTAAATTGGAACCATTCCATAAAACAAGGCGCTTTTCAGGGCCATTAAACCTTCCAAAAAAGAGTTTAGGAAATAAAGTTCAATGCTTTCTAAAACATTATCCAAAATAATAATAAAACACAAATTGATTTTTTCATAATTTGTTTGCCAGGGTCTGATGAGTATGTGAATTTGGCAGTTGTTCTGAGCTTATTGATAGTTGGGGACTTTCCTGATTATTCAATTTTCACCAATTCTTAAATTGTTTCCAGATTGAAAGTTGAAAGTCGACACTGTACCACTGTCATCGCAAATGTTCAATTACAGGTTAAAATCGCCTCCAATGCGACACTGAGTGGTGCTTCGGCACGTCGCATTGAATGTAATTTACTGTACAACATGTCACAAAGCTGGATGGGAAGAAATTTTCCAACTGTGAAAGCTGTGGCGAGTGGCAAACGCAATAGCTAAACAGTAAGGTTTAACCGAACAAGATGGGAATATCGAGTGATAACAAAAACACAACACCAAAGGTTCTTTTCAGAACCACAACATGTTCATAAAGAGTAAACAGTAAACTAATTCATTTTTCAGGTAGATAGGTAGGAGAAGAAAATAAAACAATATATTTAAAATATATATTTAACAAAAGCTGTCCTCTTTGTATAGTCCTACGTCACTCCGGTTATGTCCCCGACATTACCCACCCGTCTTTTTTTTCTTGTCGATATTGTCCATTATAAAAAAATATCTCCGAAACTGTATCTGTTAAAAATTACCATAAGCTAACGATTAGTTTATAGTTTACTGTTCGCAATTCTTCCACAAGTGAAATTCTTTCACAAGTGTGTATATATGACCATTCTATTTAGCGAATAACTATACGAAAGTCAAACATTTATATTTTGCTTTGAACGTATGAATCTAACGACGAATATATATATATACGAATAGTTAATATATGGATCCGTTCAATCCAGTTACAAAAGGAACTGGAATCAAATAAGAATAGTCCAGTAATGATCTTATGCATTATATTCAATAAATATTCCACGCCACTAACATTAATTTATACATTTCATTCAACAATGTTTTAGAATATGAAAAAAGGCACTTGTCCAAAAAAGTTACTCCTATACTCGCGTCGGTGTGTCAGACCGAAAGTGTTGAAAAAGTGACACACGTCCTTTGTACCAACACATGCGATACGTTAAACGATGACGAACGACGAATAACGAAACTAAAGAGAATCGCAAAGTCGTAGTGTTGATATTTTCTGAGAAATGAACGAATTATTGATTTCTCGGTCTGAGAGACCAATGCGCGAGTATGGGAGTGTTAATGTCACCTAGAATTTCTCAGGGACCACTGTGTGCCGTTTCGGACTCATTAAAATGGAGATATGAATTTTTAAAAATTTATGAAATTTCAATACTTTGTGAAATCGTAATCATTTGAGAAAAGTAGCATAAAAAAATGAAGTCTACATGCAATTTTACATGAAGTACTATGTGTAACCTTTTTTTCGAGGACTAACCGTTCTCTGTGAACACGAGAGTAAATCGGCAGAATGTTATAGGTAATTCTGTACTATAACATTTACTCTCAGGTTAGTTAGAACAGTATATGGCATTCGGAGCTGGGCTATAATATGGATACTACATACCGTTCTGAATCATATTTCGGACACTTTGTTCTAATATCTTGAATTGATTAATGCACAGATGATATAACTATAAAATTAATATTACAATTGCTTCTTTAGAGTAATCCCTTGGTTTCACTATCATTTCATATGAGAACTACATTTGAATTATAGCATAATCGGCAAAAAGCTATCAACACTACCCGCTCTAAAATATTTTCGAGCGGTTATCGGTCCGATGTCGACCGAGCGCCATAAAGTGCTACAAAAATGCCGTAATCTAACCCCGCTTTGCCCCCCGCAAACAGCACTGCCTACAGCTTCGGTTATAAATATTCGCGATAACGTGTACTGAGCGAAACGGCATCACTGCAGCGATTGCGTTCTCTCTCACACTGAACTGTCAGTCATATAAACGAAAACGAAAGGAGCGAACGGATTAAAGAATTAGCTTGGGCAAGTAATTTTTCATCAATTGATAATGATATGTTATATTTTAAAGTATTTTCTTTGAATTTCAGCTGACAGTGATATGATGGATGAGAAATAATGGGCAGAATTTATGGATAACCAACGGGTACTGCAATGTATTATTCCTACGCTCTAAGAGGGAAGTTCCAGTAATGTCTCCGTGTCGATGCATTTTATTTCAGAGTACTTCGCAGTAGTGAAAAAGCGTCGGATATCATGGATTCAAAGGCCCATCGCTACAGTTACCGATCCTCAAATTTGCAACTTCGTTGGCAGCTGGTATAGGACGATTGCATCAAACACCCATCGATGATGCTATCAACATCCCGGAATTCCGCTGGATAGGGTTATTCAGGTAAAATTCACTTGTACAATTTAATACAATTAAAATATTCATGTCTACATGTAGTTTTCAGTGAAAATTTGATTCGTTCATACCGGTGAACCATTGCATTGGATGGTGTCGTTACACACTGTCGTCTGAAATGAAGCTTTACTCGTATCAAATGTTTCTACAGAAAGCATATTCATCGGACGGCAATTCTGGAAATGTTCTCTCTGAATGGTATAGCATATTATACTTTGTTTCAAGGAAAAACTGATTCGTTCATTATATGGTGTAGTATAGTATAGCTCTAATGTTATAAATGTAGTACAGCCTTGTGTCCGTCAATGATATACAATATGTATTGTAAATAAATTAAATCATTTCCATCGAAGGTGTTTTTTAATGTTTGTTTCAACTTTAATGCAAACAAAATGAGTTATAGTGTCGCAAATATGGAGCAAAATAAAGAGAAAATCCGACATATTTTACAGTACTACTATGACAAAGGCAAAAATGCATCTCAAGCTGCCACTAAAATTTGTGCAGTTTATGGACCCGATACAGTTTCCATTTCCACCGCACAACGATGGTTTCAACGTTTTCGTTCTGGTGTAGAGGTCGTCGAAGATGCGCCACGCTCCGGAAGGCCTGTCGTCGAAAATTGCGACAAAATCGCTGAATTAGCCGAGAAAGACCGGCATAGTAGCAGCCGTAGCATCGGCCAAGAGCTGGGGATAAGTCATCAAACCGTTTTTAACCATTTGAAGAAGCTTGGATTCACAAAGAAGCTCGATGTATGGGTGCCACACACGTTGACGCAAAAAAACATCTTTGACCGTATCGACGCATGTGAATCGCTGCTGAATCGCAACAAAATCGACCCGTTTCTGAAGCGGATGGTAACTGGCGATGAAAAGTGGGTCACTTACGACAACGTGAAGCGCAAACGGTCGTGGTCGAAGCCCGCTGAAGCGGCTCAGACGGTGGCCAAGCCCTCATTAACGGCCAGGAAGGTTCTGCTGTGTGTTTGGTGGGATTGTCAAGGAATAATCTATTATGAGCTGCTTCACTATGGCCAAACGCTCAATTCGGACCTGTACTGCCAACAAGTGGACCGCTTGAAGGTAGCACTCATGAAGAAGAGGCCATCTTCGATAAACAGAGGCCGCATTGTCTTCCATCAGAACAACGCCAGGCCACACACTTCTTTGGTGACGCGCCAGAAGCTCCGGGAGCTCGGATGGGAGGTTTTTTTGCATCCGCCGTATAGTCCGGACCTTGCACCAAGTGACTACCACCTGTTTTTGTCCATGGCGAACGAGCTAGGTAGTCAGAAGTTAGCCACAAAAGAGGCCTGTGAAAATTGGCTATCCGAGTTTTTTGCCAATAAGGAAGCGAGCTTCTATAACAGGGGTATTATGAAGTTGGCATCTCGTTGGGAACAAGTCATCGAACAAAACGGCGCATATTTAACTTAAAACAGATGATTGTAACTAATTTTATGAACAAATGAAAATTCAAAAAAATACCACAGGACTTTTTTGACAGCCTAATATTAAAATTTCTTCCGTGTTTCACCAGTTCTCATCATCGTTAACAGTTTACTGTGATTGCTTGGTAAGTGTTTCGCAGTTGACCATAAAATATAATCAAGTGTAATGTAATTTTCGTTCAAAAAATTACAAAATAAAGTGTCCGAAAATTGAATTCAATCTGTCTGGAATTTGATTTGGTGTCCGAAGTTTGATTTTTGTTCGCTTCACTTGAAAAGCATTTTATTCGATGATTTTTTTTCAATCAAATAGGTACCAAGTAGTAGAAAGTAGTAGTAAGTAGTAAGTTAAGTAGAAAGCTTAAAAGAATATTGAACTAATTTATTTAAAAAATATCAACCAAATAATACCTGTGCATAAAGTTTAGACCTATTTTGTGCATCATATGCCTTAAGCGTCCGAAATATGATTCAAAACGGTACACTGTTTCGTTTACATACCAACGAACAATCGAGTACACAAGATGCCCACAACGAGAAGTACTTCGCTGAAGGCACTATTAACGAGGTTGAGGTTATTGTAAGAGATGTTCAACTGTCATTTTTTGAACACTCTGGAGGAAGAAACAATTGGGTGCTTCACTTGCCAAATTGATTAACTCCATTTTTTTGAATATTTTAATTTTGTTATCACACCCACAAAATTCCACCGCAATCTGAGATGGTGATGCCAGCTCTTATTGGGCACGTTGGCATGAAATTCGTTTTTGTAATTGTAATTGGTGCTGAAGACCTTTCACAATTCAGGGTTTCTCTTTAGGACCATTTTCCCTATGCACAAGACATACTCAATAAATTTTAATAAAAAAGGTGCTTTATATATTTTCTTTTCTCCTACCAGAAGAATCACATGTAAAATATTGGATTGAAACTCGTTCGCAGATTTCCCTCCAGCCAAATTCCCCATCACAATCAATTGATTTTCGGACGTGTTTACTCAACTGGTAAAACGAGAGCTGCACAGCAATTAAGTTAAGGAACACAAATTAATCAATAACATATAGCCAGAAGTCGCCTTTGTGCGAGCTCGCTTGTATCGGAAGCCCGCCGGACACTTGGCCATGCCAACTGCTGTTTGGTCCCCTCGTTTAATTGGTGTTTTATTGTGCGTGATACATTTGGACCGGATGCTGATTAACAGCTGCTGTTTGAGTTCTCTTTTTCCTAGTTGGGCGCTTTCGCACAAGGATATGTGTATGTACATAAATATGTACCACTGGCCAGGGGTGACCTTTCCGTGTGTGTGCCCTTCTGGAGCAGGATGTAAATGGCCTCTGCCTGTCCATATGTGACGCACATCCAGATAACGCCGAGAGCACCAAGGGAAATGATTGTTTAATGTATGAGCAGCAATAAATAAATGCATGTGTAATTCCTGTTAATTACATTTCGCCACAATATGTCGTGTTTATCGATTCCAAAATCAAGACACGTAGGGGGAGACAAAATAAGTAGTGGTGTTTATGGAACAGTTTGACATACAACAGCGATCGTTAAATCTGTTGTATCATTCGAGCATAGAAGAAATTGTTCGTTTAAATGTCTCATGCCAGGGCAAACAGTGTTAATTACATCCAAAAGATTGTTTTCATTCATATTGATCTTCATAATTTTTCATCTATCTTATACGACACATCTGTTAGGTTTAATAGGATGCAGGAGTTATTCTATCTCTTCCGTACCATCATATCCATTTGGTCGATTGAGTGCAGTAATTTGTCTCCGCACCTCAACAACATGTGTACACTAAGAAACTGCCACCGAGTGTCACCACAGATCTTCTAAGCATTTTACGCCCTCCCAGGTGTGTCTGAGGCTAAATTAAGGGTGATAGGTTGATCTGTTTCGAAACGGTGCAGTGCTGTGTCGGATCTACATAAAGGATTTCTTTCATCGCTTCTAGACGATACGCAGTATGTGGCTGCAGTGTTGTTCCTGATCCCTCAGTGCTTTCCGGTCTATGAAAAGGGTGAGGAAGCCTGATGACAACAGCCCAGTAGAGCAAAAACATCACCAGTGTCGAGGATGCACATCGGAGGGTAAAAATGGTAACCGCTCTTTTTTCATGGGGGCTCATTTTCGCTCCACATCTCCAACTCGTTGTACAGCTCCGGGCCAGTCTAGTGGGAGTGGTACTCAGGATTTCTGGGTAATAAAGACGACGACGACAGAAAAGCAGCAACAATAAGAGCACGGCAACTCTTATTTTTTATGGAGATAAGAGAAATCACATTTTCTGACTCATTTTCAGCTTCACTTTCGCCCCGCCTGATGGTTTCAATGTTGTCTCCATTGGGTTTTCTACGACGAGGGCGCAGGAAGAACGAAGATTCCGGGGGATTAGAGTATGGGGGCATTTCCAGCAAATCTCTTTTACCAGCCTTTCCCCCATGTCATATCCTTATTCGGTATGCGTGAGTTCACTTGGTACATTTTTAAACATAGACTCTGGATTATAACTTTTGCTTCCTCACTTCCCAATAGCATCTCTGGCAAGCATTGGAGGCATAAAAAATGATTGCATCATTAACGAACAGGATGCCAAGACAGGATACGAAATGCGATAACGAGATCAAGGAGTAAAGAAAAGCGAAAGCTATTTATCAAAGCCGTGATGATGATTATCTCCTGGATGCGAGGGTTGTGTACATACATTTAGGAAGTAGCCTTTAACGAAGCAACCGAATGACAGTTATTCCGTGAGGATATAACCAAACAATGTGTGATCATTTGCCATCGTTCCATTGCAGTGTAGAGCGGGTGTTACTCCGGGTGTAATGGAAAAGATGTCTCTGAAATATCATTTATCGATGAGTGACCACTTGTATTAACGGGATATCTTCAGAAATAGCAACCTATCGTAACAGGAACAGGTACAGGTATAAGAGATCAGTGAGGGTAAGATGGTCAGGTGGTTGATTTGTTACGTTATGAATTTCAAATTTCTGTTGATGACATTCTACATGTTATTTTATAATATTTAAATCACCCTATGCCAATTAATACTGATCGAAAGTGGAAAAGGGAAACAAAAACCGAAAATCAAACATGGTTCCACTATGGATGTAATTTTTACGGCTTCGATATTAATCATTTCAAGTGGTTTAATTTAAAAAAAAAACAATTTACTGATGGTTATTTTTCGGTTTGTGTGTTTACAGAAAAGTGATACTAGGTATGTAC
This sequence comes from Toxorhynchites rutilus septentrionalis, assembly GCF_029784135.1. Lineage (NCBI taxonomy): Eukaryota > Metazoa > Arthropoda > Insecta > Diptera > Culicidae > Toxorhynchites > Toxorhynchites rutilus. The sequence continues at coordinate 131,044,318 of NC_073745.1, forward strand.
GGAAAGGTAAATTCATTTGTGAGTGGAAATTTTAAATTATTGGAATAATTATGGGGTGAGTGGAAGCAATTTGGACCCCCTAAGAAAATGGCCTAATACATATTTCCCAACCAATACGGTCAAAATAAAAATGTCGCATTGAACACTGAGCTACACTTTTTTCTGTCAATCAATAATGTTTAATCATTATATCAAGCTTCAAATTACCAAATATATAATGAAATAAAGGAGATGATGTTTGGACATTGAAGTTTGATGCGAGGTGATCTGAACCGTCTGTGGGGTGATTTGGTCATGTCTGTGTTTCAGGCGAACAGAACTTTACTGCACAATACATGAAAAGCTCGTTTAACCAACGAAAAAAACCTTAAAACCACGATCGAAAAATTACATTTTCTGACAATCAAAGTGCTTGCTTTGTTCATGCTACCGTTTCCTTCCACCATTTTACCAAATTTTGTTTACGTTAGGTACATACGGTTCAACTATAAAAGGAAATGACATTAGAAAATTGTAAGGGGTGGTATCTAGGACACGACCGCGTTTTCGACGTAGAACTACGCAATTATATAGGGTTGGGGAAAAAGAAATGTCGTATTTCTGATCAAAATTTGACGCTTTATTTAACATACTTAAAATTATCCAATTTAAGTCAAATATGCGCCGTTTTGTTCCCAAACTTGTTGCCATTTAGAAGGCAACTTCATTTTCCCCACCTTATAAAACACCCCCTCTTTTGAGGCCAAGTTAGTATCACCAAGAGCGTTTTGCATGGACCGGAAGAGATGATAATCACTTGGAGCCAGGTCCGGACTATACGGTGGGTGCAATAGGACATCCCATCCGAGCTCCCGTAGCTTCTGGCGGGTCATCAAAGAAAACAACACCATTCCTATTGATGTGGCACCCACACGAGTTGACGCAGCTTTTTTTGGAATCCAATCTTCTGCAAATGGTGCCAAACGGTTTCATGGTCTATACCCAGTTCCAGGCCAATCGAGTGAGTGCTCACATGCCGGTCTACTTGGATGATTTCAACGACTTTATCGGTTTCCACGACGATTGGCCTACCAGTACGGGGTGTATCTTCGACAGCCACTACACCAGAACGAAATCGTACAAACCAACGCTGTGCTGTGCGAATCGTTACAGTATCGGGTCCATAAATTACACGATTTTTTTCGGCCCCCTTCGTTGCAGTTTTATCTCGAAGGTGGTAAAAACGTAAAATATGGTGAATTTCTTGCTTGGTGGACTCCATCTTTGACGCGCTATAACTTGAGACTGAAAAGGACAATCACAACACTGTAAAAACGACACTAGTAGCACAGATTGTCGTCTTTAAATAGCCGTATAGTATGACCCGATGCGATACGTACAACACAAGATTTGTTTAAGTGTTGTCATATATTGACCATATACGACATTTCTTTTTCCCCAACCCAATATTATGCAATGCACTTGTTTACCACTTCGAGTATTATTTTAAAATGCATCGAAATTTTCTTTAATAGATTATGTTCTTCTTTACAAGTAAGTTTGATGGACGTCCTTTTACGTTTGATACGATGCTTAGGACTACCAAAATATTAGGCTGTCAAAAAAGTCCTGCGGTATTTTTTTTTGAATTTTCATTTGTTCATAAAATTAGTTACAATCATCTGTTTTAAGTCAAATATGCGCCGTTTTGTTCGATGGCTTGTTCCCAACGAGATGCCAACTTCATAATACCCCTGTTATAGAAGCTCGCTTCCTTATTGGCAAAAAACTCGGATAACCAATTTTCACAGGCCTCTTTTGTGGCTAACTTCTGACTACCTAGCTCGTTCGCCATGGACAAAAACAGGTGGTAGTCATTTGGTGCAAGGTCCGGACTATACGGCGGATGCAAAAGAACCTCCCATCCGAGCTCCCGGAGCTTCTGGCGCGTCACCAAAGAAGTGTGTGGCCTGGCGTTGTCCTGATGTAAGACAATGCGGCCTTTGTTTATCAAAGATGGCTTCTTCTTCATGAGTGCTACCTTCAAGCGGTCCAGTTGTTGGCAGTACAGGTCTGAATTGAGCGTTTGGCCATAGGGAAGCAGCTCATAATAGATTATTCCTTGACAATCCCACCAAACACACAGCAGAACCTTCCTGGCCGTTAATGAGGGCTTGGCCACCGTCTGAGCCGCTTCAGCGGGCTTCGACCACGACCGTTTGCGCTTCACGTTGTCGTAAGTGACCCACTTTTCATCGCCAGTCACCATCCGCTTCAGAAACGGGTCGACTTTGTTGCGATTCAGCAGCGATTCACATGCGTCGATACGGTCAAAGATGTTACGGCTGCTACTATGCCGGTCTTTCTTGGCTAATTCAGCGATTTTGTCGCAATTTTCGACGACAGGCCTTCCGGAGCGTGGCGCATCTTCGACGACCTTTACACCAGAACGAAAACGTTGAAACCATCGTTGTGCGGTGGAAATGGAAACTGTATCGGGTCCATAAACTGCACAAATTTTATTGGCAGTTTGAGATGCATTTTTGCCTTTGTCATAGTAGTACTGTAAAATATGTCGGATTTTCTCTTTATTTTGCTCCATATTTGCGACACTATAACTCACGAACGACTTAACCAAACAAAACACTGTCAAGGACTATAAAATACCTTTCCAACAAGCTATAGTATGACTCGATACAATGAATACAACTAGAACTACCCGCTTACAACGACACCTCGCGGAAATACCGCAGGACTTTTTTGACAGCCTAATATATGTCATGAAACTAACTATCGAACAATTGAAAAATCTCAACCCCTATCCTAACGGAAATACCCTCTTCTGATTGGTCGAAATTGACGACACAAGCGGCGGGTTCCTAACAGAAACATCAAGACCAAGGTGCCCGGGGAAAATCGGCATTGCAAATACATGATAGTAGGGGGAGCTTTTGTTCCCACCGAAAAGTGTTCCCTAACAGAGGCATCTAAACCAAGGTGCCCGGGGGAAGTCGATGCAAGTCGAAGGCATTTTTATATTGCAAGTAAGGTGAGTGATGCGATTACATTTGACATGTGACATTTAGCACAAGTATAAGTATATATGGTAGCAGTTGTGGTGTGTGTGGTCCCGCTCTAGAACGGATCGTCCGGTTTAAGCTGTCTGTCCTGTTGTGTTCATTTTCACCCAAGGAAAGTTCATACGGCGAGAAAAATTGGAAAAGTGAAGGAATATTCGAAAATGTCAGTTTCCCATATGCTTTACATATCACATTGAGGCATATAGCATCGTGTTACTTTAGGTTTGAAGCGAAAATTGAAATGGGTTGAATAAACAATCAGAAAGTAAAAATTATAAAAGAAAATTGCCTTTTCTATTTCAAATATGTTATTTCTATAATAAAGTAACTATTTTTTTCTGGTGAGAAAAAATAATAATTCTGTTCGATAGTGATACTTATATTACATTGACTAGCTGTTTTTTTCTTTATTTCACCCATACATAACACAGGAGAATCTGAAACCAAACAAAACGGACCTTTTCGGGTCCACCAAATCCTTATCAAAGAATTTATCGATGTAATTCTTCAAACATATCCAAAATCAACAGATAGTCTAACGGAATCCTACGTCAACCATGCGGTAATGTCTCGGACACAACCCTCCTGTGACTTTTTTATCTAGTTGTGTGTAGATGTAGTAGGCAAAAATATCGAAACGAAATAAAAAATCGATTTCTTGTTGTTTTTAAAATATTTTATGGACTAACACAATTTTTTGCTAACCAACTCAATAGCAAATTAAATTAACCTTACCAACCAGCTTACTTCTGGTTCCTATAACGTTCATGTAGGAACTTTCCGTACAGATATATTTTTGTTTGAATGAAGAATTACCCTCTCGTCTTTGATGATGAACAATTCAATAAACAATGATCGAACCGCAAGCCGAAAGCTAGATTGGAAAACGCAAATAAATTCTGTACAATTTTAAGATCCTATAGACACGCTATAGGGATCAAATGAAAGCTGGTTGATTAGGTTAAGGTGAAGGTGGAAGCAAGCCTTTGTAGTGGTATAGGTAAAACTACGTGTATAAATGGGGTCTTAGTATTTGTGAGAGAAGAGCAATTTGTTTCGTTTGTTTTGATGTTTGTACGTGAATAGATCAATTCACTTATCAGTCTGTGAGGCGCTTCACTGACACGAGTCTTAGAATACATTTGAAAAAAAATAACAATTCAATACTGAAGTTAAATGTAAGAACAATTGCAGAAGGTGTATTTGCATATGAAGTAAAATTCTGAGCGTAACATGAGCAAATTAATAACACAAGAGAATTGGGGCTCTTTTGTTATCAACAAGTTCTTCCGCACAGTAACTCGATATTGATAATTCCTCGATATTTTCCTTCGTTGATCGTATTTTTTTCACATATTCACGTTGGAGAGCCTTAACCCTTCTTTTCGTTGGCCGAGGCATTTTGATTGAATGTAATACTTTTCCGTTTACTATTTTTGAAAGCATAGGCAGCCGTGGCAGTGTTTCGAGCTCTGCAATACAATTTTCTTAACCAATGTTCAAGTTGCTAAAACTTACATTATAGATCCATTAAACGTTAAAATAATAATTGTATCGATATCAACACAATTTTATTTTACTGATTTTCATAACATAGAACGCTATGACTCATGAATAACATTTTATTGAGTGGTTTTTATATCTGTTTCAATTATGTTATCTGGCATCAGTGCGAAAAAATTGAGATGCTTTCACCAACACAAACAAAACCATTGCGGAAAATTGAAAAATGAAAAGTTAACTTTCAGAGCACTAGCTCGAGTTTTCCGACGTTTTCCACTATACATTGCGATGGCAGATGAAAATTTAATATTTGGTGAGTAATCGATTAGATTTTGGTTAATATTACTTGGTGGGAAGTGTGTACGATCATTTTCTTCACACTGTTTCCCAAAATTATTGATTTTCGGGCGAGGGGTAAGGGAGGGAGATGAGAGAAATTTGCGCTATTGTGGTAGCCATTTGTGGCTAGCTTCTACCTTCAAATGGATTTGCTATTGACTTGGTTGACAAAAAATTGTGTTATTTCCCAAAATTTCTGTAAAAACAGAAATAAATCGATTTTTTATGTCTACTCTATATTTCTGTCCCCTACATCTACACACCAAGATAACAATATGTTCGTGAAATATTCCAAAAGGCGAAGGCGTAAGCTTTAAAATGGTGTATATATCATTATCTTAATAGAATGTTTCGGAAGCTTATTTACGGCTTTCAAAAGTAGCGGAAAGAGATCTGCATGTAGGGTACGATTACGAGTTTAACTCACTGTTTATTAAGTGTCCTATGGCCATGAGTGCTCTCTTGGGAAATTCGTGCAGCTGCTGTATTGAACTGATCTCAATGGGTGCTAAGTTCTGCTTATGTATAGGAGAGGGAAAGGAGAATGGGAATGTGCATTCGAGAAAGTGAAGCGGGCTTATAAGGAACAGGACATATATGGGGAACATTATATTAAGATCGCGACTATTCAAGCTACCATAATCTGATATGTGTGAGTATACCCTTTAGAACTTCTTCAGCTGCCAGTTAAAGTCATTAATTACATATTTTACATAACCTAAAAACATACTCGATATTATGACATCCTGGACCACAATTACATAAATTGTTAGTATCAAGACCTACACGATAAATACGTGAATTGAGTGAATTTAACACAGTAAAACAATTTTTGTTTTGCAAAATTCAATATTATTATTCAATATAATTGCCTTCGAGGGCGATACAGCGATTATAGCGATCTTGCAACTTCTCGATACCATTTTATAGTACTCTTTCGGTTTTTCCTCAAAATAGGCCTCAGTTTCGGTAATCACTTCATCATCGGTCTTAAATTTCTTACCAGCGAGCATTCTCTTCAGGTCTGCGAACAGAAAATAGTCGCTGAGGGCCAGATCTAGAGAATACGGTGGATGCGGAAGCAATTCGAAGCCCAATTCATG